>NW_027507787.1:241025742-241578242 GCF_037356315.1 Lithobates pipiens
CCCACTGGATGCCGTCCACCGTATGTGACTTGGACAGCCATCTTGGATCAGGCAGAGCCTTTTCAAAAAAGTACCTGGCGCTTCGGTTGGCACGCATTTTGCAAATTGGTAGAGTAGGGACAGTTTACCTCGCCTGTGAGGACAGAACTAGTTTAGGGGAAGGTGTCCTGAGTAGGGAAAGCCGTAGTAACCTCCCTAGACATCTTCCCTGCTTGGGCACGAGATGTCCAGGCCGCATTCTACCCCTCCTAACAGGTGCCTCAGTTTAGGCTAAATCCCGCTCTCTACAAACAGTGTTGGAGTGGTGAGTGTTCCCAGTTGGGCCCGCCAGTGTTCCCAGTTGGCCGCCTTCTCGTCTTCACTGTACTGGGTCTGTGTGTGTTATTGCCGCCGCACCGCACTGCATCCCAACTACGCACTCACTTTACATTTTAAAAATTGTTGAAAATAAACAATTAACCACTTCTGGATTTACACCCCTTCCTGACCAGAGCACTTTTTGCGATTCGAGGTAGAAAATCTGTGCTAGGAGGGGTGATTTTTTGGGGGGGGGGGGGGGAATTTGTGCTTGGAGAGGAAATTTGAGGGAAGAAGATCTGTGCTAGGAGGGGTGATTTTACATTTTTTTAGGGGGGGGGGGTTGTGCTTGGAGGGGAAATTTAAGAGTAGAAGATCTGTGCTAGGAGGGGTGATTTTTTAAAAAAAATTTTTGGGTGGGGGGGATTTGTGCTTGGGAGGAAATTTTGAGTGTAGAGATCTGTGCTAGGAGGGTGATTTTTTTTTATTTTCTTTAGGGGGGGGATTTGTGCTTGGAGGGGAAATTTGAGGGTAGAAGATCTGTGCTAGGAGGGGTTATTTTTTATTTTCTTTAGGGGGGGGGATTTGTGCTTGGAGGGGAAATTTGAGGGTAGAAGATCTGTGCTAGGAGGGGCAATTAAAAAAAATTGTGGGGGGGGATTGTGCTTGGAAGGGGAAATTTGAGGGTAGAAGATCTGTGCTAGGAGGGGTTATTTTTTATTTTCTTTAGGGGGGGGGATTTGTGCTTGGAGGGGAAATTTGAGGGTAGAAGATCTGTGCTAGGAGGGGCAATTAAAAAAAATTGGTGGGGGAGGGATTTGTGCTTGGAGGGGAAATTTTGAGGGTAGAAGATATGTGCTAGGAGGGGCAATTAAAAAAAAATTGTGGGGGGGGATTTGTGCTTGGAGGGGAAATTTGAGGGTAGAAGATCTGTGCTAGGAGGGGTTATTTTTTTTTATTTCTTTAGGGGGGGTTTTTGCTTGGAGGGGAAATTTGAGGGTAGAAGATCTGTGCTAGGAGGGGCAATTAAAAAAAAATTTGTGGGGGGGGGGGGGGGGTGGGTTGTGCTTGGGAGGGGAAATTTGAGGGTAGAAGATCTGTGCTAGGAGGGGTTATTTTTTATTTTCTTTAGGGGGGGGGGTTGTGCTTGGAGAGGAAATTTGAGGGTAGAAGATCTGTGCTAGGAGGGGTTATTTTTTTATTTTCTTTAGGGGGGGGGGGTTTGTGCTTGGAGAGGAAATTTGAGGGTAGAAGATCTGTGCTAGGAGGGGCAATTAAAAAAAAATTGGTGGGGGAGGGATTTGTGCTTGGAGGGGAAATTTGAGGGTAGAAGATCTGTGCTAGGAGGGGTTATTTTTTATTTTCTTTAGGGGGGGGGATTTGTGCTTGGAGGGGAAATTTGAGGGTAGAAGATCTGTGCTAGGAGGGGTGATTTTTTTTTTGGGGGGGGGATTTGGAGAGAGAGAGGATTTTATCTTGGAGGGGGGATGGGAGGGGGGTAAACATTTGTTTTGACGGGAGCATTTCAGCAAGGGGGTAAGCATAGAGATTAGTCTTTTTTTTTTGGGGGGGGGATTTTTTCTGACACATAGTGCGCATACATCTGGGGGGGGGGGCAGTTTGGAATGGTGACCTTGTCCTGGCTCCGGGGATATTGTATGTATGTTGTATCCATATGGAGGTGTCCTTATGTTTCTTTTAGCTCTGATGAAGGGGGGCATTTTTTGGATCCCTGAAATGTGTTGAAATCTCTCTGGATTGCCCCTTTTATTGGAATAAAGTCTTATCTGGACTTCGTACAGCGGCGCTTCATTTCCATTTTTATTACATTGAAGCGGAATCGGACGCGGCTGCTCAGGATGGAAATGCGTCTGCTGATAAGACGCTCCTCATCGAGGGTCTCCGACGCGGTGCAAATGAATATCTTCTTCTAGCTTCATGTCATTAAATCATTTATATAGTCGCGTCACCTGTGGCTTTTCTTTTCTGAATCCCGTTACAAAGGTGGAAGCGCCGAGTTCTAAAAATCGCCGGTCCTCATCGCAGAGAACAATACAAGACTGGCCATTGGGTGCTAGAAAATTATTCTGTTAACTACTTAAAGGGGGTTGTAAACATTCCTGTTTTTTCACCCTAGAGCAGTGATGGCGAACCTCGGCACCCCAGATGTTTTGGAACTACATTTCCCATGATGCTCGACTACACTGCAGCGTAGTTGAGCATCATGGGAAATGTAGTTCCAAAACATCTGGGGTGCCAAGGTTCACCATCACTGCCCTATAGCATCCTATGCAATAACCACTTACGGACCGAGCCTCTTTCTGAGATTTGTTGTTTACAAGTTAAAAAAAAAAAAAAACGTTACTTTTTGCTACAAAATGACTTAGAACCCCCAAACATTATACATTTTTTTTTCTAAACACCCTAGAGCAGTGATGGCGAACCTTGGCACCAGATGTTTTGGAACTACATTTCCCATGATGCTCGACTACACTGCAGAGTGCATGAGCATCATGGGAAATGTAGTTCCAAAACATCTGGAGTGCCGAGGTTCACCATCACTGCCCTAGAGAATAATATGGCGGTCGTTTACATTACTTTCTGTCACGCCGTATTCGCGCAGCGGTCTTACAAGCGCACTTTTTTTTTGGAAAGAATAAACTTTTTTGAATTTAAAAAAAAAAAAAAAAACAGTAAAGTTAGCCCAATTTTCTTTTTTTTTTTTTTTATACATAGTGAAAGATAATGTTACGCCGAGTAAATCGATACCCAACATTGTCACGCTTCAAAATTGCGCCCCCCCGCTCGTGGAATGGCGACAAACTTTTAGCCTTAAAAATTTCCATAGGCGACGTTTAAAAAAAAAAAAAAAATTCTACAGGTCGCACGTTTTAAGTTACAGAGGAGGGCTAGAATTATCGCTCTCGCTCTACCGATCGCGGCGGTACCTCACATGTGTGGTTTGAACACCGTTTTCATATGCAGGCGCTACTCACGTGTTTTGCTTTGTTTTTGTTTTGTTTTTTTGTGTTTTACGTTCAATTTTTTATTTTTTTTTATTTTACCTTTTTGTTTATTTTTACACTGTTAAAAAAAAAAAAAAGCCTATAAATATATATATATATATATATATATATATATATATATATATATATATATATATACATATACATATACATATACATATACATATATATATACATATACATATATATAAACATATACATATATATATACACACAAAAAAAAATATATTATATATATATATATATATATATATATATATATATATATATATATATACACACACACACACTTATTTATTTATTTATTTTTTATTTATATATCTATATCTAGATGGTAAACATACCTTGTAATAGGAAAAAAAAGCATGATGGAACCTCTTACATATGAGATCTGGGGGGGTCAAAAAGACATTCAATTTTTTGTTCAAATTTATTTTACCTTTTGTTTATTTTTACACTGTTAAAAATAAATAAATAAAAAATAGTATATATATATATATATATATATATACATACATACATATACAAAAAAAGCATGATGGAACCTCTTACATATGAGATCTGGGGGGGGGGGGGGGCAAAAAGAAAAGAGCTCACATCTCATATTTACACTAAAATGCAATAAATAACAAAAAAAAAAAATTATTTTTTCATTTGAAAAAAAAAAAAAAATGGCCCTTTTGACGTCACGTCCCCCGTGCAATGGTATGGAGACGGGTGGGGGCCATCTTCCCTCACTCATCTCCATGGCTAGCAGGAAGGAGGATCCGATCGCCTCTTCTGCTGCCGACAGCTCCGGTAAGCGACGGAAGGGGGGAGGGGGGGGGCCCTCTCCTGCTGCCGATAAAAGTGATCTCGCTGCGAATGCGCCGCAGAGACCACTATTATAGGAAACCAGCTAGCTGCTGCCATAACAAAGTTAGGACGTATATCGGTGTGCGGCGGTCCGGAAGTGGTTAAGGGGAAAAAACGATTGTCACTGACCACCCCCCCCCCCCCACCGTTTTACTCACCTGAGCCCCGTAATTCCCACGCCGGAGACGCGCTCTTCTCCTCTACATGTTGTCTCGGCTCTTGATTGGATAGATTGATAGCAGCGCAGCCATTGGCTCCCGCTGCCGTCAATTAAATCCAATGAAGCGGGTGCGAAAGGGGCGGGACCTGAGTCAAGCATTCTGCATCTATGGACGCAAAGGAGCACGCCCGAAAAGGTAATCCCCCCTCTCAGGAGAGCACTTCTCCTAGGGGAAATACGAGGCGGGAGGAGATACCAGTGCCGCCGAGGGACCCCAGAAGACCCCTCGGGAGAGCACTTCTCCTAGGGGGTTATACAATGCGGGAGGAGATACCAGTGACACCGAAGGACCCAGAAGACCCCTCGGGAGAGCACTTCTCCTAGGGGAAATACGATGCGGGGAGGAGATACCAGCGCCGCCGAGGGACCCCAGAAGACCCCTCGGGAGAGCACTTCTCCTAGGGGGTTATACGATGCGGGAGGAGATACCAGCGCCGCCGAGGGACCCCAGAAGACCCCTCGGGAGAGCACTTCTCCTAGGGGGTTATACAATGCGGGGGAGGAGATACCAGTGACACCGAAGGACCCCAGAAGACCCCTCGGAGAGCACTTCTCCTAGGGGGTTATACAACTCGGGGAGGAGATACCAGCGCTGCCAAAGGACCCCAGAAGACCCCTCGGGAGAGAACTTCTCCTAGGGGGTATATACAACGCGGGGAGGAGATACCAGTGACACCGAAGGACCCCAGAAGACCCCTCGGGAGAGCACTTCTCCTAGGGGAAATACGATGCGGGGGGAGCTACCAGCGCCGCCGAGGGACCCCAGAAGACCCCTCGGGAGAGCACTTCTCCTAGGGGGTTATACGATGCGGGGAGGAGATACCAGTGACACCGAGGGACCCCAGAAGACCCCTCGGGAGAGCACTTCTCCTAGGGGGTTATACGATGCGGGGAGGAGATACCAGCGCCACCGAGGGACCCCAGAAGATCCCTCGGGAGAGCACTTCTCCTAGGGGGTTATACAATGCCTCGAGATTGGGGGCGGTGCATGCTGGTACTACAACAGCACCGTATCCCGGAAGTGTATGCTTGTGGGCTTCGCCTGCCCACAAGTAAGATGGGAATGTTGGAGAAGCAATAATATAAAGTAACTTTTAGAATAAAATATTAATAATAGCGGCTTTAGTTGAGAGACTAACCAATGCTAAATAGACATTATTAACTAGTAAGAGATAAATTGAAAAGGCTAATTTGGAAGTTATTGCCATAAAAAAAGTGTTTGGGGACCCGGGTCCTGCCCCAGGGGACATGTATCAGTGAAAAATAAGTTTTAAAAACGTCAGTTTTTTTCGGGAGCAGCGATTTTAATGATGCTTAAAGTGAAACAATGAAAGTGAAATATTCCTTGGGGTGTCTATAGTATGCCTGTAAAGGGGCACATGCTTTCCCTATTTAGAACAATACCACAGCAAAATGACACTTCTAAAGGAAAAAATGTCATTCAAAACTGATCGCGGCTGTAATGAATTACTGGGTCTCAGCAATATAGATAAAACTCATTGAAAAAAAGAAAGTCTACTACCAAGCCCTTTGGGTCTGGTATGAATAGTAAGGGGAATCCCAAACCCAAATATTTTTTTAAAATTGTGTGGGGGTCCCACCAAAATCCATACCAGGCCCTTCAGTTCTGGTATGGATATTAAGGGGAACTCTGGGACACTTTCTATAAAAAATGGTGTAGGGGTCCCCCCCCCCCCCAAAATCCATACCGGACCCTTCAGGTCTGGTATGGATTTTAAGGCTAACTTTGTGCCAAAAAAATTTCAAAAATGATGTAGACCGCCACATGCCTATCAGGCCACATGCCTTAAACATGGGGAGGATGCTTTGGGGTCCCCAAAGTACCTTGTGCCCATGTTGATGGGGACAAGGGCCTCATCCCCACAACCCTTGCCCGGTGGTTGGGGGGAGTCTGTGGGTGGGGGTGCTTATTGGAATCTGGCAGCCCCCCCTCTAACCAGATCCCAGATTCCAGCCTCCCCCCCATGTGAATTCCCTCCCCCCCCCCATGTGAATACACATTGTACCCCTACCATTTCACAAAAAAAAAGTGTCAAACATAGTAAAAAAGATAGGAGACACTTTGGGACAAGTCCTTTATTAAAAAAATAAAAAAAATAATAATGTCCCACAATGTAGATCCATTTTACACCGCCCGACGAGCCGAAAATAGAAGAAAAAAAAAAGCCGCAACAGCTCCGCCTCCATGGGATGTTCCCGCCAGTGACACTTATTCTCGATGACAGCTGTTATATAGCTTATGGCGGGGCCACTCGGTGATGTGAACAGGCGACCCCGCCTTCCTCTGATGTCACGTGGCGTTAGAGGGGGCGGGGTCACCCATTACAGTGTCTCCTGTCTTTTTTACTATTTTGGACACTTTTTTGTGAAATGGTAGGGGTACATTGTGTGTGTGATAGAGATTATATATATATATATATATATATATATGCCACCTGTCATACATGGCACTGATAAGTGCACTGATAAGTGCCATCTGTCATCAGTGCCACATCAGTGCCACGTGTCATCAGTGCCACATCGTGCCATCAGTGCCATATCAGTGTCACGTGTCATCAGTGCCACATATTAGTGCCATCCGTCATCAGTGCCACCTGTCAGTGTCACGTGCCATCTGTTATCAGTGTCATGTGTCATCAATGCCAGGTATCAGTGCCATCTCTCATCAGTGTCACGTGTCATCAGTGCCACGTATTCGTTCCATCTGTCATCAGTGTCACGTATTAGTGCCACGTATAAGTGCCATCTGTCATCAGTGCCACATATTAGTGCCATCTGTCAGTGTCACGTGTCATCAGTGCCACGTTTTAGTGGCATCTGTCATCAGTGCCACGTATCAATGCCATCTGTCACCAGTGCCATGTCGGTGTCACGTGTCATTGTCCTGGTGCTCCAGGGCCTTCAAAAGGGTAATAGGTAGTCAACAAGTGTCAGGTCACCTTGAGGCGAGGGCCACAAGCAGACGGGAATAGTCGGAGACACGCCAAAGGGTCAGGATCACAGGCAAACAGGGATAGTCTAGGACACTCCAAAGTCGGTAACGGGAAACAACAGAATCGCACACGGCAGGTAACAGGAAGCTAACACACAAAGGAATACACAATGGTTGATCGGCACTGATGGCCTGCAGTGCACAGGTTAATATAGGGTTCCCTGATAGGGCCTGGGGTGGAGTCATGCTTAGAGGAGAGGTTATAAAAACCACCAGGTGGAAGTGGCTGACCTCTTAGTCTGAACACATGAGGGAAGGTAAGCAAACACAGGAAGATCACTGCATAACCATGACAACAAGTTAGATGTGTAATTTATGCCCCTATAACACCTGATGACGCTCCCTGCATGTTGGGCCTCTCTATGTGGCCAGGCTGTGAAAAAGTCCCACACATGTGGTATCGTAATACTCAGGAGGAGTAGCAGAATTTATTTTGGGGCATTATTTGTGGTATACACATGCCACGTGTGAGAAATAACCTATTACAATGACAATTTTGTGGAAAAAATTAAAATAAAAAAAATCTTAATTTTCCAAAGAATTGTGGGGAAAAAGATGACAACATCAAAAAGCTCACTATGCCTCTTACTAAATACCTTGGAATGTCTACTTTCAAAAAAGGGGTCATTTGGGGGGTATTTGTACTTTCCTGGTTTGTTCGGGTCACAAGAAATGAGCCCCCAGTACATCAGATGTGATCAATTTTATGTGATTCGCACCACAGCTTGTAGACTCTCTAACTTTCACAAAGACCAAATAATATCCACTAATTTGGGTTATTTTTACCAAAGATATGTAGTAGTATAAATTGTGGCCAAAATGTATGAAGAAAAATTAATAATTTGCAAATATTTATCACAGAAACAAAAAAAATTCATTTTTTTTAAAAAAAAATCGGTATTTTTTCCATTTATAGTGCAAAAAATAAAAAACCCAGAGGTGATCAAATACCACCAAAAGAAAGCTCTATTTGTGGGGAAAAAAAAGGACAAAAAAATCATTTGGGTACAGTGTTGCATGACTGAGTAATTGTCATTCAAAGTGTTAGAGCACCGAAAGCTGAAAATTGGTCTGGGCAGGAGGGATGTTTAAGTGCCCAGTAGGCAAGTGGTTAAGAAAACCCACTTTCCTGACAGACTCCATGGCAGCCAAGGTGTGAGTTTAGTCCCGCTTCCATTACCCTATAGGACGATACTCCCATAAATCTTTGCTCCCTGCCAGAGGCCGTGTTCTTTTTTTGTCCTCCTCCATAGGACCTTGCATGTGTCTTTTTTACCCTGAAGACTTGCATATTTTTCTGCGATGCGGACCGGCCGAGCGACTTGGAGTCGCATATTTCCAATAAGCTCTAGCTACTAGCGGAGTATGGAAAAGGGGCATATGGAAGAGGCGCTGAAGAGGTGTATTCCTGGTCACTGACAGGTTAATCTGCGTGTTAGTCGTGAGCCTAGCTACTAGCAGGTGACTATCGCCTCCCCCCCCCAGAAGTCCGGCATGTGTTTGGGGACCTACCTTGGCTGGTGTCAGTGTACAGGAATGGTGAGCTTTATGTTTGTCCATGGCAGCCATTCTATGTCGTTTTTCTGTATGTTTTTGTTTTTGCTCTGTGTCTCTTTTTCCCCCATACATCGTTTTCTGCGGTGTGTCTGGCAAGCTGGGCGGCTGGTTTCCTTGCATTCCAGCCGCCCAGCTACTTCCTCGTTCGCCGCTCGGTCGTTCTGCGCATGCGTGAGACCGGCGCGAGGACAAGGCTTGGTTCGTGCATGCGCGTTGCGGGCTTCGCGCATGCGCACTAGCGTTTTTATGGCGTAATTGATGACGTCATTTAGGTGGCAGTTTTAAAAACAGAGAACAGCTTGCAGAGCCTTTAGGATGTTTGTAAAGCCTGCAGTGCCATTCCTGAGCCCTGATTACTTCAGTAATAGGTATGTGTCCATGGGGAAAGGTCAGTTTATCTTTGCTTGTCCTAGCTGTTCTCTGTGTTTAATTGGGGCTGTTTTATTCCAGCCCTGATGGATCCCTTGGATGCCTCACCGCCTGCTAGTGGCCAGCCCTCTCGTAGCAGGTACTTTTTTTCCTGGGTTACCTGCCGGGGGGAAACGACAGTGGCACATTAGGGGGATGTTCTGCTAACACTGTTGGTTTCTCCCTTTTTCAGCCCTTCTAGGTCTACTCAACGCCGGAGTCCTCACCGAGGAAGTGATTAGTCTAAGTCCCACCGCCGGCATTCCTCTTCCAGATCCAGACGTCATGTTTCTCCTGCGAGAACTAGTCTCCATAGCCGGGAACCTTCCCGCCCTTCTACGGCTTGCTCAAGTCACGCAGCTGAAGGTTTATGTTGGGGGTGTAGGACGCAGGTTCCTGCTGACAAGTCCCTTTGTGATGCCTGTTATGTCAGAGCGACAGGCGAAAGGAGTGACTCTGACCAACAGCTGAAGTCTATGATTGAGAAATTGGTCAAGGACAGTCTAAAGAAATTTGAAGCCCCCATTTGTCTCCTTATAGAGTCTCCATAGTCTCCAGGGAGGGATGCTCAGGCCCAGGACACATGGGATTCCTCTCTGCCTAGCCATCCGTCTGCTGTCCTCTCAGATAGTGAATCCGAGGAAGAAGACTCTGGTTCGGGTTTTGACTTTTCCTTGCTTCCTCCTTTGGTCAAAGCCATCAAGGAAACGCTGAACTGGGAAGAGCCGGTAGTGGCTCCGGCGAAGCAAAGAAAGTTTTTTAAACAACTAAAGAAGGAGCGTATTAGCCTCCCTTTCCTCTCGGAGTTGGGAGAAGTGATCTCGGATGAGTGGAGTAAGGTAGAGAAAAAAATTCTCTTCTATCTAATATTCAGAGACTTTACCCTTTCAAGGAGGAAGAAGTTAAATATTTGAAGTCTTCCCCTCTGGTGGATGCGGCTGTAATGAGATTGGTCAGACATGTGACCCTTCCTCTAGAGGACACAGTCTCTTTTAAGGATGCTCTGGACAGGAGAATTGATTCTGATCTGAAGAGGATCTATCTTACGGCTGGCATGGCCTGTAAACCAGCTCTGGCCTTAGCGGCCCTGTCTAGAGCGATGGAAGTTTGGTCTGATAGTGTTGATGAGACACTCAGAAACGTCTCAGAAGATCTTGCCAAGGGTTCTCCCATTCAAGAACTAAGGCTGGCTTCGGCTTTCTCGGG
This sequence comes from Lithobates pipiens, assembly GCF_037356315.1. Classification (NCBI taxonomy): domain Eukaryota; kingdom Metazoa; phylum Chordata; class Amphibia; order Anura; family Ranidae; genus Lithobates; species Lithobates pipiens. Next base: position 241,036,325 of record NW_027507787.1, read on the forward strand.
GGAGGCCTTGATTGATATTATTCGACTGGTGGCTCGAGTTATGCTCCCTTCTGTAACTGCCAAGCATGCCCTGTGGCTCCGGCCTTGGCTAGCCAATCCCGCTTCTAAGCAGGTTCGGTGCTGTATTCCCTTTGATGGTTCTTCCCTTTTCGGCAATAAGCTGGATAGTGCTATAACTCGGGCCACCGGGGGTAAGTCTGGGTTTCTCCCCCAGGATAGGCGCCTGCAGAGTCAAAGGAGATCGTTCCCAAGAAAGCAGGGTCAAGACCGTGCCAGGGAGGCACGCAGTTACAGGCCTGGATGGGAATTCTCCAGATCTTGGAGGTCCAGACAGACATCTCTCAAAAAGTCTGCAAAGGGCAGTTCAATGAGGGAAAAGGAGCCTACTAAGTCCTTTTGAGATTGGGCCCATCCAGGCGGTCCGTATGGGAGCCCGTTTGTTCCACTTTCAGGACGTCTGGGCGGCCTCGATCCAGGATTTTTGAACCGTCAGGACGGTCTCTTTCGGGCACACTTGGATGTTCAGCAGTGTCCCCAAACTCAAGTGTGTCCCCATATCCATTCCAAGGTCAGAAGAAAAAAGACAAATTCTTTTAGCCTACATAAAATCTTTGTTGGATCAAGACGCCACTATTCCCGTTCCAGACAACCAACGTGGCACGGGAATGTATTTCACTCTTTTCCTGGTCCAGAAGAAGAACGGTACGTGGAGACCTGTAATTGACTTGACGCGTCTAATTTGCTTCATAAGAAAGGAGAAGTTCAAAATGGAAACTCTCTGTCAACGATCCGACAATCAGTGCAGCCAGGGGACTGGCTTGTCTCAATAGATCTCAAAGACGCCTATTTCCATGTCCCGGTGGCAACAGAGTTCCAACAGTTTCTTCGTTTCTCCATTGGCCAGCTTCATTTACAGTTTACCTGCCTTCCCTTCGGTCTGTCAACCTCCCCTCGCACATTCTCGAAGGTCCTGCTAGCAGTCGTAGCATTGTTGAGAATCAGGAAAATCCAGATTCATCATTATCTGGACGATTTGCTTCTTCTGGTTCAGGACAGAGATTGTCTCTTTTTTTTTTTTTTTTTATATATTTTTATTGAGCAAAAAGAGAAATGCAAACAATATACAGCAGTCGAAGTAAGACAGTATCTTTCAAAAGCAATACATAATCTTTCAAGAGAGAGGAAAGCGAAAAAGGAAGTTGAGAAGAAGGGGAAAAAGAGAAGAAAAAGAAAGAAAAGGTAAAGAAGAGGAGGGAGGGAAGGCGGGTAGAGGGGATGAGAAGGAAATAGGGAATGGCACCCTGGGAGGCGAGGATCACACCATGATCCGATTATAGTATGGTAACATGAAAAAAAAAACAACAAAAAAAAATGAAGATGAGAAACAGTATCATCTATGCATACATAAATCCCCTACACGCAGGATCATAAAAAGGACACTAACGTTTGGTGTAAACAGAGATCCAAGTCCAGAAAGAGTGATGGAGATGCCGAAGGGTGGGTAGAGAGTTGTAGGTCCTCCTGTGCAGAAGAGGTAGGGTCAGACATGTCCAGTGGTAGTTGAGCCAACAAGAGAGCGGGGTCCTGTGAAGGAGATGAGTTGGCGGGGGGTGATGTCAGCTTGAGTTTCCCCAATGCATTTCCAATGTCTCGTTGTAGGTACCAGCTTGTATAGCGAAAGGGGGAAACAATAGTATTTACTTCCTCCGAGGTAAAGGATTGCTCGATATAAGCCCTCCATCGGGCAAAGAAGCGAGGAGTGGAAACAAAGTGGGTTGATATAACATCAAGCCGTTCTATGTGAAACAGCGAGAGGAGGGTATGTTGAACCCCTGTTAGACTCGGTGGAGTTGTGGAAATCCAGTAATTCATAATAGTCCGGCGAGCTGCCAGTAGGCATAGGTGAGCCCAATGTGAAAGGGTAACTGGACTTGGAGAGGCTAGCGACTCGGGTAGTGGGTCGCAGCTAAACAGGCAGATCAACGGGTCCTTAGGTACAGGTGTCCCGGTAACGAGTTGGATGTACTCCAAGACTGAGTCCCAAAATGTTGATATGAAGGTGCAGTCCCAGAAACGGTGTAGTAGGGTGGGGCGGGCCAGAGAGCACCAGGGACACTTGGCTTGCGAGGGATCCTCGGTGTTATTACGGAATGGGTAATAGGCTCTATGAGTGATTTTAAATTGAGTTTCTCTCCACTTCTCCGAGATGACCAGTTTGTAAACAAGTCTGTATCCCTTCAGGATCCTTTCCGGCAGGTTCAAATCGTGGAATACAGAGGCCCATTGTTTGAAGGGGGCAATGTGGTACTTGTCCGCCTGGTAGCTGATTAGGTGAGAGTATAGGGTAGAGATGGAGTAATCACCCTGTCGAAGCACAGTGTCCAAATGCGATTTGCGGAGGCAGTCCGGACGTAGACCTCCAATTGACTTCAGGTAGCTCAGCATTTGGTGATGATAAAATGAATGATGGGAAGGTAATGAGAATTCCTGAGATAAATTTCGGAAAGATTTGAGTGTTCCTCGTCCCTGCTCATAAAGGGATGCCACGTTGAGTAGACCCCGTTGCTCCCAGAGGGCAAAAGCTGAATGGATGGTAGAGGGCGGAAACATGGGATTGCCTTGAATAGGTAGATGCGCTGAAATGTTTGTGGGTAAACCCAAGAGCCTCCTAACCTCCCTCCAAGCCACCACAGTGTCCCGAATAAGAATGTTGCATTTAAGATGAGGTGGTAGAGCATGAACGTTGGAGTGAAGGATCGCAGAGAGTGTGTAAGGGTGTACCAGTGCCTTCTCAAGGTGATGATTGGAGTACCTTGATTTGCCCGCTATCCAGTCAAGGCCCTGTCTCAGGAGGCATGAGAGATTATAGAAGCGGAGATTGGGCAGGCCCGCACCACCGTCAGGCTTCGGAAGACACAACTTTTGAAGGGCAATGCGTGGTTTTTTATTGGCCCAGAGAAAAGCGGACAGGGCTTTATGTATTTTCTGCACATCCGAGTGTTTAAGGAGGAGTGGGATGGTCTGCATCGGATAGAGTAGCCTCGCAAAGGAGACCATCTTGAAGAGATGACATCTTCCAAAGAGTGACAACGGAAGGCCCGCCCAAGCCTCCAGCTCCTGCACAATCTTAGAGATCAAGGGTGGGTAATTGAGGGTATAAAGGGAAGAGGGTTCCCGACCTATGCGCACTCCCAGGTAGGTTATGTGGTGTCGTGCCATTGCAAAGGGTGAGGTGGATTGCCAGGATATGGCTTTTCGCAAATTTAAGGATAGGATTTCACTTTTACTAAAATTGATTCTAAATCCCGAGCAAAGGCGAAACTCTGCGAATAGGTCACGGAGTGTATCAAAATCAGCCGGGGGATTAGACGAAAAAAGTAAAATGTCGTCCGCAAAAAGCGCAGATTGAAGGTTCTGGTCCCCAAATGCAATACCGCTGATACCGTCCGGGGAGTTTAAAAGTCTAGATAAGGGTTCAATCGCTAGATTGAACAACAGGGGGGATAAGGGACACCCTTGTCTTGTCCCCTTGGTGAGAGAGATGGTGGGCGAGATAAAGTCTGGAGTAACTAATCGGGCAGTCGGGGCATTGTACATTTGGCAGAGGAAGTGCGTGACGGGACCCGAAAAGCCAAAGGCTTGCAGTACCTTAACCACTTGACCACTGGGCACTTAAACACCCTTAATAACCAGACCAATTTTCAGCTTTCGGTGCTCTCACATTTTGAATGACAATTACTCAGTCATGCAACACTGGACCTATATGAAATTTTTGTCCTTTTTTTCACACAAATGGAGCTTTCTTTTGGTGGTATTTAATCACCGCTGGGTTTTTTATTTTTTGTGCTATAAAAGAAAAAATACAGAAAATTCTGTAAAAAAATGAATTTTTCTTCATTTCTGTTAAAAAATTTAGCAGATTAGTAATTTTTTCTTCATAAATTTTGGCCAAAATTTATACCACTACATATCTTTGGTAAAAATAAGTACAAATTGGTGGATATTATTTGGTCTTTGTGAAAGTTATAGAGTCCACAAGCTATGGTGCCAATATCTGAAAATTGATCACACCTGAAGTACTGACGGCCTATTTCAATTCTTGAGACCCTAACATGCCAGAAAAGTACAAATACCCCCCAAATGACCCCTTTTTGGAAAGAAGACATTCCAAGGTATTTAGTAAGAGGCATGATGAGTTTTTTGAAGTTGTCATTTTTTCCCACAATTCTTTGCAAAATCAAGATTTTTTTAACTTTTTTTTTTTTTTTTCACAAAATTGTCATATTATCAGTTTATTTATCACACAGCATATGCATACCACAAATTACACCCCAAAACACATTCTGCTATTACTCCCGTGTACGGCGATACCACATGTGTGAGACTTTTACACAGTGCGGCCACATACAGAGGCCCAACATGCAGGGAGCTCCATCAGGCGTTCTGGAGCACACAGGCCAATTCTGACATTTCTCTCCTACATGTAAAAATCATCATTTATTTGCTAGAAAATTACATTGAATCCCAAAACATTATATATGTTTTTTTAGCAAACACCCTGGAGAATACAGTGGTGGTCGTTGCAACTTTTTATCTCGCACAGTATTTGCGCAGCAATTTTTCGAATGCTTTTTTTTGGAAAAAAAACTGTTTTGTGCTAAAAAAAAAACCACAGTAAAGTTAGCCCAATTTTTGCATAATGTGAAAGATGAGGTTACACCGAGTAAACCGATACCTAACATGTCACTCTTCAAAATTGCACAGGCACGTGGAATGGCGCCAAACGTCGCTACTTAAAAATCCCCATAGGCGACGATTTAATTTTTTTTTTTACTGGTTATATGTTTTGAGTTACAGAGGAGGTCTAGGGCTAGAATTATTGCTCTCGCTCTAACGTTCGCAGCGATACCTCACATGTGTGGTTTGAACACCGTTTTCATATGTGGGCGGGACTTACGTATGCGTTCGCTTCTGCATGCGAGCACATGGGGACAGGGGCGCTTTAAAAAAAAAAAAAAATTAATTTTTTGATCACTTTTATTCCTATTACAAGGAATGTAAACATCCCTTGTAATAGGAATATGGCATGACAGGTCCTCTTTACAGTGAGATGTGGGGTCAATAAGACCCCGCATCTCACCTCTAAGCTGGGAAGCCTGAAAAAAAATAAAAATAAATAAAAGATTCTGGATTTGATAGTATTGGCGAGTCGGTAGAAGCACCGGAGGGCGGCGGGAGGGGGGGGGGGTATCTATGGCTGGGTATTGCAGGGTATCACCGACTATGGCTGGGTATGGCTGGGTATATCAGAGTATGGCTGGGTATCTCAGAGTATGGCGTTGCAGAGTATTGCGTTGCAGAGCATTGCAGGATATTGGAGGGTGTTGCAGAGCATTGCAGAGTGTTGCACGGTATTGGCGGGTGTTGCAGAGCATTGCAGGGTATTGGTGGGTGTTGCAGAGTGTTGCAGAGCATTGCAGAGTGTTGCAGGGTATTGGCGGGTGTTGCAGAGCGTTGCAGAGCATTGCAGGATATTGGAGGGTGTTGCAGAGCATTGCAGAGTGTTGCACGGTATTGGCGGGTGTTGCAGAGCATTGCAGAGTGTTGCAGGGTATTGGTGGGTGTTGCAGAGCATTGCAGAGTGTTGCAGGGTATTGGTGGGTGTTGCAGAGCATTGCAGAGTGTTGCAGGGTATTGCAGAGTGTTGCAGAGCATTGCAGAGTGTTGCAGAGCATTGCAGAGTGTTGCAGAGCATTGCAGTGTTGCAGAGCATTGCAGGGTATTGCAGGGTATTGCAGGGTATTGCAGAGTAATGGCAGGGTATTGCAGGGTATTGCAGAGTAATGGCAGGGTATTGCAGAGTATTTCAGTGTAATGCAGACTATTGCAGAGTAATGCAGAGTAATGCAGGGTAATGCAGAGTAATGCAGAGTAATGCAGGGTAATGCAGAGTAATGGCAGGGTATTGCAGAGTTTTTGCAGGGAATTGAGGGGTTAATTTTCGGTGAGCAGCGATGTGGGCACTGCAGATGCAGCCCACATCGCTGCTGACACCGATCTCCTCCCCCTCCGCTGTTCCGATCGGTACAGAGAGGGGGAGGGAGGAACCGGCGTCATAACATGACGCCGGTTTGTTTACAAGTGATCACTCCGTCATTTGACGGAGCGATCACGTGGTAAACGGCCGCGACGAGCGGCCGTTTACCGTGATGCGCCGGGTCCTGTGGACCCGGCGGTCACGGATGCTCTCGAGTGCGCGCCCCAGGGGGCGCGCGAGAGCGGAATTCTGGGAGGACGTCATATGACGGCCTCCCACAGTTAAGAAACCGCCCTAAAGCCGTCATTCGGCTATAGGGCGGTTATTAAGTGGTTAAATAGCCAGGCAAAGTTAATGTTATCAAAAGCCTTTTCGGCGTCAATGGAAATGATGGCTAAGTCTTGGTCTGGGCATAGTTTCGCTCTTTCCAGTGCCAGAAGTACCTTGCGGATATTTAAAGTTGCGGACCTGCCAGTAGTGAACCCCGATTGGGCCTGGTGTAGAAGGGTAGGGAGGATGGTAGCTAGGCGTGAAGCTATAATTTTGGATAGTATTTTAACGTCCACATTTATAAGGGAAATGGGCCTATACGACCCTGGGCATAAGGGATCCTTGCCCGGCTTGGCGATCAGCTTGATGTAAGCCTGAGAACCCGTAGGGGGGTAAAAACCACCGTCCCATAGGGCTGTAAAAACTTTGGACAGAGTGGCCGGTATAAAATCTCGGGTAAGTTTATAGAATTCGGCTGAATAGCCATCGGGGCCAGGTGCTTTAGAAGGGGACAGCATTTTTATTGTAGACCGAATGTCGTCCAGGGTAATAGGGGCGTTTATGGCTTCTAATTGAGGTCCGGTCAATTGTGGCAAGCTCACCCTCGAGAATACCTGGTCAGCGACTGAATGGTTAATGGGGTCCTCCGCATATAGGGAGGAGTAGTAATCAGTTAGTAACTGGCTTATCAAGTTAGAGGAGGTAACGATGGACCCGTCAGGGTGCTTCAGGGCATGTATATGGGCGGGTCTTTTAAAGCCTACACATAGCCGAGATAAAAGCTTACCTGCTTTATTGCCATGTTTGTGAAGGCGCATGGACAGAAAGGAGGAGGCAATCTGCTCCTGCCGTTCCGCCCAGAGGTCAAAGTCCTGCTTGGCCAACTGCCAGGCTTTGACAGTAGCCTGTGTGCGATTACGTTGGAGTTCAAGATGCATGGAGCGAAGTTTTTCGCTAGCTTGTATATAGTGTTGTTTCGAGTGTCTCTTGTATTGAGTCACATAAGCTATAATCCTGCCTCGGAGGAAGGCTTTGCCTGCCTCGGAGGAAGGCTTTGCCTGCCTCGGAGGAAGGCTTTGCCTGCCTCCCAGAAGAGATTCAGAGTGGCGATATGTTCACCATTCGTTTCTGTATAGTCGGTCCAACTAGTGAGTAGCATTTGTTTGAAGTCCTCGTTATTGGCCAGATAGGAGGGGAAGCGCCATATGGGCGAGGAAGAGGAAGGCTTCACATTTAACAGGCTAACCGTAACAGGGCTATGATCTGAAATGGCCATGTCCTTGATGTCAGGATCGCTAACCAGCGGCAGGAGAGCAGGGGACACAAAGACATAGTCAAGTTGCGAAAACGACTTGTGGGGGGGGTGAATAAAAAGTGAATTCACGCTCCGTTGGATGGGATAGTCTCCATATATCAGTGAAATTTAGCGACGAGAACGTACGGGCAAGGGGGGTGGCGTCTCTATCAGTTTGGGTCGAAGGTGCAGGGCCACGGGAGTTAGTGCAAGTCCTATCCTCAGAGGGACACATGACCGAGTTAAAGTCCCCACCTATCAGGTGGTGTGCTTCAGGCGCTTGGGAGATCCAGGCTCCCAGCTCCCTGAAAAACAACAAGTCGGGGGAGTTGGGCGCATACACGTTAGTTATAGCAATGTCTTTAGAAGCCAGGGTCAAGTGCAAGGTGATCATACGACCTCCCGAGTCCATACGGACGTCACGCGTGGTATACTGTAGTCGTTTATGAAGCAGAATAATCACCCCCGCCTTGCGATCCACAGCCGGGGAGCCCAGAACCTCGCCAACCCACAGTTTACGAAGGCGTGAAAGATCTCCGTCAGCCAGGTGGGTCTCTTGTAAGAGCGCCACATCGGCCTTCAACCGCTTCAGATGGCGGAGGACTTTCATGCGTTTGGAGGGTGAACGAAGGCCTTTAACATTCCATGATACTACAGTCAATCGGTCCTTAGAGGCATCAGTCATAGGGGCCATCAGGGGTGGTAATAGCTGGCAGAAGAGACATTAAGTTAACAGTGAGACAGACATAAATGTTCCAGGGAGTGCGCATATGTAGGGAAACCCCCAAGAGTAGCCAGGTAGAGGTGGGAGGGAGAGGGAGAAGGAAAGCAATAGTAGGAAAGAGAAAGGAAAAGGAAAAGAAAAAGAAAAGGGGACAGATCCAGACAGTACGAGATGTAACCGAACATGTTAGGTGTATCCACCATAGAGTAGCCATAGCCCACTTCACCTTTTTCCACACGGGTTGTATCTAAGGTAGTCGGCTCCCAGTGGGCGCAATAGCCCCCTGGGATAGGCCGGAAATAGTCCCCGGGGGGGGGGGGGTGGCAAGGGTAGGGGGGGGGAGGACAAGGGAAGGGCGAGAGTACACAACGGTATCTCTGACCGGGAGGTGGGGGAGGATTGGGGGGGGAGGGGAAGAGGGGCTAACCCCAAAGTTGTAGCTGGGCAGCATGATAGCTGCAGGACAAGAATGGGAAAACCAATCGTGCAGGTGAAATAGGCAGGCTAACACCCCTAATTACAACATTATAACATAAACATTTTCAAAAATAGGGGTAGTAGTTCCAGGCATAAACAAACATAAGAGGAACCTGAAGTATAAAACAGAATAAGCGTTTGCAAGCACCATTTCGTAGGCTATCATCTCATGGATGACCTCACAGCAAATGTAGTGGCTGAGAGTACCAAAAAGTGGAAACACTTTTAACAATACCAGTATCCAGGCGTGTAGCCAGGAGGAATCAAAAGGCAAGTTCAGCGGAGCTCAGAGCGCGGGCGCTGATTAGTGGAGCGACTTCTCTTGTACGGTGGTTTGGAGGGGCTCAGCTGATTACCAGTAGAGGTCTGGGGGGCGGCAGCAGGATCAGCAGAGGGACTCAGCATCGAGGGGTCACGTGTGGTATCCATGTCTGCAGGGTAGTTGGTGAATCGTTCCGCTTCAGAGGGTGAGTTGAAGGTGCGGCGAGTGCCATTGGGAAGAGTAACATGCAATATCGCCGGATAAGCCAAAGTAAATTTGACACGGTTCTTGAAGAGGGAGGCACAAATCGGTGAAAATTCTTTACGTAGTCGCATGACTTCTGCAGAGTAATCAGCGAATAGAAGTAAATTCACGCCATCCACCATAAGAGTGCGTTGGGAGCGGAACTTCTGCAGGATAGCATGTTTGTCTGCATAGTTCAAGTATCTAGCTATGACCGCTCTAGGTTTGCTGCGCTGTTCAGAGAGCTGTCCAAGGCGATGCGCACGTTCCACCACACATGGGGTAGGGAGGCCCAGTTGAGCAGGGATAGTTACCATACAGAGGTCCATGAGCTGTCCCGCAGAAACTGATTCAGGCAATCCTACTATCCTCAGGTTGTTTCTTCTTGCCCTATTCTCAAAATCATCTAATTTAATCCACAAGTCTCTGGTAGTACGTGTGAGGCGAGCCAGAGCAGCAGCCTGAGCAGTGGTGTCATCCTCCATGAGGGAAATCCGCTCTTCCGCCTGTGTAAGGCGCTGTGCCTGGGCCTGGAGCTTGTTCCGGTACTGTTCCATAGCCTTGTGAATGGCAGAGTCAATAGATGCCGTTAGCGTAGGCGTTAGTAATGCTACCACAGCCTGGGCTATATCCGCCGAGGGAGGCGCCTCTGTGCCTGGGAGCAGAGGAGTTGTGAGCGATGGCTCAGCGAGGCCTGGCATCGGCGCCATATTGGCCAGGGATTCGGCCGCATCCACCGTCGCGGGCATCGCGGCGTTCAGCGATCGGTTCCCGGACCGCTCCACAAAATGGTCCATCAAGGGCTCTACCCCTTCCCCTGTCAGCAGGAGGGATCCCCGAGGCAAATGTCTGTCTTGTAGCTGGTTAATAGGGGGTATGCGGCGGGAGCTGAGTCCGCTTACCTCCTCCTCATGTGGCGCCGGAACCGGAAGTAGAGATTGTCTCTTGAAACACAGGGATCAAGTTATCGCAACCCTCAAGGAATTCGGGTGGCTCCTGAATTTAGAGAAAAGCCAGTTAGTTCCTGCACAGTCTCTCGTGTTCCTCTGTACTCTTTTCAATACGGCAAGAGGTACCATCTCTCTGCCCGAGGAGAAGGTTGCAGTAGTACGGGACAGGATCCGCCTGGCCCTCTCTTTGTCTCGTCTCAGTGCTTTTCATTGCCTAAAGATCATAGGCACCATGGTGTCCACCATACCGATGGTGAAGTGGGCACAATGGAGGATGCGCCCCTTTCAAATGGGTTTCCTTCGCCAATGGTCGGGAGAGAAGGTCCAGTCCGTCGATATTACTCAGACCATGAGAGGTTCCCTCCTCTGGTGGCTTCGTCGGGAGAACCTGTTGAATTGCCACTCCCTTCTTCCAATCAAATGGATCACAGTGACGTCAGATGCCAGCAACAGGGGCTGGGGGTGCATTGTCTGTCGGAAGTGGCTCAGCGCATTTGGGACTTTCCCTCTCAGGGAATAGTTTCAAATGTGCTAGAATTACGGGCAGCCTTCCTAGCATTGTTGGCATTTCCGCATCTGATAGTGGGAACATCCGTAGTCTTCAGGCTGGACAATACGACTGCGGTCGCCTACATAAGGAAGCAAAGGTGGCACCAGAAGTCGGTCTCTGCTGCGGGAAGTAGATCCAATAATGCGTTGGGCCCAGAAGAATCTGGCCAACTTAACAGCAGCCTATGTGCCTGGAGTCCTCAACGTCCAAGCGGACGTTCTCTCACGAGTCCACTTGGACAACAACGAGTGGGCCCTTCACGAAGATGTGTTTCAGTGGGTTCTATCCCTGGGGATTTCTCCAGAAGTGGATCTCTTCGCCTCCCGTTTCAACAGGAAGCTAACAAAGTTCTATTCGAAGTTCAAGGATCCGCAGGCCTACGGGATAGATGCCCTAACAGAACAGTGGTGGTTCCACAAGGCATACGCCTTCCCTCCAATTCTGATTATTTTTCAGTTTCTGAAGAGACTCAGATGGGAAGAAGTAGAAGTGTTGGCAATAATTCCGCATTGGCCCAACAGGCCTTGGTTTCCTCTCCTATCCTTCCTCAGTTTTCGGGACCCAGTTCCTCTCCCATCCAGACAGGATCTGCTCTCCCAGGGCTCGATTCTCCACCCTTGTCCGGCTCACCTTCAGTTGAGGGCCTGGTTCTTGAGAGGGGAAGGCTGGAAGCACTAGGGTGTCCTAAGGAGGCCATTTCTACTCTCTTAAGTGCAAGGAGACGAAGTACTAATAAAGTATATGAACGGATCTGGGCCAAATTTGTTTACTTTATGTCTTCCAGAACTAGTTCCTACGTTTCACCTGCAGTTCAAGACGTTTTGGGTTTCCTGCAATTAGGCTTGGACTTACCCTTGTCAGTTAGTTCCCTTTGGGTTTAAGTTTCGGCTATCTCCGCATTTACAGGGGTTTCGTGGGCCAAGCATGCCCTTATCCAACAGTTCTTCAAAGGCGCAGTAAGATTGAGACCCCAGAGAAAACCCAGATTCCCTAAATGGGATCTGACACTAGTTCTGGACTTTTTTTCTCATTTCAATAAGGCTCTTTCCATCAGAGAACTCACCTTGAAAACTGCATTTCTGGTGGCGGTCACCTCAGCAAAGCGGGTATCAGAGATTCAGGTTCTAGGAGTCAAAGAACCCTTTCTAACATTTTTTCCGGACAGGGTGGTCCTAGTTCCAATGTTGGGGTCAAACCCTAAGGTCACCTCGGTTTTTCATGAAAATCAAGAAATCTCTCTACCCACATTCAGATCCTCGGGTTCCTTGGAGGTTCATCAGCTTGATGTTGGTCGCTCATTAAAGCTATATTTGGAGGCAACAGCTCCATTTCGTCAGTCGGATTTCCTGTTCGTTCTGTTCTGTGGGAAGAACAAGGGCACTAGGGCATCAGTCAGGTCAATTGCGGCATGGATAGTTCAAGCAATCCAATGGGCATACAGAGAAAAGGGCTTGGCTCCTCCTCAGGCGGTAACGGTGCATTCGACCAAAAGTCTTTCTACCTCATGGGCGGCCTCTCGCCATGTGGCTCCTGACGTTATATGCAGGGTGGCTTTGTGGTCTTCAATACACACCTTTATGTCTCATTATTGTGTTGAGCCGGCGGCTCTATCCTCAGTTGACTTTGGTGTTAAAGTTTTGTCGGTTGACGGTGTCAAATAAATCTTTGTTATGCAGCATTTTGCCCACCCAGGTGTGTTTTGGGCGAGTTATTTCCCACACGTTGGCTGCCATGGAGTCTGTCAGGAAAACGGAAAATTTATGTCAAAATACTTACCGTAATTTTCCTTTCCTGATGGACTCCATGGCAGCAGGAGTTCCCTCCCAAATGGCTGGAGTAGGATAGTTACTGAACACAGCCTCTGGCAGGGAGCAAAGATTTATGGAAGTATCGTCCTATAGGGTAATGGAGGCGGGACTAAACCCACACATTGGCTGCCATGGAGTCCATCAGGAAAGGAAAATTACGGTAAGTATTTTGACATAAATTTTCTTTTTCTTTTATTCTGTAATGCAACATTGTAATACCTTGTGTTTCTTTAGCTTTTATCTGTACTTTTGTACTGGCAATAAATACCAATAAAGTTTTTTTGAAAAAAAAGAAAGAAAAAAAGAAAAATATTAAAATATTATTAAAGCCACTTTCATATTGCAGTATTTTTTTCTGGGTCACCTGACGCAGGAAATGATATATGTATCACTGACAATTTAATAGATTAAAACCGGGCCGTCCTGCTGTAGTCAATAGTAAGCTGTAATAATCTACTAAGAAGCACACCGGGAAGGACTCGAGGTGATAATGTTAAAAAAAAAAAAATATATAAAAAAAAAAGGTTCTCTGTTTTCTTAAAATGCATTGAAGCTCCTTTATTATTCCAACATTAAAGATTCACGCTGGGTGCTATAATCCCCGAGCATAGCCTTGTGCCCGCACCAGCATGAAAGCCTTGTGCTTTTCTCATATTATAATAAAAAAAAGAATGCTAAAGCATTCAATGCACAAGAGCCCTCGCAATTTTCACAAATATATTTAAGTAACACCATATCTTGGCAGAGATTAAGATGTTTTAAATTGCGCATTATGTCTTAGAACAACTGTGGAACAAAATTGTCTTTGATTGTTTCAAGCAGATTTTGGATTTGCTTCAATAGCCTTTTTTAGTTGGAAAATGAAAGAGGAGTACAAATAAAATTTGCATCCATAGCTACTGAAAACAGCATGGTGCGTATCATTTTTCTGTCTGCGGAAAGGAAAAAAAAAAATCTATCTTTAAGGACAGCTGATATTATACTGATTCTTCTGCATTTATATCAGCCCTTGCCCATTTAAAGCGAGGTTATCATCAAGGGTCAAAAGAGTAAAGAACTCATTGGTTTGTGTGCTGTGATATCAAATGGATGCCCATTAGTACCAGCGTCTCCGAAAGACGAAACGGCGAAGAGACGACTCGGCGGTCTGAGTTCAGAAGAAACCCTTTCATCAATGTGAAATGTAAATAACATCAACAAGAATACGTTTTTATCCTACAACCTGTTCTAACCAAAACTCAAGATTTAGCAGCAAGTTGGAGTTCTCCCTCCCCCACACCACTTTCTTTTATCCAAACAACATTGTCTCTATTGTATCCTGTAGACATGGGCGCTGTCAAAAAATGTGTCTTGTTTTCGTAATTTGTGTTCGAAATTCATTTCGGATTCGTACGTTAGATTCGTAAACTTTTCGTTAAAATAACGAAAGTTTCGTTATGATGAATTTATCATTATGAGGGGCCCCCACCATCCCTGTGCTGTGCTGACTTCCTGGGGTTTTTCACCTTTAGTTTCGTTAACTTTTCCTAAAAATAACGAATGTTCGTTATGATGAATTTATCATTATGAGGGGCTCCCATCATCCCTGTGCTGAGTTCCCGGGTCTGTACACCCGCTGTGCCCATTATGAGGGGCTCCCATCATCCCTGTGCTGAGTTCCCGGGTCTGTACACCCGCTGTGCCCATTATTAGGGGTTCCCACCATCCCTCTGCTGAGTTCCCGGGTCTGTACACCCGCTGTGCCCATTATGAGGGGTTCCCACCATCCCTCTGCTGAGTTCCCAGGTCTGTACACCCGCTGTGCCCATTATGAGGGGTTCCCACCATCCCTCTGCTGAGTTCCCAGGTCTGTACACCCGCTGTGCCCATTATGAGGGGTTCCCACCATCCCTGTGCTGAGTTCCCAGGTCTGTACACCCGCTGTGCACATTATGAGGGGTTCCCACCATCCCTGTGCTGAGTTCCCAGGTCTGTACACCCGCTGTGCCCATTATGAGGGGTTCCCACCATCCCTGTGCTGAGTTCCCAGGTCTGTACACCCGCTGTACCCATTATGAGGGGTTCCCACCATCCCTGTGCTGATTTCCCGGGTCTGTACACCCGCTGTGCCCATTATGAGGGGTTCCCACCATCCCTGTGCTGAGTTCCCAGGTCTGTACACCCGCTGTGCCCATTATGAGGGGTTCCCACCATCCCTGTGCTGAGTTCCCAGGTCTGTACACCCGCTGTGCCCATTATGAGGGGTTCCCACCATCCCTGTGCTGAGTTCCCGGGTCTGTACACCCGCTGTGCCCATTATGAGGGGTTCCCACCATCCCTGTGCTGAGTTCCCAGGTCTGTACACCCGCTGTGCCCATTATGAGGGGTTCCCACCATCCCTCTGCTGAGTTCCCAGGTCTGTACACCCGCTGTGCCCATTATGAGTGGTTCCCACCATCCCTGTGCTGAGTTCCCCGGTCTGTACACCCGCTGTGCCCATTATGAGTGGTTCCCACCATCCCTGTGCTGAGTTCCCCGGTCTGTACACCCGCTGTGCCCATTATGAGGGGTTCCCACCATCCCTGAGCTGAGTTCCGGGGTCTGTACACCCGCTGTGCCCATTATGAGTGGTTCCCACCATCCCTGTGCTGAGTTCCCCGGTCTGTACACCCGCTGTGCCCATTATGAGGGGTTCCCACCATCCCTCTGCTGAGTTCCCAGGTCTGTACACCCGCTGTGCCCATTATGAGGGGTTCCCACCATCCCTCTGCTGAGTTCCCAGGTCTGTACACCCGCTGTGCCCATTATGAGGGGTTCCCACCATCCCTGTGCTGAGTTCCCAGGTCTGTACACCCGCTGTGCCCATTATGAGGGGTTCCCACCATCCCTGTGCTGAGTTCCCGGGTCTGTACACCCGCTGTGCCCATTATGAGGGGTTCCCACCATCCCTGTGCTGAGTTCCCAGGTCTGTACACCCGCTATGCCCATTATGAGGGGTTCCCACCATCCCTCTGCTGAGTTCCCAGGTCTGTACACCCGCTGTGCCCATTATGAGTGGTTCCCACCATCCCTGTGCTGAGTTCCCCGGTCTGTACACCCGCTGTGCCCATTATGAGGGGTTCCCACCATCCCTGAGCTGAGTTCCTGGGTCTGTACACCCGCTGTGCCCATTATGAGGGGTTCCCACCATCCCTGAGCTGAGTTCCGGGGTCTGTACACCCGCTGTGCCCATTATGAGGGGTTCCCACCATCCCTGAGCTGTGCTGACTTCTTCTGATTGGTGAACAACACACCATCACAATTCTTATTTGGATGCGAAATTTCGTATAAAATTTGTATAGAAATTCCCCAGAGGGTTCCCACCACCCCCATCTACCGGTAATTAGAAAATTAAATTGTTAAAAAAAAATAATAATAAAAATGTAAAAAAATAATTAAAATGTTTTTTTTTTTTTTTAATAATAAAATATTAAAAATAAAAAACTACTGACACCTACCTCTGCCCTACTGACATTGTCCGCGGCTCTACTGACACGGCAGTATATATACACACACACACATGTATATGTGTTGGGGTGCACGCCCTAATGCAATAGGCTGCTCACACCTATGTCAATTAACCACTTTCAGCCCGGACCATTTTGCTGGCTTAAGACCAGACCACTTTTTGCGATTCGGCACTGCGTCGCTTTAACTGACAATTGCGCGGTCGTGCAACGTGGCTCCCAAACAAAATTGACGTCCTTTTTTTCCCACAAATAGAGCTTTCTTTTGGTGGTATTTGATCACCCCTGCGGTTTTTATTTTTTGCGCTATAAACAAAAATAGAGCGACAATTTTGAAAAAAACACATTATTTTTTACATTTTGTCATAATAAATATTCCCCAAAAATATATAAAAAAACTTTTTTTTTCCTCAGTTTAGGCCGATACGTATTCTTCTACATATTTTTGGTAAAAAAATCGCAATAAGCGATTATTGATTGGTTTGCGCAAAAGTTATAGCGTTTACAAAATAGGGGATTGTTTTATGGCATTTTTATTAATAATTTTTTTTTTTTACTAGTAATGGCGGCAATCAGCGATTTTTATTGTGACTGCGACATTACGGCGGACACATCGGACGTTTTTGACAAATTTTTGGGACCATTGTCATTTATACAGCAATCAATGCTATACAAATGCAGTGATTCCTGTGTAAATAACACTGGCAGTGAAGGGGTTAACCAGGGGGTGGCAGTGTAGGGGTTAAGTGTTCCTAGGGGTGTGTTACTAACTGTGGGGGGCTGGGCTTTGTGTTAGTGAACGCTGATCTCTGCTCCAATCACATGGAGCAGAGATCAGCGTCACTTGTTGCTAGGCAGAACGGGGATATGCTGTTTACAATGGCATCTCCTCATTCAGCTGCCCCGTGAGACGATCCCAGGTATCCCCGCAGCGATCGAGTCCGCGGGACCCACGACCGGACTCACGGGGGTCCCAACCGGCGGCACGCGTGCGATGGCAGGGCGGCATTTTAAAACGGACGTACCTGTACACCAATATGCCTGCCCGTGCCATTCTTTCCAATGTACATTGGCGTGCGACGGTCGGGAAGTGGTTAAGCTGCCACTGATGGGCACTGTTGGATGGTACTGATGGGCACTAATAGGCAGCACTGGTGGGCACTGATAGGCGGCACTGATAGGCGGTAGAGATGGGCACTGATGGGTGGCAATGGTGGGCGACACGGATGGGAATTACTGATAGGTGGCACTGATTGCCGGCACTGACTGGCATCACTAATGGTCACTGATTGGCATTTGTGGGCAGTGGTGGGCACTGATTGCTGTCATTGGTGGGCATTGGTGGGCACTGTTTGTCACACTGTATTTATTTATTGTAATCAGGGTGCGGATCATGAGTGCCCTGATTATATCCCTAGATGTCCCCCTGTGAGGGGATGCCGCTGATCGGTTCTCCTCTCCTCACACTCTGTCAGTGTGAGGCGAGGAGAGCCGATTACCGTCATCTCCTTGTTTACACGTGACCAGCTGTGATTGGACACAGCCGATCACATGGTTAAAGAGGCGTAACATGGCATGGCCACGATCGCCACGTTGCATGACCCCGCGGGCCCGCGAGAGCGACCGGTTTTTCAGGGTGTCAAATGATGGCATCCCAGAACGAGAGCTGCACCACCCCGCCGTCATTTGATGGCGGGCAGCAAGCAGTTAAAGTGGTTGTAAAGGCAGGAGTTTTTTTTTCTTTCTCTTAATGTATTCTATGCATTAAGATAAAAAGCCTTCTGTGTGCAGCAGCCCCCCCCCCCCCCAGCCCCCCAATGCTTACCTGAGCCCATCTCAATCCAGCAATGTTGCTCGAGAGCTTCAGCTGCCCGGGACTCTTCCTCCTCATTGGCTGAGACAGCAGTGAAGCCCTTTTTTACTACATTTCAGCTGTCAGTGGGGGAATCCGAGAAGAACCGAGCCTGAAAGTATCAGTTTCAGGTATCGGAGCATTTGCACGAGTACCAATACTTGTGAAAATGATTAGTATCGGCACCGATGCCAGTATCGGTGCAACCCTACCCCAAAGTCTTCCACCAGATCCTCTTCCAACTTGCCGTCCGCTGTTCTGGGGTCTCAAAACTCCCAGTGACGGAGTTTCCCTAGCTTCCTTTATAGGGCAAACAAGTCTATCACTGACTGTCTCATTAAAAACTGGTCTCCCCCCAGTAGCATATGTAGAGATCTGCTGTCCTGTACTGTCTGAATTTGTAAATGCCTGTAAATATGTAACGTATACACTTTCTGCCCCTGGTTGTTGACTTTGAAACCCCAGAAGGAGGAATTGGGGAGAGAGAGAGGAAGCGAGAGAGAGAGAAGAGGAAGCGAGAGAGAGAGAGAGGAGGAAGAGAGAGAGCGAGAGAGAGAGAAGATGAAGAGAGAGAGAGAAGAGTAAGAGAGAGAGAAGAGTAAGAGAGAGAGAAGAGTAAGAGAGAGAGAGAGGAAGAGAGAGAGAGGAAGCGAGAGAGAGAGAGAGAGAAGAGGAAGCGAGAGAGAGAGAGAAGAGGAAGCGTGAGAGAGAGAGAGAGAGAGAGAGAGAGAAGAGCAAGCGAGAGAGAGAGGAAGAGAGAGAGAGAAGAGTAAGAGAGAGAGAGAGAGAGGAAGAGAGAGAAGAGGAAGCGAGAGAGAGAGAGAGAGAGAGAGAAGAGGAAGCGAGAGAGAGAGAGAGAGAGAGAAGAAGAAGCGCGAGAGAGAGAGAGGAAGAGAGAGAGAGAAGAGTAAGAGAGAGAGAGAGAAGAGGAAGCGAGAGAGAGAGAGGAAGAGAGAGAGAGAAGAGTAAGAGAGAGAGAGAGAGGAAGAGAGAGAAGAGGAAGCGAGAGAGAGAGAGAGAAGAGGAAACGCGAGAGAGAGAGAGAAGAGGGAGCGAGAGAGAGAGAGAAGAGGAAGCGCGCGAGAGAGAGAAGAGGAAGCGAGAGAGAGAGAGAAGAGGAAGCGAGAGAGAGAAGAGGAAGCGAGAGAGAGAGAGGAAGAGAGAGAGAGAGAGTCTCAGCCACATGTCCTGTCCATGCTACGAAATCCTGGACTAGAAGTATGCTGACTCCAAGTTCCATTGCCACCCCCACAGTTCCTGCCAGTGAGAAGTTCCATTCCAGGCTGGTCGGACAACAGTTGGAGGGTTTGGTTTCCATATTTTTGAGCAGTTTGCTGAAGGCATCCAGTGTGTCCTCACGCAAACTGCTGAATGTGCATCCTTATACTTTTAAGCAGGGGTGCATGCTGTCTAGGCATACCTGCCCTTAACCACTTAAGCCCCGAACCATTTGGCTGGCCAAAGACCAGACCACTTTTTTGCGATTCGTCACTGCGCGGATTTAACTGACAATTGCGCGGTCATGCGCGTGGCTCCCAAACAAAATTGATGTCCTTTTTTCCCCACAAATAGAGCTTTCTTTTGGTGGTATTTGATCACCTCGGCGGTTTTTATTTTTTGCGCTGTAAACAAAAAAAAAGAGCGCCAATTTTGAAAAAAAAACACAATATTTTTTATTTTTTGCTATAATAAATATCCCCCAAAAAAATATAAAAAAACTATTTTTTTCCTCAGTTTAGGCCGATACGTATTCTTCTACATATTTTTGGTTAAAAAAAAAAAAAATCGCAGTAAGGGTATATAGTGATTGGTTTGCACAAAAGTTATAGCGTATACAAAATAGGGGATAGTTTTATGGCATTTTTTTTATTCTTTTTTTTTATTAGTGTAGCACTTACCCCCGAAGGAGATGCTGGTTTTATTTGGGCTTACCGTTACCTCACCTGCTCGCCTCTCCGTCACAGGGGGTCCCGTTCTAAAGTAGCCCAAATGATGTTGAATCCGACACTTAGTCCTTTTTTTAACATTTATTCAGGATAAGCACAAAGGTCCTTCAATAGAGGGTCAAAGGATAAAGGGGGAGTTCAGGCACCTACGGTAGTAATTGCGGGTTGGAGGTATCGGTCAGATCCAGAGGACAAACAGCTCCACAGACTGGATCCAGCAACCATCGGATAGGCCCCTCTCACTTGACCTAGCAGCCAATGAGATGCTCAACAAAGTCTCTGCCACAGACTTGTCAATTAAACTTGAGAGTTTAGAAGAACTACCATACAGTACCAGATTCTTTCAGCCGACCCGGTGATACTGTAGGGGTATTGATCCGGGTTGTGTCCTCCAACTGAGTTTCCAGGCTCCTCCAGAGACACCAGCCTTGTGCTCGGTCCTCTACCAGAAAAGCCCTCCCCTGGATCCTCCAGTTTTATTGGCTTCTCCCCGCAGGCGAGACAGCGCAGGACCACCCCTGGATCAGTAGGCCCCAAGACTTTTGTGGGCCTACCCTCTCAGTTGCACAGCCTCGGGCCTGCCGGCCCCGAGGCGCAGAACCATCTGGCACAGACCCCAGGCCAGGAGGGCAATGAGGTCGGGATAGCGGACCCTGCAAAAGAGCCACCAAAAATGGCGTCCATACCTTAAATACCCTCTCCCAGAATGCACAGCAGGGAAGACGCTCCCACTGAGCTATTTCTTTTTTTTTTTTTTTCCCTGAATATTTTATTGAAGAAAATAAAGAAAGGGAAATAACAGCTTAATGAGTAACATCACAGAAGTAAGCAGCTTTACAGAGGATACAGTCATAACATATATCCAAGACAGGACGTTTTAGTGTAATAAAACATCATTGTGGCGGAAGAACGCAACCAGAGGTGTAATGAAATATTAACATGACAGAAGAAATAGGGTATACTGTAGAGTCGTTTGTATGTGAATTATCATCCTTCACGGTCTGAATAGATTAGCTCCTGTATTGGGCCTAATGTATCATATTCATTTGCCTTTATGCTCATATGTCTGCAAAGTATCGAGGGGCGGACTAGAAGAAGGTTCTTTAAATTTAAATTTAACACCTGTGGGAGCATTTCATTCTATCTAGGGTGGTTCTGGATTGGATGTCGTACTTCTGTAATGGAGTTGTGGGTGTCGGTAAGGGTAGGGATAGGGAAATGAATGGACAGGGGGTGGGTAAGGGAATGGGGGCGAATAGGGGCAGGGGGGGATTGAATGGGTGCCATCTCTCCCTCCCCCCCAGGCTCAAAAAGTGCCTGGGGCAGACACGGGTTGGAGGGTTCGGAGATCAGGAGGTATCAATTCTGGGTTGCATGTTACAATTCAGAGAGGTTAGATGGAAGGGGCTGTCCTCTTAGGGTGGGGCTTCTTCTAGAGGGTTGGGCTGTCGCGCCTTAGGGGCTGTTAAGTTACGGTATTCTGTCGTTGTGATGTAGTGGGTCCAGCAGGCCCATTTTGATGCAAATTTTGTGGGTGTGTCATTTGTCTGGGAGATAAGTCGTTCCATTTCCGATATGTTAGCTATTCTAAGGAGCCATTCTTTGGATGAGGGGGTGTGAGTGGATCCCCAGTGGATTGGGATGCACTGCTTGGCCGCGTTGACCATATGCATGGCCAGAGACTTGAAATAGAGTCTGTTTACGTGAGGTGAATGATGGAGAAGGAATTGAGCTGGTGAGAATTCCAAGGTGAGAGTGGTAACTCTCTCAATAATTCGGTGGATCTCGGCCCAAAATGGCCGGATTTTTGGACAGCTCCAAAAAATATGGAGAATCGAGCCTCTCTCTTTTAGACATCTCCAGCATGTATCTGGGAGGTCTGGTTTATATTTGTGGATCAATGTAGGGGTACGGTACCAACGTGTTAGAATTTTATATCCGTTTTCTTGAGTTGTGACATTCACAGAACCTTTGTGTATGGTCTGAAAGATTCGGACCCAATCTTCTGGAGAAAGTGAGAGGTCAAGGTCTCTCTCCCAGGCCAGGCACGCTTTGCCTGTGTTTGGTGGGGTATTGGAGAAGAGAAAGGAATGTGTAGACGATAGAAGGTGGCGTTGAGGGGTGCCCGTAGAACATATAGATTCAAATGGTGATAGGTATCTAGAGGTTTTGTATTCCCTGTCAAGCTTGTTCAAGTAATGGGCCATCAGTAAGTAGTCCCACTGGGAAATGGGGGGGCGTCCATCGTTAGAAGGTAGCTTGTCACGTGGTAAGAGTTTGCCTTGCGAGTAAAAGTGATATATTAACGCATCTTTATGTGGCCAGGAATTGTTTAAGAAGTTACTGCGTAGTCCGTGTGGGAAGTCGGGATTTCGGCAAACTGGCGTGAGGGGACCTGGAGTGGATGAAAGGAGTGACGTCTTGCATGCACTTCGGAAAGCTTTGAGGGTAGGGCCAATAAGGGGGTGGGACAGAACGTCCCTTGGTACATGTTTGTGAGTTATCCAAGGCAGTGAATGTAGTGGAAGTGTGGAGAATGAAGCCTCAAGGTGAACCCATTCTTTCGTGTTGCAGTGGATGTTCCAGTCTGCTACTCTGGTAAGTTGGCAAGCGTAGAAGTAATTTCTTAAGTCGGGTAATCCGATCCCTCCCTTAGTTTTAGGTAACGAAAGAAGCTGGAAGCTAGCTCTGGATTTACGATCTCCCCAAAGGAAGCGGGTACATAGGCTTTTATAGTTCCTAAAGAAGGCAATCGGTATTTGGATTGGTGCGGCTTGCATTATGTACAGCAGGCGAGGCAAGGCGTTCATTTTTAAAATGGCTGCCCTGCCAAACCAAGAAAAAATGGGTTTGTTCACTGAGCTATTTCTGAGCAAGAGGTGGTATTCAATACATCCAGCCGGCTGCATTTCCACACCTACTGGTGGTGACAGTGACACCTACGGTCAAGTGGGAACCAGTGCCACCCAGCTGGACCGGCACAAAAGCCAGAACTTTTAGGGAAAAATTAGCCTGAGCCAAACTACAGCTTCAGACAACTAAATTAGAAAAATAATAGCGTCTGCCCATCAGGAGCAGGGCGCTGCATTAGTAATCGGGGTGAGCTGCGATTTTTATCCTGACTACGACATTATGGCGGACACATCAGACACTTTTGACACTATTTTGGGACCATTGTCATTTATACAGCGATCAGGGCTATACAAATGCACTGATTACTGTGTAAATGAAACTGTCAGGGAAGGGGTTAACCCCTAGGGGGCGATGAAGGGGTTAAGTGTGTCCTAGGAAGTGATTCTAATTGTGAGGGGGGGTGTGGGCTTCAAGTCACATGACAGCGATCACTGCTCCCGATGACAGAGAGCAGTAGATCTCTGTCGTGACACAAGCCAGAACGGGGAAACGCCTTGTTTACATAGGCACTTTCTCGTTCTGCGGCTCCGTGACACGATCACTGGGCACGGTCACGCTGTACGCAGCGGGCGCGCGGGCGTGATTGCTAGCCCCGGCTCTTAAAGGGGGCGTACAGCTACGCCCCATTTGCCCACCGCTGCCATTGTGCCGACGTACATCGGCGTGCGGCTGTCGGCAAGTGGTTAATTATCGACACTTCCCACTGACACCACCAACTGTGTAAGGGAGTTCCACATCCTTACTGCTCTAACAGTAAAGAACCCTGCTTGGGAGTTTATGGCTAAACTACTTCTCTTCTAACTTTATTGAGTTTTCTCCCTGTGCTAGTTTTGCCGTTTAGATATTTGTATTTGATCATATTTTTCTTAGTATTTATCTGTAATAAAAAAAGTGTAAATGTAAGAATATTTATAGATGTATCTATTGTTGCTTTCGCAAATATTTTCATACAAGACCAACTATTCTGTTATTACCGGCGGCCTTTACTGTGCTAGGATCTGGATTTCAGCTCCTCTATTGATGTTGCTATTGAAAGGATATAAAAGTCCCTGTAGGATTAAAGTTGGTGATACAAAGCGGAGGGGAAGAACATATAGCAGCAGAATAGATGAGCCTAGAATGAAAAAATAATTGATACGACATTCAGTCAAATGACTACAAGAAAAAAGATCCAGTTTCTTCATAGTTAGGAAAGCTGAAAAATTGATTTATCCAATTATTATATTCCTAATAATAATGTTGATCGAGAATAAAGTGATTGTAAAATTATATATACACTCACCAGCCACACCTTGCTAGTAGCGGGTTGGACCCCCTTTGGCCTTCATTCTTGGTGGCAGAGATACAACAAGGTGTTGGAAACGTTCCTCAGAGATTTTGGTCCATAGTGACATGATGACATCACACAGTTGCTGCAGATCATGCCAATCTCACGTTCCACCGCATCCCAAAGGTCCTTTATTGGATGAGATGTGGTGAGTGTGGAGGCCATTGGAGGACAGTGACCTCATTGTCCAGTGGTGAGATGATTGGAGCTTTGTGACATGGTGTATTATCCTGCTGGAAGGAGCCATCAGAAGATGGGGACGCCATGATGCCAATCTTCCACCACATCCCAAAGGTCCTCTATTGGATGAGATCTTGTGAGTGTGGAGGCCATTGGAGGACAGGGACCTCATTGTCCAGTGGTGAGATGATTGGAGCTTTGTGACATGGGGCATTATCCTGCTGGAAGGAGCCATCAGAAAATGGGGACACCATGATGCCAATCTTCCACCACATCCCAAAGGTGCTCTATTGGATGAGATGTGGTGAATATGGGGGCCATTGGAGGACAGGGACCTCATTGTCCAGTGGTGAGATGATTGGAGCTTTGTGACATGGGGCATTATCCTGCTGGAAGGAGCCATCAGAAAATGGGGACACCATGATGCCAATCTTCCACCACATCCCAAAGGTGCTCTATTGGATGGAGATGTGGTGAGTGTGGAGGCCATTGAAGGACAGGGACCTCATTGTCCAGTGGTGAGATGATTGGAGCTTTGTGACATGGTGCATTATCCTGCTGGAAGGAGCCATCAGAAAATGGGGACACCATGATGCCAATCTTCCACCACATCCCAAAGGTGCTCTATTGGATGAGATGTGGTGAGTGTGGAGGCCATTGGAGGACAGGGACCTCATTGTCCAGTGGTGAGATGATTGGAGCTTTGTGACATGGGGCATTATCCTGCTGGAAGGAGCCATCAGAAAATGGGGACACCATGATGCCAATCTTCCACCACATCCCAAAGGTGCTCTATTGGATGAGATGTGGTGAGTGTGGAGGCCATTGGAGGACAGGGACCTCATTGTCCAGTGGTGAGATGATTGGAGCTTTGTGACATGGAGCATTATCCTGCTGGAAGGAGCCATCAGAGGATGGGGACACTCAGAGGCAGCAGGTCCATTAAGGGCGGTCGGGTGCCGCTCCCTCTCTCCAGACACCCCCTCTATGTAGATGGATAGAGTCATTGCATTGCATGACTCTATCCATGGCCGCCGCCGCCGCCACTCCCTATTCAGGCGCCCGGCCCCTTTTAGGACACAGGGCGTCTAAATTACAGCGGCGGGGTGTGTTTTTTTTAAGCATCTGATTAGAGCCATAGGCACTAATTGGCTTCAAAATAGGGTGGACTCTGAGCTTTGCACTCAGAGTCCACCCAGATGTGTTAGAAAAGCAAATTAATTGTTTTTCTAACAATGAACCGCCTCTCCACCAATCAGGTAGCGTGGGTCTGATACCCATCACCTGATTGGCTGAAAGGACTGCTGCTGCTATTGGACGCCTATCAGGAAGCAAGAAGAGACACACGGAGGACACAGCTCGCCGCCTGACCCGCCACCAAGATGGGGTAAGTGCCGGTCAGAGAGCGGGCGGGGGTCACAGTGGCTGCATTTCATGGGGAGCAATGGTGCCATTTTATGGGCACAGTGGTGGCATTTGATGGGCACAGTGGCGGCAATTGATGAGTACAGTAGCTGCGTTTGATGACACAGTGGCTGCACTTGATAGGCACAGTGGCTGTGTTTGATGGGCACGGTGGCTACGTTTGATAGGCACAGTAGCTGCGTTTGATGGCTCAGTGGCGGCAATCGATGGGCACAGTAGCTGTGTTTGATTGGCACAGTGGCTGCATTTGATGGCACAGTAGCTGAGTTTGATGGCACAGTGGCTGCGTTTGATGGGCACAGTGGCTGCGTTTGATGGGCACAGTGGCTGTGTTTTATGGCACAGTGACAGTAATTGATGGGAACAGTAGCTGCATTTGATGGCACAGTGGCAGCAATTGATGGGCAAAGTAGCTGCATTTGATGGCACAGTGGTGGCAATTGATGGGCACAGTAGCTGAGTTTGATGGCACAGTGGCGGCAATTGATGGGCACAGTAGCTGCGTTTGATTGGCACAGTGGCAGCAATTGATGGGCACAGTAGCTGCGTTTGATGGCACAGTGTCGGCAATTGATGGGCACAGTAGCTGAGTTTGATGGGACAGTGTCGGCAATTGATGGGCACAGTAGCTGAGTTTGATGGCACAGTAGCTGAGTTTGATGGCACAGTGGTGGTAATTGATGGGCACAGTAGCTGAGTTTGATGGCACAGTGGCGGAAATTGATGGGCACAGTAGCTGCGTTTGATGGCACAGTGGTGGCAATTGATGGGCACAGTAGCTGCGTTTGATGGCACAGTGGCTGCATTAGATGGCACAGTGGCAGCAATTGATGGGCACAGTGGCTGCGTTTGATGGCACAGTGGCTGCAATAGATGTTTTTTTTTCAGTTTGTTTGTGCCCCCCCCCCCCAAAAAAAAAATTTGGAGCACCAGCCGCCACTGCTATATATTAATGCTAGCAGCGTGAGAATTAGAATTCGTTCGTGTTAAAGTAGAGAGTTTAGTAAGTTCTGCTTTAATCAGTAGCTGGTTCCTCTATTTTCCTCCACTTCTGTTTAGTACTCTGTGATGAATACACTTATAAATCAATTTGGCCATGGGTGGGATGAAGACAGGTGGGTTCTCAGTCACACATAGATGGGTTTCTCTTCATAAGTCTAGTCTGGGATTGCCGATGACGGGAGTGTTGGACCCCCTAGGTGCGACTTCACCGATGAGTCCTCCCGGAGTGACAATCTAGCGGCTCTTATTTCCAGGAGGGTGAACTGATGAGAAGACACCTTCCAAGCTGTGAGCTGTCCTCAGTTGCCCTGACTCTGAGATCCAACAGTAAAATCCACACATTCTGCTCTTGGCCCCCCCATTCCCCCCCTTCCCCCTCCACCTCCAGGAGTGGACTGAAGAACCGATATATGACAGCTTTCTCCCAGATGAATTTAACATCATTCGCTTCTTCTAGTCCGATGGTGGCCGGTGAACTGGAAATGACTTCCGCTAATTTCCAACACGACATAAAAGCCATGCATGATTCATGTTATATTTAAAAATAGAGATTCTAATTCTCCTATTTTGGGATAAAATATTACACTTGTTGGGGAAATTGATGAGTGATAAAATCCCAAAGGAGCCTCAGATTACAGTTCTGTCCATGTCACCATAGACAAAATAATAGGAACTTAGTTGGGAGTAGGGATGAGCTCGGTGTTCGACTCGAACATCGGCTTTTCGTCTGTTGGGCGAATTCAGAACTTTGTGGACCGTTCGCACCAAATTCGTGTGGCACGAACGGCCCACAATGCACTACGCCATCGCAGTACATTGCTGGCTCATGATTGGCCAAGCATGCACTGTGACCCCGCATGCTTGGCCAATCACGGCGCCGGCAGCGAGGAGAGCCATAATTGGCCACAGGCAGGATGCCTGTGGCCAATTATAGCTCAGGGGGTTTAGTACACGCCCCACACTATATAAGGCCCCCAGGGCGGCGGCCTTGTGTAGTGTGTTCCGGCGTGCAGGGAAAGAGCTAGATAGGCAGGGACAGTGTTCTTTTCTCAGGCATCTTAACGTTAAAATTGGTGTTGTGTGCCTCTAGCGCAGTATACACCTGTATCTACCTTTTATTGCTGGTGTTCTCTACTACAGGCATCTGCAGGAGCTAGTGGGTGTTGTGTGCCTCCAGCACAGTATACACCTGTATCTACCCTTTATTGCTGTTTTTCTCTAATTAAGGCATCTACAGGAGTTAGTGGGTGTTGTGTGCCTCCAGCACAGTATACACCTGTATCTACCCTTTATTGCTGGTGTTCTCTAATACAGGCATCTGCAGGAGTTAGTGGGTGTTGTGTGCCTCCAGCACAGTATACACCTGTATCTACCCTTTATTGCTGTTTTTCTCTAATTAAGGCATCTACAGGAGTTAGTGGGTGTTGTGTGCCTCCAGCACAGTATACACCTGTATCTACCCTTTATTGCTGGTGTTCTCTAATACAGGCATCTGCAGGAGTTAGTCGGTGTTGTGTGCCTCCAGCACAGTATACACCTGTATCTACCCTTTATTTCTGGTGTTCTCTAATACAGGTATCTGCAGGAGTTAGTCGGTGTTGTGTGCCTCCAGCACAGTATACACCTGTATCTACCCTTTATTGCTGGTGTTCTCTAATACAGGCATCTGCAGGAGTTAGTGGGTGTTGTGTGCCTCCCGCACAGTATACACCTGTATCTACCCTTTATTGCTGGTGTTTTCTAATACAGGCATCTGCAGGAGTTAGTCAGTGTTGTGTGCCTCCAGCACAGTATACACCTGTATCTACCCTTTATTGCTGGTGTTCTCTAATACAGGCATCTGCAGGAGTTAGTGGGGGTTGTGTGCCTCCAGCACAGTATACACCTGTATCTACCCTTTATTGCTGGTGTTCTCTAATACAGGCATCTGCAGGAGTTAGTAAGTGTTGTGTGCCTCCAGCACAGTATACACCTGTATCTACCCTTTATTGCTGGTGTTCTCTAATACAGGCATCTTCAGGAGTTAAAGTGGGTGTTGTGTGCCTCCAGCACAGTATACACCTGAAGACACCCCTTATTGCTGGTGTTGTCTGTTGCATAACTTGCATATTAGCGTTTAAAATTAACACTTTTGATTTCAAACGTTCGAGTCCCATAGACTTTAATGGGGTTCTAAAGTTCGTACGAATTTTCGGTCCGTTCGAAGGTTCTGGTGCAAACCGAACCGGGGGGGGGGGGTGTTCGGCTCATCCCTAGTTGGGAACTTTATCACAGCGGATTGTCCTGTGGTAGCCAGGCGGTGGCGCTAGGCCCAGGCTCCATCAATGGGCTTGTGAGTTGG
This sequence comes from Lithobates pipiens, assembly GCF_037356315.1. Taxonomy (NCBI): domain Eukaryota; kingdom Metazoa; phylum Chordata; class Amphibia; order Anura; family Ranidae; genus Lithobates; species Lithobates pipiens. The sequence goes on from NW_027507787.1 coordinate 241,065,411, forward strand.
ACAAGATTGAGCTCATGGAACGTATGATGGCTTGGGACTCACACAATCTTATGTGGACAGCATGGTCTCGTTTCAGATATTCTTCTGACTTTATCTCCACTAACGTCTGAGGTTCTGATCGTGTCCAGGATCTTCCCATGGTATCCCCCCCCTTTTTTTTTGTTTTTATTCTTTGTCTTTTTTGTTTTTTGTCCTTTGTCTCTTTCGCCTTTGCTTCTATTTTTCTCTTCAGTCTTATTACAATTAATACCATATTTCCTGTATATTTCATTTGAATGCTGGCATCATTGTGTTGCCTACTAGCCCAGGTATTGTTTGCCCCTACTAGTTGCACCGGATATTGCTGTAGGGTTTCTCTCTTATTACATACCTTTTTTTTTACCCTACATCTGCTGTTTTATCATTGTAGTCCAGTGGCTTCTGGTAACCTGTAGGCTTGGGCACTACACTTGATAGTGGTTCCCTCGTACCCACTGTTTCAAGCAAGGGTCTCCAAACTTTATAAATGAAAGGGCCAGTTTACTGTCCTTTAGACTTGGGGGGGGGGGGGGCAGACTAGTGCCATTGGCAGTAGAAAATGTCCCTGTGTCCCGTGGGAGTAAACAATGCCATATCATTGACGTCAGTGGGAGGACTAGTGCCCCATCCTTGGTGTCAGATAAAGGTGTGAAAGGTATGTGGCCCATCATTGGCGTCAATAGAAGGAGTTATCCCCCATCATTGGTGTCAATGGAAATAATTGTTCCTCTGCCCCATCTTTGGTGTCAATGGAAGGAATTGTGCCCCATCGTTGGTGTCAATAGAAGGAATTGTGCCCCATTATTGGTGTCAATGGAAATAATTGTGCCCCTGTCCCATCTTTGGTGTCAGTGGGAGGAATTGTGCCCCATCCTTGGTGTCAATAGAGTGAATTGTGCCCCATAATTGGTGTCAATGGAAGGAATTGTGCCCCATCGTTGGTGTCAATAGGAGTTATGCTCCATCATTGGTATCAATGGAAATAATTGTGCCCCTGCCCCATCTTTGGTGTCAATGGAAGAAGTTGTGCCCCATTGTTGGTGTCAATAGAAGAAAGTGTGCCCCATCATTGGTGTCAATGGAAGGAGTTATACCCCATTGTTGGTGTCAATAGAAGGAGTTATGCCCTATCATTGGTATCAATGGAAATAATTGTGCCCCTGTCCCATCTTTGGTGTCAGTGGGAGGAATTGTGCCCCATCCCTGGTGTCAATAGAGTGAATTGTGCCCCATAATTGGTGTCAATGGAAGGAATTGTGCCCCATCGTTGGTGTCAATAGACGGAGTTATGCCCCATCGTTGGTGTCAATAGGAGTTATGCCCCATCATTGGTATCAATGGAAATAATTGTGCCTCTGCCCCATCTTTGGTGTCAATGGAAGGAATTGTGCCCCATTGTTAGTGTCAATAGAAGAAATTGTGCCCCATCATTGGTGTCAATGGAAGGAGTTATACCCCATTGTTGGTGTCAATAGAAGGAGTTATGCCCTATCATTGGTATCAATGGAAATAATTGTGCCTCTGTCCCATCTTTGGTGTCAGTGGGAGGAATTGTGCCTCATCCTTGGTGTCAATAGAGTGAATTGTGCCCCATAATTGGTGTCAATGGAAGGAATTGTGCCCCATCGTTGGTGTCAATAGAAGGAGTTATGCCCCATCGTTGGTGTCAATAGGAGTTATGCCCCATCATTGGTATCAATGGAAATAACTGTGCCCCTGCCCCATCTTTGGTGTCAATGGAAGGAATTGTGCCCCATTGTTGGTGTCAATAGAAGGAATTGTGCCCCATCATTGGTGTCAATGGAAGGAGTTATGCCCCATCATTTTTGTCAATGGAAATAATTGTGCCCATGCCACATCTTTGGTGTCAATGGAAGGAGTTGTGCCCCATTGTTAGTGTCAATAGAAGAAATTGTGCCCCATCATTGGTGTCAATGGAAGGAGTTATACCCCATTGTTGGTGTCAATAGAAGGAGTTATGCCCCATCATTGGTATCAATGGAAATAATTGTGCCCCTGCCCCATCTTTGGTGTCAATGGAAGGAGTTGTGCCCCATTGTTGGTGTCAATAGAAGGAATTGTGTCCCATCATTGGTGTCAATGGAAGGAATTATGCCCCATCATTGGTGTCAATGGAACGAGTTATGCCCCATCATTGGTGTCAATGGAAATAATTGTGCCCCTGCCCCATCTTTGGTGTCAATGGAAGGAATTGTGCCCCATCGTTGGTGCCAATAGAATGAATGGTGCCCCATAATTGGTATCAATGGAATGAATTATATTCCATCATTGGTGTCAATGGAAGTAATTGTGCCCCTGCCCCATCTTTGGTGTCAATGGAAGGAATTGTGCCCCATCATTGGTGTCAATGGAAGGAATTTTGTTCTATCATTGGTGTCAATGGAAGTAACTGTGCCCCATCATTGGTGTCAATAGAAAGAACTGGGCCCCATCATTGGTGTCAATGGAAGTAACTGTGCCCCATCTTTGGTGTCAATGTAAGGAATTGTGCCCCATCATTGGTGTCAATAAAGCGAATTGTCCCCCCGCCATTGGGGCAAACAAACCTCCCCCCTCATCTGATTCCTGATAGGCTGGGAGGAGAATCAGGATGACATTAGGGAATATTAATTTTCTATTGTCACACAACTGGGTGGGTTCAGGGCACAGTGCTCTGCGCCCCTTGCCCGTCCTTTTTTCAAGCCAATTAGAGCCTCAGGCTCTAATCACGTGGTTCTAAAGAAAACAGAAAGCATTGAAATCCATGCGTCCAGCACCCTACATGTAGATCAGTGGATGGATGCATGGATTGAGGTGGGTGGGACAGGACGACACAGATGTGTAGGAGTGGGGGGGGGGGGGGGGTGGTTCAGATAATGTATTCTCCTGAATTCAGGTAGGACCAGGCCTTTTTCTGACAATCAAGTTTCAGTATTTTTTGCTAGAAAATTACTTGGAATCCCCAAACATTATATAATTTTCTTTAGCAAAGAAAGAATATAATGGCGGTCAATGCAATTTTTTGTCACGTGGTTTTTGCGCCGCGGTTTTTTTAACGCATTTTACACAGTACAAACAAAACACAATATGTATTTTTGTAAAATATGAAGCATGATGTTATGCCAAGTAAATAGATACCTAACATGCCCTGCTTTAAAATAGTGTAATGGCGCCAAACTATGATACTTAAAGATCTCCATAGGCGAAGCTTTACAAATTTCTATAGGGCTACCAGTTTAGTGTGACAGAGGAGTTCTAGTGTTAGAATTATCGCTCTCGCTCCAACATTCATGGCGATACCTCACATGTGTGGTTTGAACAACGTTTACATGTGTGGGCGCGACTTACGCAGGATCGGTGCCACCAAATGGCAGCTCAGGCACCAGGGGGGCGGGGGCGGTAAAGTCCATTCCTGGATTATTCCTGGAGAGAAATCCTGGCGAATCCAGGAGCAATACCCAGTATGGGAACCTGGCATGTTCCGCGATGATCTGAGGTCTGTGATTATTACACAATGTAGACGACACTTGTGAGAAGGGGTGGGGAAGGATTTGCAGAGGGAACACATGGAAGGAGGGTGAGGGAGACAAGCTGAAACTAAGTGATGGGGGGAGAATAAGAGGGTACTGTATGTCCTAGGGGGGGTATTTTGGGAGAATAGAGGACTTCTGGGGGGAGGGGGTGTGGATATAAAATCTGCCCACTCCCCCAGCACAAGTCCTCTTATCCCCCCCAAAATCAAAGAGGTGCTGGCTTCTTCACAGGGAAAAAAATTGCATTTGGGACCCTGGGCACCCTAATGCTGGGCAATCGCCCCAGGCGCCCACATTTGTGCCCCCCTGCCGGGGGAAGTTTAGTGGAGCCAGGTGGCAGACTTTTTTGGGGCTCCAGGACTGCAGGGCCAGTTCATACCTTAAATCACACAGGAACACACTGTGCGTTCCTGTGCGATTCACATGCGTTCCGGGTGCAGTGCAATTTCAGCCCACAGGGTCTGGTAATGGACTGTGGGGGAATCCCATGCTGTTTTTTTTTCAATGACTTTTATGTGTATTGCCGAGACCGACAATTCATTGTAGCCGCGAGTAGTTTTAAATGACTTTTTTTCCTTTAGAAATGTCATTTTGCCCTCGGAATGTTCTAAACACGGGAAACATGCACCCCTTTACAGGCATACTATAGACATCCCCCAGGTACGAAATATATATGTATATATTAGGGCTGTGGAAATGAAAGATTAATTCCTAGATTAATTGTTCATTTTTTTGATCGAACAAAAGTCTTTTGACCTGTACTCACCTCTCCGCTGGCTTCCGGGTCTTCAGGGAGTCCGGTGACGTCGATGTCCGTGACGTCACCGGACTCCTCCCCCCTTCCCCAAGTGCCTCAGTCTGCTAACGAATGGAAGGGGGGAGGAGTCCGGTTACGTAGACGTTCTGATTGAATGTAACGCATGCAGGGGGAGGAGCTACGCATGACGTCACCCACTGCTGCCCTACGGAACTAACACGATTGTCTGCTTTACATGCTGTGTATTTATCATCTTTATGTGAGTAGTTTGTGTTTTGAACACAAAAATGAAATCTTATACTTAAGCGGTGAGCACTTCGATCTTTTCTTTCTACCCATGACCCGGCGTCCTTGCTGAGATCTAAGGAGACGTGAGAGAAGTTTATGTTCCGTGTTAACCCTTTTTTGATACCCGCTTGCATGACCACCTGTTTGCACAGGGGTCCATGCCATAAGGTGAGAGTGATTAGTTAGACCGGAGGTGGAGGGATCGTCACGCTACTGTGGGGAAAAAAATGACTTACGTCAGTGCTACAGTTTGAATTTAAAACGTATTTGTGTGGACTGTGAAGTTAAGTCATGGATTGTGGAAACTAACTAGTGCCTGGTGATTGTATATAGCAGTGATGGAGAGCCTCGGCACCCCAGATGTTTTGGAACTACATTTCCCATGATGCTCCACTACACTGCAGAGTGCCAGAGCATCATGGGAAATGTAGTTCCAAAACATCTGGGGTGCCAGGGTTCGCCATCACTGGTATACAGTGTATACCACATTTACCACTGACTGATGAACAGTTGCAATGCAAGGAGATCAGCTAAAAGCAGTTGGATCTGTATGTGTGTTATAATTAATCGAAATTAGTCGATTAATCGATAAAAAAAAAAAAAAAAAAGATTAATCAATCAAATATATATATTTTACCAATTGTATACCCTATTTGCTATACAATTACATATATTGTTGCAATAAAAATCTCCTCTTTAGCTTGGGTGTGTGAGAGACTGTAATGCTGCTTACAGTGTCGTGGACCGCCGGACTTTCCGAACGAGCGGACTTGCCCACACACAACTGGACTTTTTCGGCAGAGTCCGCCGGACTATGGCGGGAGTCTGCCGGACTTTTGAAATGAACGGACTTGCCCACACACACGGAGAAAAGTCCATTCATTTTGAACGCGGCTTCAGGTAGACGGGACTAGCGAAGAAAGTCAATCGACGGCGAGATTGACACGTCGCTGGCCTCGTCACCTGGGAAGGACTTAAAGGGGAAGCCCTACGCCGAAAAAACGGCATGGGGGCCCCCCCAAGGTCCATATCAGACCCTTATCCGAGCACGGAACCCAGCCGGTCAGGAAAGGGGGTGGGGACGAGCGAGCGCCCCCCCTCCTGAGCCATACCAGGCCACGTGCCCTCAACATGGGGGGGTGCTTTGGGGAAGGGGGGCCCACCCCAAAGCAGCTTGTCCCCATGTTGATGAGGACAAGGGCCTCTTCCCGACAACCCTGGCCATTGGTTGTCGGGGGCTGCGGGCGGGGGGCTTATCGGAATCCGGGAGCCCCCTTTAATAAGGGGGCCCCCAGATACCAGCCCCCCACCCTATGTGAATGAGTATGGGGTACAATGTACCCCTACCCATTCACCTGCTGAAAAAAATGTAAATAAAACACAACACACAAGGTTTTAAAATAATTTATTGCACAGCTCCGGGGGTCTTCTTCTGTCTTGGGGGGTCTTCTCGCCGGACTCCTCCGCTATCTTCTGCTCTTTTGCTAGCTCTTTTACTAATGGAGGAGCCCAGCTTTCTTCTTCGTCACCGTCCGGGGGTCTTCTTCCGACTTCGGGGGTCTTGTCCCCCTCTTCGGTTCTTCTTGCTGGGCCTCCGCGCCTTCTTCTAGCTCTTTTACTAGCGGTGGCCCGGTCTTCTGCCGCCGCCGCGGCCTCTTCTTCTGACTTCGGGGGTCTTGTCCCCCTCTTCGGTTCTTCTGGTCGGGCCTCCACTTTCTTCTTCCAGATCTTTTACTAGTGGTGGCCCGGTCTTCTGTCGCCGCTGTCGCCGCCGCCTTCTCTTCTTCTTCTTTCTTGAGATGTTGACTCAATGCCGTCTCTGGCCGCAATGACAGGGACGTGTTGCACGGCGACTTATATAGGGACAATGGCCGGGATCCCCGCCCCTTATGATGTCACAGTCCCAGAGGATGCTTGGGGGGCCGCCCCCCTTCCCAAAAGCACCATGTTGAGGGCACGCGACCTGGTACGACTCAGGGGGGGGGGCGCTCATTCGTCCCCACCCCCTTTCCTGACCGGCCGGGTTGCGTGCTTGGATAAGGGTCTTTTTTTTTGGCGTAGGGCTTCCCCTTTAAGTCCATACCAGGTGACGGGGCCAGAGACATTGACTTCCTTCGCTATGCCCGTCTACCTGGAGCCGCGTTCAAAATGAATGGACTTTTCTCCATGTGCGGGAAAGTCCGTTCATTTCAAAAGTACGGCGGACTAGCACACAGCCGGCCGGACTGTGAGTCCGGCGGACAATTTTTGAGTAAAAACTACTTTCTAAGTCCGCCGGACTTTTGGGGGAAAAAAAAGTCCGGTGGAGCCCACACACGGGCGGATTGTCAAGTCCAGATTGTGTGTGAAAATCCTAGCAGATCCGCAATTTTTATTTACTAGATGCCGACCAGCGCACGACGATATATGCCGGTACAATGGCACGGCTGTGCAAATGGGCGTACAGGTGCGTTCCCTTTAAATCTCTGCATCGTGGGTGCGCGCGCACGTGCCGCGTACTCCGTGACCGTGCACCCGCGTGATTCAATGTCCGCCCGGGGCCCACGATCGCGCCACGGAGTGGCAGAACGGGGAGAGATGCCTATGTAAACAAAGCATTTCCCTGTTCTGCCTAGCAACATGGCAGAAATCTACTGCTCCCTGTCATCTGGAGCAGTGATCGCTGTCACGTGAGTGGAAGCCCACCCCCCCCCCGCTCCCACAGTTAGAATCACTCTCTAGGACACTCTTAACCCCTTGATCGCCCCCTAGAGTTTAACCCCTTCCCTGACACAGTAACCAATGCATTTTTAAAGCACTGATCGCTGTATTAATGACAATGGTCCCAAAATAGTGTCAAAAATGTCCGATTTGTCCGCCATAATGTCGCAGTCACGATAAAAAAAAAATCGCAGATCGCCGCCAGTACTAATAAAAAATAATAATAATAAAAATGCCATAAATCTATCCCCTATTTTGTAGGCGCAAATCAATCAATATACGCTTATTGCATTTTTGTTTACCAAAAATATGTAGAAGAATACGCATCGGCCTAAACTGAGAGAGAAATTTATTTTTTATATATATATATATTTTTTTTTTTTGGGGTGGGGGGGGATATTTATTATAGCAAAAAGTAAAAAATATTGCTTTTTTTTTTTTTTTAATTGTCGCAATTTTTTTTGTTTATAGCGCAAAAAATGAAAAAACGCAGAGGTGATCAAATACCACCAAAAGAATGCTCTATTTGTGGGGGGAAAAAAAGGGGCGTCAATTTTGTTTGGGTGCCGCGTCGCACGACCGCGCAATTGTCAGTTAAAAAGCGACGTCGTGTAATGCTTATTTTCTATGGCAAAAAGGGGAAGCTTGCTCACAAAATAGCAAAGCTGATAAATTCATATAGAAGCTCATTGGCCGCCAAGTTGGGTGCTCGGGCAAACGTTCAGATATGCCGGATTAGCCGGCAGAGAAACATGCAACATTTTCGTTACATAAGCAGTTCACAAAATTATAGATCACAGTGTCTGGGGAAAGTTGTCATTATCGTCTTGTACAGGCTGATTACACACCTAGAAAAACACAGACATGTGATTTTGGCTTTGAGTTCCAGTCCGCTTGATGGCTGTAAGGAATAGATGAGTATCGACGTTCTTTTCCCGAGGCTTCCTGTGTGCGGAGCGGGGGAACCTGATGTGGGAAATGAAGTTCCTTCATCACAAGCGGGAGTTCTCAGAGTACATTGAGGAGGACGGGTGCACTACAGCTATGTCTGCATAAAAAACCCCGAAATAGGCTATACCCCCAGCACTGAAATTTTGGGATTCACTCATGGGCGGCCTGTCCATTAAGGGCGCACCCCCGTCCATCGCCACTTCCCCTATCAGTGCATCCGGACCCTTTCAGGAGCATGGATTTCAATCTGGAGGGGGTGGGGCCTGTTTTTTTGAAGCACTGAGCACACCCTATATTGAAAAGGCTTCAATATAGGGTGCACTCCGAGCCCACCCAGGTGTGTTACAACAATCAGGGCCAGTGCTACCACTAGGCAAACAAGGCAGCCGCCTAGGGCGCCTTGCTGACTAGGGCGCCCGGCCACTGGTGTTCCTACTCTCTTTTCTCTGCAGAAAGCAACTAAGTCCCAGCATCAGCAGGCAGCCGCCGCTCCGTTCGCACATAGTGTTAGAGGTGCAGGTGCGGCGGTGGGGGACTGTATCTGTGTCCCAACTCCTGAATGAATGGAAGCAAGCACACTTTCATCGATGGGCGCTGGCTGGTGAGGCTGCATTTAATGGGAGCTGGTGAGGCTTCATTTGATGGGCGCTGGTGAGGCTGAATTTGATGGGTGCTGGTGAGGCTTTATTTGATGGGCGCTGGTGAGGCTTCATTTGATGGGCGCTAGTGAGGCTGCATTGATGGGCGCTGGTAAGGCTGAATTTGATGGGGACTGATGATGCTGCATTTGATTGGCGCTGGTGATGCTGCATTTGATTGGCGCTGGTGAGGCTGCATTTGATGGGCACCGGTGCGGCTGCATTTGATGGGCACTGGTGAGGCTGCATTTGATGGGCGCTGGTGAGGTTGCATTGATGGACGCTGGTGAGGCTGCATTGATGGGCGCTGGTGAGGCTGCATTTGATGGGCGCTGGTGAGGCTGAATTCATTGGCGCTGGTGAGGCTGCATTTGATGGGCGCTGGTGAGGCTGCATTTGATGGGCGCTGGTGAGGCTTCATTTGATGGGCGCTAGTGAGGCTGCATTGATGGGCGCTGGTGCGGCTGCATTGATGGGCGCTGGTGAGGCTGCATTGATGGGCGCTGGTGAGGCTGAATTTGATGGGGACTGGTGATGCTGCATTTGATTGGCGCTGGTGATGCTGCATTTGATTGGCGCTGGTGAGGCTGCATTTGATGGGCACCGGTGAGGCTGCATTTGATGGGCACTGGTGAGGCTGCATTGATGGGCGTTGGTGAGGCTTCATTTGATTGGCGCTGGTGAGGCTGAATTTGATGGGCGCTGGTAAGGCTGCATTTGATGGGTGCTGGTGAGGCTGAATTTGATGGGTGCTGGTGAGGCTGCATTGATGGGCGTTGGTGAGGCTTCATTTGATGGGCGCAGAATGGGGGGGGAGTCAGGGGTGGAGCCAAGGGGCAGCAAAATTAGGTTTTGCCTAGCGTGTCAAAAATCCTTGCACCAGCCCTGACAACAGTGAATCAATATTCACCGTTGTAACATTGATTCTCCTCCCAGTCAATCAGAAGCGGGTTTTGACACCGGTCACCCGAGTGGCTGAAAGGACAGGAGCTCCTAGTGGATGCCTAGGAGGAGGAGGGAAGAGCCAGATGGCAGAAGTGATGCAGAGAGTACCCAGGAGTCGCTGCCCGCCGCCCATAGGAGCCCGCAACCTGCCGCCCGTAGGAGCACGCAACCCGGACGCTGCCCACTGCCCATAGGAGCCCGCCTGCAACCGATGGGGTAAGTGCTGGAGCTACACTAATCAGAGCTAAGAATATTTATTTCTCCTTGGCCAACCACCAGGAGTTTTTTTGGCAGTGGGGCATGCTGGGTGAAGATATAAAGTGACCTTTTGCTAAGTCATTTCTCTTCTGGGACTCTTGCCTAGGGGAGGGATTGTTGGCCTTGTAATGTACCTGGTGGTGGAGCTGAAGTGTAATAGAAGGACTCTTGTACAGCTCTGGGTCAGGAGCCCTGGTAGAGTAACAGGGAACGCCAGAGCACAGAATGGCACGAGTGTCTGGTAAGACTTATGCTGGAGGATGCGGAGGTGCGTCTGGATACGCAGGAGCGGCTGTCTGGTGGCACACTGACAGAAGAGCAGAAGCAGATGTCAGGCACAGCTACGGCTGGATCAGGTCCAAGAAGAAGAGCAAGGCGAGGTCAGGAAGTCCAGGTCAGCAACCAGCAGGCAGATCAGACAAAGGCAGCAGGCAGAAGAGTAGTCAGAAGTCAGGCTGAGATCTGTAACAACAAGGCAGATGAGCAGAAGGATAAGGCAGAAGTGTAGTTCAGAGGCAAGCCAGGGGTCAGTGCAGGCTGAGTTCAAGCACAGTCAGGAGCAGGTTGGGTCAGCTACAGAAGGGCACTACAGGAACAGAGACACAGATGCTTCAGGAACGCAATAGAGCAAACAATACTGACACAAGGGACTAGTGCAGCTTAAAGTGGAGTTCCAGGCTTTTTATGTTTATTAAAAGTCAGCAGCTACAAAAAGTGTACCTGTTCCACGGTCAACCGATGTGGCCGAATGGAGCGTCGCTCCTCTCCCCTTCCTCTCCGCCGAATGGAGCGGCGCTCCTCTCCCCCTCCTCTCCGCCGAATGGAGCGTCGCTCCTCTCCCCCTCCTCTCCTCCGAATGGAGCGTCGCTCCTCTCCCCCTCCTCTCCTCCGAATGGAGCGTCGCTCCTCTCCCCCTCCTCTCCTCTGAATGGAGCGTCGCTCCTCTCCCCTCCTCTCCACCGAATGGAGCGTCGCTCCTCTCCCCCTCCTCTCCTCCAAATAGAGCGTCGCTCCTCTCCCCCTCCTCTCCTCCGAATGGAATGTCGCTCCTCTCCCCCTCCTCTCCGCTGAATGGAGCGTCTCTCCTCTCCCCCTCCTCTCCTCCAAACTGAGCGTCGCTCCTCTCCCTCTCCTCTCCACCGAATGGAGCGTCGCTTCTCTCCCCCTCCTCTCCTCCGAATGGAGCGTCGCTCCTCTCCCCCTCCTCTCCGCCGAATGGAGCGTCGCTCCTCTCCCCCTCCTCTCCTCCGAATGGAGCGTCGCTCCTCTCCCCTCCTCTCCACCGAATGGAGCGTCGCTCCTCTCCCCCTCCTCTCCTCCGAATGGAGCATCGCTCCTCTCCCCCTCCTCTCCGCCGAATGGAGCGTCGCTCCTCTCCCCCTCCTCTCCGCCGAATGGAGCGTCGCTCCTCTCCCCCTCCTCTCCGCCGAATGGAGCGTCGCTCCTCTCCCCTCCTCTCCGCCGAATGGCGCATCGCTCCTCTCCCCCTCCTCTCCTCCGAATGGAGTGTCGCTTCTCTCTCCCTCATCTCTGCTGGCACCCGGCCATGGGAGCTTTCGGCTTCACGGCCGGGGCACGCACGGTGCATGGGCAAGTCGCGCTGCGCTCCCGGAGTGGACAGGCGATCTCCTGGGACATGTTACATGTCCCAGGAGATCGTCTAGAGGGAGGGGGCGCCTAAGGCGAAAAGGAGAAGTCGCCTTGGTGGTCCATGGGCGGAAGGAGGAAGTGGGACAGAAAGACCCCCCCCTAACAAAGCCTCCACCCCCCCAAAAAAAAATGACAGGCCAAATGTTCTTCAAGCGGAAGTTTCATTTTTGGGTGGAACTCCACTTTAAGTAGCCTGGCTACGATCGCGCCCCTCCTAAACGAGGCTTAAAGGAACCATGCGCCTACACACATGCATGCGTTTTCTCTAATAGCCTTCTTAGGCCGTCTGGCTGAGAGATGGTGACTATGCGGCTGGCTAAAGGCCTGGGTTATTTAGCTTGGGGATTGAGGGGTCTAGGAAAACCTCCAGATGTGGTGGAGAACCAGAGAAGCTTGGATGTGAAGCTTGGGCCTCCATCACGTGGAATATGGTATCTTCTCCCCAGGGTGTTTGCAGCTCATTTAACAAGGGTCTTACAATCGGGAGGTTACAGTCACAGAGGGTCCGGTTGGGTTCAATGTCCTCTATCTATGAAGACTGTAAGTACTTTTTCCCCGTATTCTGGAGTCTGCTGGTCCATGGGTGGTCCTTACCCTCTCTTCATAGAGTTTTGAGTCAGAGTCAATAAACTCCTTTTGTTTGCATCTAAAAGTGACTGGCGCTCACCTGTACCCACATTGCTTCACTATTGCTTGAGGACTACAGCCTGAGACACACCTCCCAACTTTTTGAAATGGGAATGAGGGACACCTATCAGCAAAAGTATGCAGGACACACCCCTTGCCACGCCCCCTTAACCTCTAGAGATCCGCGCTATAGCCGAATGATGGCTACAGCACGGACCTGCTTTGCCGGGACTACGTCTATTGACGTTGTCCCGTGCACGAGCGGCCTGCGCGGCGTGCTCTGCGATCAGCGAGTCTATGAGACTCGCCTGATCACAGATCGGAGCAAGGGGTCGATCCCGACCCCTTACCACGTGATCAGCTGTCAGCCAATAATCTGCCAATACTCTGCGACACTGTGCAATACTCTGCCAATACTCTGAAAGACTGTGCAATACTCTGCAATACTCTGCCAATACTATGCAACACTATGCAATACTCTGCTAATACTCTGAAAGACTGTGCAATACTCTGCAACACTGTGCAATACTCTGCCAATACTCTGCGACACTGTGCAATACTCTGCCAATACTCTGCAACACTGTGCAATACTCTGCCAATACTCTGCGACACTGTGCAATACTCTGCCAATACTCTGCAACACTGTGCAATACTCTGCAATACTCTGCAACACTGTGCAATACTCTGCCAATACTCTGCAACACTGTGCAATACTCTGCCAATACTCTGCGACACTGTGCAATACTCTGCCAATACTCTGCGACACTGTGCAATACTCTGCCAAAACTCTGCAACACTGTGCAATACTCTGCCAATACTCTGCGACACTGTGCAATACTCTGCAACACTGTACAATACTCTGCAACACTGTGCAATACTCTGCCAATACACTGCAATACTGCAATACTCTGCCAATACCCTGCCAATACTCTGCCAATACTCTGGAACACTGCAATACTCTGCAATAATCTGCCAATACTCGCCAATACTCTGCCAATACCTGACAATACCCGCCAATACTCTGCCAATACTCTGCCAATACCTGCTAATACTCTGCCAATACTCTGCCAATATTCTGCAATACATTTTAAAAGACATAAAGAATTATTTTTTTACCTAATTTTCAGTCTTTTTTTATTAATAGCGCAAAAAATAAAAAACCCAGCGGTGATAAAATACCACCAAAAGAAAGCTCCATTTGTGTGAAAAAAGGGACAAAAATTTCATATGGGTACAGTCAGTGTTGCATGACTGAGTAATTGTCATTCAAATTGTGAGAGCACCGAAAGCTGAAAATTGGTCTGGTCAGGAAGGGGGTTTAAGTGCCCCGTGGTCAAGTGGTTAAAAAATGAATTTCTTCATCAGTTTAGGCCGATATATATTCTTCTACATATTCGTAGTAAAAAAAAAAAAATGTATGATGGGTTTGCGCAAAAGTTATAGCGTCTGCAAACTATGGGAAAGATTTATGGCACTTGTACGTCTTTTTTTTATTTATTTTTTACAAGTAATGGCAGCGATCTGTGATTTTTATCGGGATTGCGACATTGCGGCAGACAGATCGGACACTTTTGACACATTTTTGGGACCATTGACATTTATACAGCGATCAGAACTATACAAATGCAGTGATTACTGTGTATGTGTCGCTGGCAGGGAAGGGGTTACCACTAGGGGGCGATCAAGGGGTTAAATGTGTTCCCTCAGGCTCAGTGTGTGCTCTAACTGTATAGGGGATAGGATTGAGTAAGAGGAGACATATCTTTGTTCTTTTTTACTAGGAACAAACGGCATGTCCCCTCTCGGCTGGCAGCACAGGGATTTGTGTGTTTACGTCGCGGCCTTCGGCTGGTGAGATTGACACGTCGCTGGCCCCGTCACCTGGTATGGACTTAAAGGGGAAGCCCTGCGCCGAAAAAATTGCGTAGGGGTCCCTCCCCCAAGGTCCATATAAGACCCTTATCCGAGCACGCAGCCCGGCTAGTCAGGAAAGGGGGTGGGGACGAGCGAGTGCCCCCCTCCTGAGCCGTACCAGGCCGCGTGCCCTCAACATGGGGGGGTGCTTTGGGGAAAGGGGGGCTGCGTGCCCCCCCACCCCAAAGCACCTTGTCCCCATGTTGATGAGGACAAGGGCCTCTTCCCGACAACTCTGGCCATTGGTTGTCGGGATCTGTGGGCGGGGGGCTTATTGGAATCTGGGAGCCCCCTTTAATAAGATACCGGCCCCCCCACCCTATGTGAATGAGTATTGGGGTACGATGTACCCCTACCCATTCACCTGGTGAAAAAAAAATGTTAAAAAAAAAACACAACACAAGGGTTTAAAATAATTTATTGCACAGCTCTGGGGGTCTTCTTCCGTCTTGGGGGGTCTTCTCACCAGACTCCTCCGCTATCTTCTGCTCTTTTACTAGCAGAGGAGCCTGGCTTTCTTCTTCGTCGCTGCCGCCGTCCGGGGGGGGGGCCTTCTTCCGACTTCGGGGGTCTTGTCCCCCTCTTCGGGGGTCTTGTCCTCTGGGACTGCGACATCATAATGGGCGGCGAAATCACACGGTGACCCCGCCCATTGTCCCCTATATAAGTCGCCGCACGTCCCTGTCATTTACGGCCAGGGTCTTATAGAGGAGGGAGGGGGAGGGGGGGCGCTCGCTCATCCCCACCCCCTTTCCTGACCGGCTGGGCTGCATGCTTGGATAAGGGTCTTATATGGACCTTGGGGGGGGGGGAGGCGTAGGGCTTCCTCTTTAGGCTGGGTTCACACCGCTGTGGCAGCGAGAACCGGATGTGATTCGCACCGCACTGCAGTGCAAATCACATCCGATCTCTGTGCGATGCGAGTTCAGCCATACAGATAGTATGGCTGAATTCGCATCGCACGCGCCGCAAACTCGCACGGGACGCTTTTTTTGGTCTGCAGCAGCATAGGATCGCATGGGTGTTCACACCATGCGATCCGATTCCTGTCCGAGTTTGCAGATCGCACTGCGATATGCGAACTGGTCTGGGGGTGTCATTAAGGTTTCACTGACACTCCCAGCAGTCCGCATAGGGCAGTGTGAACTGCCGGCGAGAGGCATGCGATGCGAGAACCCGCCGCGGATTCGTGGCGTTCCCGCATCGCTCCGGTGTGAACCCAGCCTCAAGTCCATACCAGGTGACGGGGCCAGCGATGTGTCAATCTCGCCAGCCGAAGGCGGCGACATTGACTTCCTTCGTTAGTCCCGGCTACCTGGAGCCGCGTTCAAAATGAACGGACTTTCCTCCGTGTGTGCGGGCAAGTCCGTTCATTTCAAAAGTACGGCCATAGTCCGGAAAAGTCCGGCCGTGTGTGGGCAGGTCCGCTCGTTCGGAAAGCCCGGCTGACTTTCCGGCGGTTTGTCCGCCAGGCTAAGCCCGCCGGATAGTCCGATCGCGTGTACGCGGCAGAAGAGTACCTGGACTTTCCTTTCCAACCCTCTGATCCCAATTTAACCACTACAATACAGGGCACTTTCGCCCCCTTCCTTCCCAGCCCAATTTTCAGCGTTCATCGCTCTAGCGCTTTCAGTGACAATTGCGCGGTCATGCTACACTGTACCCAAATGAAATTTTTATCATTTTGTTCGCACAAATAGAGCTTTATTTTGGTGGTATTTATTCACGACTCCGTTTTTTATTTTTTGCGATATAAGCGCAAAAAAGCGGAAATTTGGAAAAAAAAACAATATTTTTTCTTTTTTCTATTTTAAAAGAAATCCAGTAAAATCAAATTTTGTCATAAATTTAAGCCAAAATGTATTCTGCTACATGTTTTTGGTAAAAAAAATTCCGTTAAGTGTATAATAATTGGTTTGTGTGATCACGGACATATGTACGCAAATGATCATGTACATATGTGTGCAGGTGATCACGTACATGTGTGTGCAGATAATCATTGGAACATGTGATTTTAGTGGGACATGTGTGGGGACATGTTTTTATTATTAGGGACATGTATGTTTTGGGGACATGTGTGGGGACATTGTGTTTATACTGTGTGGTGTGTTTATTGTGTGGTGATTTGTGTTTACACTAGACTGGTGATCAGTGAGTAAAAAGCTGTAAAAACAGCTCATACTCACTGATCATCAGCCGGCTGCAGCGTTCTGCTCTCCTCTCCTCAGCGATGACTTCTGTGTGAGGAGAGGAGGAGCCGATTGCCTAGCAACCGGCTGTTTGTTTACATCACATGACGGCCGTGATTGGACACGGCCGTCATGTGATCAGGAGGGCCAATCACAGAGCCCTCCTGCCGATCTGAGATGCGCCGTGTCCGGGTGACACGAGCACATCGGGATCGCGCCGCTGCGCGGGCACGCGCGCGCGCGATCCCGCTCCTTCTGATGGACGTTCCTGAACGTCCTATCGGGAGTAGATGGCTCCCACCCGGCCGTATATGTGCATTGGCTGGGTGGGAAGTGGTTAAGAGACTGTTTGTTGTCTACGTTTTTTTTTCGGCAAATAAAATCCATTCACGTGGACCCGTCGTCGGTCTCTGGAGTTACGGGGGCCAATACCCCGGGGCACCCCTAGACGTGAAGCAAGGAGAGCAGAAGGTAACGGTAAGCCCAAATCTAACCAGCAGCTCCTTTGGGGGTTACTGCTACATTATTTTTAAAAAATTTTATCGTAGATGGTAGCCCTTTGTACAAGCTTGGTGGGGTTTTTTGTTTTTTCCCTCCACGTTGTATGTTAAGTATTCGAGAGCAAGTCAGATAATCAGTATTCTAAACATGATAACTTTTACTTGTCCCCTCAAAGACCCCCTCGAATCAGAAGCTCTGATGGATGTCTGCGATTGAATTCAAATAAAACACGGAGGAGCGTGGAGGAGAAGCTTGGCACCTGACAGCAAGTTGCTGCAGTGAGGTCACTCTGCTGGCCTTGACCTTGGGGCCCCCCTGCACCGTACATCTCATGCAGCCATCAACATCGGCGGGAGCCCCCGTAGGCTGAAACCTTTTCTCCTGGCAGTGCACTCAAGTCTTTTATTGATTGAGATAAAATATGTATTGTGTACGCTGTTATGAGCCATAATTTAAATATTAAGGCTACAATATGTCATGCTCATTTTCGGACTGTACATCAAGCTCTCCTGCGGTGATAGAGCTAATGACAGCTTGATATAGACTCTCGTAATGCTGGCAAGTCAAAATGGACGTGACTTATGGGAGCTCGCCGTTCGCCTTTAAAAATTGATGGAGAGGACTAGGGCCGCAGTACATGATTGGATAATGCTCCGGCGCATAGCCTTGTGCTTTACTTTCACCTTCTCCAGCAATAATGCCAAATGAATAATAGTGCTGCATATGGATAGGAAAAAAAAAAAAAAAATGGAAAAAAAAAAAACGCACTTACCGCCGTTTGAACCTCCACTGTGGGTGTTTAACCACTTCAGTCCCGGAGCCATGCTTTTTTTTAGTTTTTATTTTTTTTGTTAACATATGTTAACCACTTGCCGACCAGCCGCCGCCATTAATAAATAATAATAATAATAATAATAGATTTTATTTGTAATGGACTTTACATCAAAGAGCTCTCAAAGTGCTACAAGTTAAAATGAACAATTATACAATAAAACAAACCTAAAATCTAAAAAGAACAAACATTATACAGCAGCAGGTTGTCTCGTTCCCGTGAAAAATCGCTGTACCTGTACAGCGGTCCCTTTTAAAGTGGTTGTAAAGGGAATTTAAAAAAAAAAAAATTATTTATTTATTTATTTTTGTTTACCGAAAATATGTAGAAGAATACATATTGGCCTAAATTGATGAAGAAATTAGAATTATTTTTTTACATTTTTTATTCGATATATTTTATAGCAGAATGAAAAAAATATTATTATTATTTTTTATTAAAAATATGTAAAAGAATACACATTGGCCTAAATTGATGAAGAAATTCAAATTTGTTTACATTTTTTCATCGATATATTTTATAGCAGAATGAAAAAAATATATATATTTTTTTACCAAAAATATGTAGAAGAATACATATTGGCCTAAATTGATGAATAAATTAGAATTATTTTTTTACATTTTTTATTCGATATATTTTATAGCAGAATGAAAAGAATATTATTATTATTTTTTATTAAAAATATGTAAAAGAATACACATTGGCCTAAATTGATGAAGAAATTCAAATTTGTTTACATTTTTTCATCGATATATTTTATAGCAGAATGAAAAAAAAAATATTATTTTCTTACCAAAAATATGTAGAAGAATACATATTGGCCTAAAGTGATGAAGAAATTAGATTTTTTTTTTTTTTTTTACTGGATATATTTTATAGCAGAAAGTAAAAAAATATTATAATTTTTTTGTTTACCAAAAATATGTAGAAGAATACATATTGGCCTAAATTGATGAAGAAATTCGATTTTTTTTTTACATTTTTTTCATTGGATATATTTTATAGCAGAAAGTAAAAAAATATATATATATATATTTTTATCAGCAGAAAATAAAAAAATGCAGAGGTGATCAAATACCACCAAAGAAGGGTTTTTGCAAAGAAGTGCAGCGCTGATAGTGAAAATGATCAAACGAAATTAATTGCGCTTATATGAATAAGCTTCTATAAATAAATAAATAAAATAAATAAATGAATGAAAATCCCACCAAAATAAATAAATAGATAACGCTAATATCAAATAAATTAAATAAATAATAAACAAAGAATTAATACGCTTATTCAAAAAAATTATTACAATCAATTCTAAAGTAATAGTGAAAATTTGCTTAAAAAATAAAAACTAAAGCAGACACCATCAAAAATTCATAACCGTCCTAACAAGTGTTAAAAAAACCTTCTTCGGTGGTAAACAACACTGCATAACCTATGCAAATAATATATACAAATAAATACTGATAAAAAGAAAAATAGATCAAAAGAGTCCAATATAATGTGACACGTGAACAATATAACATTGTTAATATTAATATAATTTATTTGTTAATTTATTTGAGGAACGGCGATCTTTCTCTACTCCCAGTCAGTCCCCTCCCCCCCACAGTTAGAAACACCTCCCTAGGGAACATTTAACCCCTTGATCGCCCCCTAGTGCTAACCCCCTTCCCTGCCAGTGACAATTATACAGTAATCAGTGGCTATACAGAACCAAGTATCATTTTGTGGTGCTAAATCATTTGTATGGAACGTGTTGATAAAAAGAAAAGCAGTAAAATAGATCCCCTGCAGCCAGCAGGGGATCTCACCCCCTCCCTGTCCCCTCTGAGGCATATATATATATATATATATATATATATATATACACACGCACACACACAAATACCTGTATATTCTGGGATTCGTTGGGGGCCACAAAAGATTTATATAGCCAAATTGCCAGGGGGGCCGTTTGAAACCATAAAGTCGGCGGCGCCCGAAGTTTGGACATGCCTGGCCTAGGTGGTTGGAGTGGGAGTGGGAGTGGGGGGTACCTGCTATAACCAGGTACCTGCTACCCCCCCCCCCCCCCCAAAAAAAGAAACAAACCTATAAAAGTGGGAGAGGAGGGGGAGGAGGTGTTAAAGCGAAAACTTCCCTTTTAGGGTGGACCATAGTCCGTCGGACAATTCGATCGTGTGTGTGTGGGCTCCAGCAGACTTTTTCTTTCCAAAAGTCCGGCGGACCTAGAAATAAGACTGGCTTCAAATTTGTCCGCCGGACTCGGGCTTTTAGCAGACAATCCGTTCGTCTGTGTGCTGGTCCAACGGACTAAAACCGACGCTAGAGCAGCTATTGGCTACTGGCTATGAATTTCCTTATTCTACGTCATCACATTTGAATCCGTCTGACTTTTGGAGTGATCGTGTGTGTGGCCAAGTCCGTTCGTTTGAAAGTCGTGTGTGGCCAAGTCCGCCGGAAAGTCCGATCGTGTGTACACGGCATAATTCACACTGGATGAATAGACAGACAGACAGGCAGATAGATAGTTAGATAGATAGATAGATAGATTTATGATTGCAAGGATGGTGGCCAATGGCTTCTCACCACTCTGAAGTTCGACGTGGAGTCTCCACCCTCTTCTGGGCTTCCAGAACACTGGACTCACAATCAAGTGGCCAACGACCTCTCACTACTCTGAAGTTTGTCATGGAGTCCCCCCTACCCCTTGTCAACATCCAGAACACTGGACTCACGATCAGGTAACCAACGGCCTCTCAGCACTCCAAAGTTTCTCATGAAGTCTCCTCCCTCTTGTGGGCGTCCAGAACACTGGACTCACCGCATTACTGGCCAATTGCCTCTCACCACTCTGAAGTTTGTCATTAAGTCCCCCCTTTCTTGTATGCAAACAGGATACTGGTCTGAAGGAGTCTTTTCCCTCTCATGGACATCCTGAAGACTGGGCTCAGGATCAGGTGACCAGCAGCCTTTCACCACTCTGAAGGTTGTCATGGGGTCTTCTCCCTCTAACAGACATCCAGAAGATTGGACTGAGGATCAGGTGACCAACAGCCTTTCACCACTCTGAAGGTTGGCAATGGGGTCTCCACCCTCTCACAGACATCCAGAAGATTGGACTGAGGATCAGGTGGTCAATGACCTTTCACCGCTCTGAAGGTTGCCATGGAGTCTCTTCCCTCTCCTGAACATCCAGAAGACTGGGCTTAGGATCAGGTGACCAACAGCCTTTCACCACTCTGAAGGTTGTCATGGAGTCTCCTCCCTCTCATGGACATACAGAAGATTGGACTGAGGATCAGGTGACCAACAACCTTTCACCACTCTGAAGGTTGTCATGGAGTCTCCTCCCTTTCATGGACATCCAGAAGACTGGGCTCAGGATCAGGTGACCAACAGCCTTTCACCACTCTGAAGGTTGTCATGGAGTCTCCTCCCTCTAACAGACATCCAGAAGATTGGACTGAAGATCAGGTGACCAACAGCCTTTAAAAAATCTGAAGGTTGTCATGGAGTCTCCTCTCTCTCATGGACATACAGAAGATTGGGCTCAGAATCAGGTGACCAACAGCCTTTCACCACTCTGAAGGTTGTCATGGAGTCTCCTCCCTCTCATGGACATACAGAAGATTGGACTGAGGATCAGGTGGTCAATGACCTTTCACCACTCTGAAGGTTATCATGGAGTCTCCTCCCTCTCCTGAACATCCAGAACACTTGATTCAGGATCAGGTGGTCAGTGGCCTCTCAATACTTTGAAGCTTGTCATGGAGTCTCCTCCCTCTTTTGAGCATCCAGAACACAGGACTCCTAGGATCAGGTGGCCACCGGCCTCTCACCACTCTGAAGTTTGTCATGGAGTATCCTCCCTCTCTTACCTCCTGCAATCCCTGAGGGTGACACCAACGGTCTTTCACCACCCTGAAGTTTCTCATGGAGTCCCCTCTCTCTCTTTGTGGGTATTCAGAACACATCACTCATGATTAGGTGGCCAATGGCCTTTTACCATTCTGAAGTTTGTCATGGTATCTCCTCCCGCTCGTACGCATGCGGGACACTTGACTCAGGATCAGGTGGCCAATGTCCTCTCACCACTCTGAATTTTGTGATAGAGTCTCCTCCCTTTCTTGCCTCCTGCAATCCCTGAGGCTGACGGCAGCAGCTCTGAACATGGTTCCAAATGAGCTCTTTTCCAGCTCTCTGGGTCTCTCCACTCCAGGGCATGGTATGTTCATGAATGGGCTCCTACCCACCAGAGGGGCCCTTGCCTATTCAAAAGGTTTGATTGCCGCCAGCAATGGTGGCCTCCATCTTTGTCCCATGAAAAGTTTTATTCCTTCAAAAGGAACTGTGGTGTTTTAAAAGTCCCGTTTATCCTTTAAGGTACATCTGAGGCCCGGAGGAAATAAAAGAAAAAGGTGTAATTAGACTGACTTTTAAGGTGAGGATGGAGAAGTTAAATGCAGTTTTCTTCTGCAGAGGAGATCATTATATAGCCACTTACTGGGAAGTTTAAGTAAGGATTTTGATGTTTGCATCAATAATTTGTCATTAGCTTTTAATGAATGCAATTTCTTTGTTAGCATTAGATCCCCGCGGCTGTGCTTAAACTGTAAAAATTTAAAAAGGGCAGCTCCGGGGAATGGACTGTTAGTATTTAAAACCTTTGCACAGCGACTAATTACGCTTCGGAGATGAGCTGACTGCACGCCTGCAACTAGAGCAAGCCATGCAGAACATCTGGAGAAACAAATCAAGAGCTTCTTTGATAAAGGGCAGATCTGTGGGGCGATTTCCCGGCTCCCCCCCCCCCCCCCCGCTCTTTACCGGATAGGACACGTGAATCAAAAGACCTTCCAGAGCTGAAAAGGGCTATTTGGTCAGGGAAATGTCTATATGAAGAGCTTTGCCCCGCCAAAATAATATACAAGTTTTATAGAAATTAGCTTTTTTTATTCCATCGGCTGTTCTCGCCGATGTGTATACTCATCTCCTAAACACTGCACATAAATTAAAGCTTCAGGAGGAGCAATGCCTGTGCTGGGCTGCCAGATATGATTATTGCATTTCTTTACTGTAAAGGTATTTTATTAGAAGCTTAAAAAGGAACTCAAAGTAATGTTTTATAAATACATTTAAAAAATAAAATGACATGTTTTGATGTAAATGTCTAGAATCTGTAGAAATTACTTAATGTATATCAAGTGATTCAACCACATGAGACAGTAAAGGAAAAATTCAGAATTAAAGCCTTAAAAATGTAAACATGAAGCACAGTCTAGAAATACAGGATTTCTGTTTCAATAGTCTAGCTCCAACTTTCCTTAGCAAGTAAAGCTCAATAAGTCATTCTCAAGGTCATTACCAGATGGTATCATTGTCCAACCATGCTCCATTGTCCCTTCAACTCAAAATTTCATAAGCGAGAAACCAACATCACGATCATTACCAGATGGTACCATGGTCCCACCATTCTCCATTGTCCCTCCAACTCCAACTTTCATAAACAAAAATACCAACATCTAGATCATTACTAGATGGTACCATTGTTCCACCATTCTCCATTGTCCCTTCAACTCAAAATTTCCTAAGTGAAAAACCAACATCACGATCATTACCAGATGGTACCATTGTTCCACCATTCTCCATTGTCCCTTCAACTCCAACTTTCCTAAGCGAAAAACCAACATCACGATCATTACCAGATGGTACCATGGTCCCACCATTCTCCATTGTCCCTCCAACTCCAACTTTCATAAACAAAAATACCAACATCTAGATCATTACTAGATGGTACCATTGTTCCACCATTCTCCATTGTCCCTTCAACTCAAAATTTCCTAAGTGAAAAACCAACATCACAATCATTACCAGATGGTACCATTGTTCCACCATTCTCCATTGTCCCTTCAACTCCAACTTTCCTAAGCAATAAACCAACATCAAGATCATTACGGAATGGTACCATTGTCCCAGCATGGTCCATTGCCCCCTCCAACTCCAACCTTCCTAAACAAGAAACCAACATCACGATCATTACCAGATGGTAATATGGTCCCACCATGCTCCATTGTCCCTCCAACTCCAACTTTCATAAGCAAAAACACCAACATCTACATCATTACTAGATGGTACCATTGTTCCACCATTCTCCATTGTCCCTTCAACTCAAAATTTCCTAAGCGAAAAACCAACATCACGATCATTACCAGATGGTACCATTGTTCCACCATTCTCCATTGTCCCTTCAACTCCAACTTTCCTAAGCAATAAACCAACATCAAGATCATTACGGAATGGTACCATTGTCCCAGCATGGTCCATTGCCCCCTCCAACTCCAACCTTCCTAAACAAGAAACCAATATCAAGATATTTACCGGATGGTGCCATTGTCCCACCATGCTCGAATGTCCCCCCAACACCAACTTTCCTAAGCAAGAAACTAACATTAAGATCATTACCAGGTGGTACCATTGCCCCACCATTCTCCATTGTCCCTCCAAGTCCAAATTTCTTAAACAAGAAACCAATATCAAGATCATTACCGGATGGTACCATTGTCCCACCATGGTCAATTGCCTCTCCATCTTTCCTAAACAAGAAATCAACATCTAGATCATTACCAGATAGTACCATTGCCCCACCATGCCCCATTGTCCCTCCAACACCAACTTTCCTAAGCAAGAAACGAACATCAAGATCATTACGAGCTGGTACCATTGCCCCACCATGCTCCATTGTCCCTTCAACTCCAACTCCAACTTTCCTAAGCAGGAAACCATCATCAAGATCATTACCAGATGGTACCATTGTCCCACCATAGTCCATTGTTCCTCACAGACCTGGACTTTCTGTAGACACCTCCTCCATAGGTACCCCAATCATCCCTACTAGCACAAGTCCCCTCTCCCCTCTACCATATTGCCTCTTCTATCACAAACCCCCAAAATCCCCCATTCCAGCATAAATCGAATTCCCCTATCCCCCCTCCCAACACAAATCCACTCAAATCACCACTTCTTGAACACCCCCTCTCAAATTTCCCCTCCTAGAACAATTTGTATGCCCCATCGCCCCCAAATTCCCTCTCCCAAAACAAATCCCCCCCAATCTCTTTGCTGCCCCCTTCTACCTAATATGATACCACAGTGCCCAGGGCAGCCATCCCTTCTTCCCACCCCTTGTAACAGCCCTACTTATGTCTATTACATACAAAATTGAATGAACATTTTGTGTTGCTGATTTTGGATGGCACAGGTAAAGTCCACCATACAGTATATTGTCAAAGTATTGGGACTCCTGTCTTTACACGCACATAAACTTGAATGGCATCCCAGTCTTAGTCCATAGGGTTCAATATTGAGTTGGCCCACCCTTTGCAGCTATAACAGCTTCAACTTTTCTGGGACGGCCGTCCACAAGGTTTAGGAGTGTGTCTCTGGGAATGTTTGACCATTCTTCCAGAAGCGCATTTGTGACGTCAGGCACTGATGTTGGAGAGAAGACCTAGCTCACAGTATCCACTCTATTTCATCCCAAAGGTGTTCTATCGGGTTGAGGTCAGGACCCTGTGCAGGCCAGTCAAGTTCCCCAACCCCAAACTCGCTCATCCATGTCTTTATGGACCTTGCTTTGTGCACTGGTTGTTTTTCAGGGGTTGGTCTTGGCTCCTTAGTTCCAGTAAAGGGAACTCTTAAGGCGTCAGCATACCAAGACATTTTGGACATATTCATGCTCCCAACTTTGTGGGAACAGTTTGACGATGGCCCCTTCCTGTTCCAACATGACTGAGCACCAATGAACAAAGCAAGGTCCATAAAGACATGGATGAGAAAGTTTGGGGTGGAGGAATGTGATGGACTCCGGACACCCTGTTGGGTATTTCTGCCAAGAAGCTGCTTCCCAAGTCCTGGAACACAAAACCAATGGATCTGGCTATAGAAACCCCAAGGACCAGACAACACCAGTCTTGGAGTAAACCAGAAAATGAACTGCTTTATTTTTAGAAACACATTAAATTTATACAGCAAACCATCAGATGAGGGCTACTCCCATTATCTCAAACAAAGGTCACCTTACACAGTAGAGCAAGTCCTATTATCATAACAATGACCTCCTTAGACAGTCCGGCTCCCCGGAATAACTTCCATAAGAAGCCACAAGCAATTAGTGACCAGCTCTGGATAACTTAAGAACACATTATAACAAAGAGTTCTCCAGGCCATGGTTCTCCCGCAGCCCAAAGTCCGTGATAATACCCTCCCCCCCTGTTCCATAGTCCGGCAGACCTGGCTAGATCCAATATGGGCCAGCTCGGGGATGTCCGGGAGCTATAGTACAACCAAAGTTCAGTTTGCCAGATGAAAGTCCATCTGTGTTGCCATTTTGTCTGCCCGGCCTGTACTGCACAGTAAAGTTGTAGGGCTGCAGGGCAAGACTCCACCTCAATAAGCGTCCGTTGCCTCAGGATACTCAATTTAACCAGATCAAAGGGTTGTGGTCCGTGAGCACCATGAAGAATCATCCATAGAGATATGACCGAAGTTTTTTCAAGGCCCACACAGCGCTAAATTATTTTTCTATGGGTGCATACCCCACCTCATGGGGTAGTAGCTTGCGATTTGGCTTAGCACTGCTCCCAAATCGAAGGTGGAAGCATCTGTATGTACACAAAAACGTTTGGCTCAGGAGCAGCCAAAACTGGAGTAGAAACCAAAACCCTTTTCAGGTTCTGGAAAGAATTTTCAGACTCTGGAGATCACAGGACCTGGCAAGGAAGATTCTTTCTGGTCAAGTCAGTCAGGGGTTTAGCTATCGTGCTATAGTCAGGAACAAACCTCCTATAGTATCCTGCAGCGCCTAGGAATACCAAGACTGGGTTTTCGTCTGGGGGGTGGGCCAGTTGGTAACGGCCTCTACTTTAGCTGGTTCAGTATACTGTTGCCCATGGCCTAGTACGATGCCCGAGGTACTGAACCTTGGACATCCCTATGCCACATTTCTCTGGGTATAATGTTAGTCCTGCAGTCCTGATGCGGTCTAACACAGTACCCAGGTGGAGTAAATGTTCCTCCCAGGTATTGCTGTAGATCACAATGCCATCCAGGTATGCACAGGCATAATCCTGAAGGCCATCGAGAAGTTTATCTACCACCCTCTGGAACATCGCTGGAGCATTTTTCATTCCAAATGGAATGACCTTAGACTGGTACAAGCCAAAGGGGGTAATGAATCCATCCTGGGTCCCTCCATAGCTGGTTCTCTGGTTCAGTTGCTGGCCTGGTCACTCTCCATCAACTTGGCAATTAGAGTTGCCTTTGACTTGTTGCTGGCGTTCTGTCCCCTTGATTCCAGCAGATCCTTGAGTGGGCTTCGCTTAAGGCTGGAGTAGCAAAGATCCATCCGACAATGTCCCCTTGGTTCTTTGGATGTTCAAAGCACAAGAAATCACCCCACCACTGCCAACCAAATGTGACGGACTCCGGACACCCTGTTGGGTATTTCCGCCAAGAAGCTGCTTCCCAAGTCCTGGAACACGAGACCAATGGATCTGGCTATAGAAACCCCAAGGACCAGACAACACCAGTCTTGGAGTACACCAGAAAATGAACTGCTTTAATTTTAGAAACACTGAATTTTTACAGCAAACCATCAGATAAGGGCTACTTCCATTATCTCAGACAAAGGTCACCTTACAGTAGAGCTAGTCCTATTATCATAACAATGCCCTCCTTAGACAGTCCGGCTCCCTTGACTAACTTGCATAAGAAGCCACAAGCAATTAGTGACCAGCTCTGGATGACTTAAGAACACATTACCTTCCCTTCCCTACTCCCGTACCAATTCCAAGATCCACATGTATACTGTTTGTGCCACTTATGCCGTGTACACACATAGCCGACTATCCGGCGGACTTAGTCTGGCGGACTTCCCACCGGACTGTCCGCCGGACTTTCCAAACGGGCTACTTGCCCACACACGGCACTTTTTCAGCGGACTAATACGGCGTACTAAGTCCGCCGGACTATCCGTCGTACTTTTGAAATGAACGGACTCGCCCACACACGCGGAGGAAAGTCCGCTCATTTTTAGTGCGTCTCCAGGTAGACAGGGCCAGCGAAGGAGACGTCGCTGGCCCCGTCACCTGGTATGGACTTAAAGGGGAACCCCAACACCGGCGTGGGGGTCCCCCCAGGTCCACATCAGACCCTTGTCCGAGCACGCTACCCGGCCGGCCAGGAAAGGGGGGGACAAGCAAGCGCCCCTCCCCCTCCTGAGCCGTACCAGGCCGCGTGCCCTCAACATGGGGGGGTGCCTCGGGGAAGGGGGGGCCACGCGGCCCCCCAACCCCAAAGCACCTGGTCCCCATGTTGATGAGGACAAGGGCCTCTTCCCGACAACCCTGGCCGTTGGTTGTCGGGGTCTGCGGGCGGGGGGCTTATCGGAATCCGGGAGCCCCCTTTAATAAGGGGGCCCCCGGATACCGGCCCCCCACCCTATGTGAATGAGTATGGGGTACAATGTACCCCTACCCATTCACCTGTAAATAAAAGTAAAAAAAAAAACACAACACACAAGGGTTAAAATAGTTTATTGCACGGCTCCGGGGTCTTCTGTCCGTCTTCGGGGGTCTTCTCGCCGGACTCCTCCGCTGTCTTCTGCTAGCGGAGGAGCCCGGCTTTCTTCTTTGCCGCCGCCGCCCTCTTCTTCCGACTTCGGGGGTCTTGTCCCCCTTTTCGGTTCTTCTTGCTGGGCCACCGTGCCTTCTTCTAGCTCTTTTACAGGCGGTGGCCCGGTCTTCTGTCGCCGCTGTCGCCGTCTTCTGTTCTTCTCTTCTTTTCTTCAGATGTTGCCTCGTCGCTCTCTCAGCTCACAATGACAGGGACACGGCGCGCGGCGACTTATATAGGGACATCAACGGATGATGTCCCCGCCCAGTATGATGTCACAGTCCCAGCATCCTCTTCTCGGACAAGGGTCTGATATCTTTATAAATCATATTGGGTCTGGGATCAAAAGTAACATTTCCGTCTTTACAGATGACACTGAGCTATGCAGTGGAATAACCTCCTTACAGGATGTCTCCAATTTACAAGCCGACCTCAATGCTCTGTCTAATTGGGTGACTATGTGGCAGATTAGGTTTAATGTTGAAAAATGTAAAGTTCTGCACTTGGGGGCTAAGAACATGCATCATACATACTAGGGGGAGTAAAATGGGGGTATCCATAGTGGAGAAGGATCTGGGGGGGGATCCAAAGTGGAGAAGGATCTGGGGGGGGTCCATAGTGGAGAACGATCTGGGGGGGTTCCATAGTGGAGAAGGATCTGGGGGGATACATAGTGGAGAAGGATCTGGGGGGATACATAGTGGAGAAGGATCTGGGGGATCCATAGTGGAGAAGGATCTGGGGGGATACATAGTGGAGAAGGATCTGGGGGATCCATAGTGGAGAAGGATCTGGGGGTTTTGGTAGATCATAAGCTCAATAACAACATGCAATGCCAAGCTGTGGTTTCCAAAGTGAGCAAAGTCCTTTCCTGTATTAAGAGAGGTATGGACTCCAGAGAGAGAGATATCATCTGTACAAATCATTAGTAAGACCTCATCTGGAATATGCAGTTCAGTTTTGGGCTCCAGTTCTCAGAAAGGATATCGGGGAACTGGAGAAAGTGCAGAGAAGGGCAACCAAACTGATAAGAGGCATGGAGGAGCTCAGCTATGAGGAAAGATTAGAGGAACTGAATTTATTCATTTTTGATAAGAGGAGATTAAGGGGGGATATGATCACCATGTACAAATATATAAGGGGTCCATATAGTGAACTTGGTGTTGAGTTATTCACTTTACAGTCAACAAAGAGGACAAGGGGCACTCTTTACATCTAGAGGAAAAGAGATTTCATCTCCAAATACGGAAAGGTTTCTTCACAGTAAGAGCTGTGAAAATGTGGAATAGACTCCCTGCAGAGGTGGTTCTGGACAGCTCAGTGGTTTGATTTAAGAAAGGCCTGGATTATTTCCTAAATGTACAGAATATAACTGGGTACTGACATTTATAGGTAAAGTTGATCCGGGGAAAAGCCGATTGACTCTCGGGGGGATCAGGAAGGAATTTTTTCCCCTGCTTTAGCAAATTGGATCATGCTCTGCTGGGGTTTTTTGCCTTCCTCTGAATCAGCTGTGGGTATAGAATTGGGTATATGGGATTGTATGATATTATTTATTTATTTTTTTGTGGTTGAACTTGATGGACTTGTGTCTTTTTTCAACCTGACTAACTATGTAACTATTATAGCTGCAAAGGGTAAAGGCAGGCGTCCCAATACTTTTTGACAATATAGTGTAGCTTGTATATTTGGTTTTAACTATGTTAAGGGATGTGATACCATTACCTACCCATCAATGTGCCTGTGTGCGTATCGTGGTTAACCATCGGCTTTTCAGCTGCTCATCTGATCTTTGCACATAAACTCTCAGTAAAGTTGTTTTTCTATCAATCACAATACTTCCTATTGAGCACAAATTCTTTGTTCCTGAGTATGGGTATTGTGAGGCTTTTGTGTGTTTTTTTTGAAGAAGAAAATGTATACCTTTTCTGAGAAATAAACTGAATGGTGCCCATGAACGGCTCCATGTGTTTAGCCTTTCTCCCCGTACAGCCATTCAATGAATACCTTCCAGCCTTCTGCAGTACACTTTTATCATACCGTCCAACCCCCTTCGCTGTAAGAATAGTATTTTTTCCGTACGATGGTTGACAAGTCTAAATATTGCATGGCAACAATTACACAGTTCTACAATAATACTGGCACAATGACTGACATCATCTCTTCAGTTGTAAAATTCCGACACTGAGTGAAATCTTCACGCCGCAAGCGGTGATTTACAATATAGAAATGGAAGATTTACTTTCACAAAAAAAAAAAAAAAAAAAAATCTATATATATGTATATATATATATATATATATATATATATCCTGTTTCCCTGAAATTAAGACCTAGCGTGATTGTTGGTAATGGCTGCAATATAAGCCCCACCCCCCCAAATAAGCCCTAGTTAAAGTCCTTGTAGGTATTATATTCAGGGTAGAGCTTATTTTTGGTCAAACAGGGTAGGGCTTATTTTGGGGGCAGGGCTTATATTGCAGTCATCCCCGACAATCACGCTAGGTCTTATTTTCAGGGAAACAGGGTATATATATATATATATATATATATATATATATATACTTTCAGGCAGAAGTCAGTTGACAACAACCGAGCTGTTCTTAGCCCTTGTACACACGGTCGGAGAATCCGTCGGAATGTGTCCTATCGGACCGTGTTGTCGGATAATCCGACTGTGTGTGGTATGCATCGGACTGATTCCGTCGGACCCAATTTTCCAACATGTTGGAAATATTTTACGACCAACTGGTTCGATCGGACATACTCCGATCATGTGTAGAGAATTTTGATCGGACCAAGTGCCACGCATGCTCAGATCAAATTCCTACATCAAAGCTATTGGCTACTAGTCCCATCGTAACTAAATTACACCATCATGTTCTGAATGATCGGATTTTTCGACAACTTAGTCCGACCGTGTGTATGCAACAGTTTCGGACAAAATCCGACAGATTTGGTTGGCAGAATGTCCGACCGTGTGTACAGGGGCTTAGATAAAAGCAGAGAGAACATGCTGCAAAGACACTTATAGTCTAGTACAGCCATTCTCAACCGGGGTACAGTGGAACCCTAGGGTTCCTCCAGAGGTGGCTAGGGGTTCCTTGAGCTGTGGCTGATTTACCTCCTGTTTGATGGTGCCTACATAGATCTGAGCCAATGCCACTTGGAGGAGCCAGTGGTATGACACCAAAGATCTTTATCGCTCTCTGTAAGGGTGCTATTCTTACACTGACCACCAAAGTAAAGGGCAGTGTTCCCACTTACCCCCAATGCATGGGTTTTATCAGGGGTTCCCCCGAGACCTGAAAATAATTGTAAGGGTTCCCCTGGGCTAAATAGGTTCAGAAAGGCTGGTCTAGTAGATTGAAACAAGGATAATTTATTACATCTGTTGAAATTGCACTCACAAGAGTATTCTTATGCAAAGGTGGTATAGTAGAGTGTGTTTAGCACATTCATGGCAAGATATTCACCGTAAATTACAATTTACAATTTTATTACAAATTTTACAAAAAAAAGAAACATTACAAAAGACTTTTTCTTGTTACACTTCCAAAGACTTTACACATAAATAATCAATGCCACTCTTTTCTCAACATGTTTCGCTCCAAAAGAGCTTCCTCAGGAGACAATGCGTAGCGGCTGATCAAAACTTCTATAACAATTTTGTTGAAAACAGGATTTAAAAACGAATTGGTTGATGGTGGATCGGAATCCTATATTTCCCTCTCCTTACGTATAGATATGCAGATGTAGACTAGTATTAAATATTCTTCTGGGGGCCAAACAGAAAAAACTTGTTATGGATTATATTGAATAGTTGAATTAATCCAGTGGCAAAAATCAATTTTGCTTTTCTCTAAGAAATGCGATGGGACATTTCCCTTTTAAATCCCCGGTTGAGAAGTTTGGAAATACTTCAGCCATAAAAAACACTCTTCTTTTTCCCCACTGAGAAGATGGGCTATGTGGGTTATTATTGGTCGGTGCTGCCCATGTGATTGTGCCAACCAATTAGAATGCTCCTAAACGTCCCCCTGATGGGATACACTTAGAATATTTAGCTCCGGGGATATATCATCTAACATAGAGGTAGGCAACCCCCGGCACCGCAAGTGGCACTCAAAGCCTCTTTTGCCGGCACTCGACTCCCTCCCCATCAGCAGAGCAGCGCAGGGAAGTGTCAGTAAAACATTAATGCATTCCAATTTCAGATTTCCCCACACCGCACCGAGGGGGAGGCACTGCGCCCCCACATATTGTAAAATATGGGAAACAAACATTGTTTGGTTCTCTAACTTTGCTGTAGCTGTGATCGTCATCTTTTGTAATGGGGAAGAGATTGGGTGCAGTTCTGCCGGGGGGGGGGGGGGGGTGGTCCTTGTTTCCAGGAGGAGGAGAAGTGTCATTGGCCACTGCTAAAGCCAATCACAGCCCTGCTAGCCCCGCCCACCATCTGGAGGAAGATGACTCGCTTGGTTGTCACTACCAATCTGAGAAAGAAGGGATTTCACTGTGATTGAGAAAACCCCAATCAGGTGACAGTTTGTGGAATTACTGTTGAGATTCTGGGAACTTTGTTGAAATTATTCCTGCAACTTTGCGTCACTTACTACTGAAACCCCGGAACTCTTATCCGTTTAAAGCGGGGTTCCACCCTAAAGTGGAACTTCCGCTGTTCGGAACCCTCCCCCCCTCCGGTGTCACAATTGGCACCTTACAGGGGGGAGGGGGGTGGAGATACCTGTCAAAGACAGGTATTTACACCCACTTCCGGGCATAGACTCCCACGGGAGTCTATGTCATTTCCTGTCCTGCCGCCCTGTCTGCTGGAACACACACGGGTCCCAGTGACAGCGCGGACAATTCCTATTGCGCTGCGCGACTCGCGCATGCGCAGTAGGGAGCTGGGAAGTGAAGCCGATTTGCTTCACTTCCTGATTCCCTCACCTAGAATGGTGGCGGCAGTAGCCGAGAGCCGAGTGATGCCGGCATCGCTGGACCCCGGGACAGGTGAGTGTCCATTTATTAAAAGTCAGCAGCTGTAGTATTTATAGCTGCTGGTTTTTAATATTTTTTTTTTAGGTGGAATCCCTCTTTAAGCCGCAGCCAGTATTCAGCGTAATGAAAATCACACCCAACTTTTGCTGCGGGCTACTGAGCGCCGCACTTTTTCTCAGCTACGGGGCCCGACTTATGATCCTGCACACAGGCCCACTGCTTTCAGAAAATGCTCCTGACCTAAACACATCATTGCGCATCCATTTCAGATGCTTGTATGTGACATCCCATACGTCCCATACGTCCCATACGTCCCATACGTCCCATACATCCCATACGTCCCATACGTCCCATACGTCCCATACGTCCCATACGTCCCATACGTCCCATACGTCCCATACGTCCCATACATCCCATACGTCCCATACGTCCCATACGTCCCATACATCCCATACATCCCATACCTCCCATACGTCCCATACATCCCATACATCCCATACATCCCATACATCCCATATATCTGTAGCGGTACCCTCATGGGGGCTGCTGGGTTGTTCTATTTCCCACTGGCTATCCCGGGCGCTCAGGACTACCCTTCCCTCTGGCACCTCAGGTTCCATACTCACGGTAAAGATCACACTCTATTGTAATTAAAGAATATTATAAGTTTACTGGAAAAGATTTAGTTGCTCAGAGGAACACCTCTCTGATTTAGTAATACAACAAATAAGTACAATGAAGGTATTGTCAGAGGTCACACTCTAAACAACTGACATATGCGGACGCATCTCCAAGTAAAAAGTCCCGCCCTTCTTGAGGGGAAAACTTGTGATAAATGCTCAGGGTGATAAGATATTGACTCTGGGCACCTTCCCAATTCCAGCACGACCGTGCAAACACTATGCAAGGTTATTAGACACAACACAGTATAACTGTTCAAGAGCTCTCCCTGAGGTATAATGCAGTCTTTTGCATGTAACTGTGACACTGAGTCCCCCAGTGAAGATATAGTCTCTTCTCTTCGTTCTTCGGCTAGCTATTATACTGCAGTGTTTGTAATCCAAAGGTTTGATAGGTAATAAAGTGACATAAAGTGAATGGTGACAGCAATTCCGGTTATGGAACATACGCGTAACTGTCTCCAGTGAAAGCATACTCAGGCCGTCAGTCAGTACCTAGTGGAGTATAAGCTTTGAGGCCTGCTTGGGCTCAGTACACTTAAATGAGACCCCTTGCTGTGGAACTACAGGTCTCAGCAACACTGCGCGGTTAGTCTAATGCCCTGTACACGTGGTCGGACTTTCCGACGGAAAATGTGTGATCGGATCTTGTTGTCGGAAAATTTGATCGTGTGTGTGGGCTCCATCTGACTTTTTCCGTCTGAATTTTCGACACACAAAGTTTGAGAGTAGGATCTAAATTTTTCCGACAACAAAATCCAATTGTTTAAATTCAGATAGTGTGTAGACAATTTCCTAAGGACAAAGTGCCACGCATGCGCAGAATAAATTTACGAGCCAAAAGCTATTGGCTACTGGCCTCTTTATAGTCCCGTCGTACGCGTTGTACGTCACCGCGCTCTGAACATTCGGATTTTCCACCAACTTTGTGTGACTGTGTGTATGCAAGTCAAGTTTGGGCCAAAATCCGTCGGAAAAAAAACGGCAGATTTTGTCGTCGGAATGTCCGACCGTGTGTACAGGACAGGGCATCAGACCCGATGACACAGCTTCTCCAGCACACTGTGATAAGGCGCTCTCAGTGGTTGCTGTTCCGCTCTGCACAATGCTGCAACGTTGTGGGTGGCACAGTGGTGTAGTGGTTAGCACTCTCACCTAGCAGTAAGAAGAGTCGCTGGTTCAAATCCCAACCAGGACATCTACCTGCCTGGAGTTTGCATGTTCTTCCTGTGCTTGCATGGGTTTCCTCCCACACTCCAAAGACATACAGCTAGGTTAATTGGCTTCTGCCTAAAATTGGCCCTAGTATATGAATGGGGACCTTGGCTTGAGGGTAGGGACTGATGTGAGTGTGCAATGTTCAGGGATAGGGATAATTGTAGACTCTCACTCAGGTTGAACTGGATGGACTTGTGTCTTTATTCAACCTTAGTAACTATGTAACTCCTCACAGATCCCTGCAGGCAGGCCACGCATCCAGAAGAGACAGAAAATGGCCATGTTGGGCCTTATATAACCTACCCAGCATGCAGTTCAGCCACTCAGTGTTCATGGGTAGATGAGTTGGTATTGTGTGTGAGTCCTTTCACAAAGTAAACAATTAAGTCACTTCCTGCTTAGCTGTTATGTGCAAGTTAAACAAGTCTTTTTCTATTGCATACCAGTAGAGGGAGCCAAATACCAATCGAACAGCATGGTCTTGCTTTATAACATTGCCTGCTAAAGAATCACAGCGCTACACATCCCATACATCCCATACATCCCATACATCGCATACATCCCATACATCATATACAGTGCCTTGCGAAAGTATTCGGCCCCCTTGAACTTTTCAACCTTTTGCCACATTTCAGGCTTTAAACATAAAGATATAAAAGTTTAATTTTTGTGAAGAATCACCAACAAGTGGGACACAATTGTGAAGTGGAACGAAATCTATTGGATATTTTAAACTTTTTTAACTAATAAAAAAATGAAAAGTGGGGCGTGCAAAATGATTGGGCCCCCTTGCGTTAATACTTTGTAGAGCCACCTTTTGCTGCGATTACAGCTGCAAGTCACTTGGGGTGTCTCTATCAGTTTTGCACATCGAGAGACTGAAATTCTTGCCCATTCTTCCTTGCAAAACAGCTGGAGCTCAGTGAGGTTGGATGGAGAGCGTTTGTGAACAGCAGTTTTCAGCTCTTTCCACAGATTCTCGATTGGATTCAGGTCTGGACTTTGACTTGGCCATTCTAACACCTGGATACGTTTATTTGTGTACCATTCCTTTGTAGATTTTGCTGTATGTTTGGGATCATTGTCTTGTTGGAAGATAAATCTCCGTCCCAGTTTCAGGTCTTTTGCAGACTCCAACAGGTTTTCATCCAGAATGGTCCTGTATTTGGCTGCATCCATCTTCCCCTCAATTTTAACCATCTTCCCTGTCCCTGCTGAAGAAAAGCAGGCCCAAACCATGATGCTGCCACCACCATGTTTGACAGTGGGGATGGTGTGTTGAGGGTGATGAGCTGTGTTGCTTTTACGCCAAACATATCGTTTTGCATTGTGGGCAAAAACTTTGATTTTGGTTTCATCTGACCAGAGCACCTTCTTCCACATGTTTGGTGTGTCTCCCAGGTGGCTTGTGGCAAACTTTAGACGAGACTTTTTATGGATATCTTTGAGAAATGGCTTTCTTCTTGCCACTCTTCCATAAAGGGCAGATTTGTGCAGTGTACGACTGATTGTTGTCCTATGGACAGACTCTTCCACCTCAGCTGTAGTTCTCTGCAGTTCATCCAGAGTGATCATGGGCCTCTTGGCTGCATCTCTGATCAGTCTTCTCCTTGTCTGAGCTGAAAGTTTAGAGGGACGGCCAGGTCTTGGTAGATTTGCAGTGGTCTGATACTCCTTCCATTTCAAAATGATCGCTTGCACAGTGCTCCTTGGGATGTTTAAAGCTTGGGAAATCTTTTTGTATCCAAATCCGGCTTTAAACTTCTCCACAACAGTATTACGGACCCGCCTGGTGTGTTCCTTGGTCTTCATGATGCTCTCTGCGCTTTCAACAGAACCCTGAGACTATCACAGAGCAGGTGCATTTATACAGAGACTTGATTACACACAGGTGGATTCTATTTATCACCATCAGTCATTTAGGACAACATTGGATCATTCAGAGATCCTCGCTGAACTTCTGGAGTGAGTTTGCTGCACTGAAAGTAAAGGGGCCGAATAATTTTATACGCACCACTTTTCAGTTTTTTATTTGCTAAAAAAGTTTAAAATATCCAATAGATTTCGTTCCACTTCACAATTGTGTCCCACTTGTTGGTGATTCTTCACAAAAAATTAAAATTTTATATCTTTATGTTTGAAGCCTGAAATGTGGCAAAAGGTTGAAAAGTTCAAGGGGGCCGAATACTTTCGCAAGGCACTGTACATGATATACATCCCATACATCACATACATCCCATACATCATATATATGACATACATCACATACATCCCATACATCATATATATGACATACATCACATACATCATATACATGACATACATCACATACAAGCACGTGGGCTGGATGTGTGAGGTGGATCAGCAGGATGAGTGTGCCAGGACAGGTAGATGTGTCTCATCTCTGCTTCCTTTCACCACTCTGCATATCATAGCTGAGAAGAGGGTACAGCGGTGGAGCAGATGTGCAGGGAGGTTCAGTGTTGGGGCAGATGAGAAGGGGGTTCAGTGGTGGGGCAGAAAAGCAGGGGGGTAGAGCAGTGGGGCAGATTTGAGAAAGTGGGTTACAATGGTGGGGCAGATGAGCAGATGTGTTCAGTGTTAGGACAGAAGAGCAGATGAGAAGGTGATTCAGTAGTGAGACAGAAGAGCAAGAGCATGGGGATACGGCGGTGGAGCAGATTTGCAGGGAGGTACAGTGGTGGGGCAGATTAGAAAAGGGGGTACATTGATGGGGCAGATGAGCAGGTGGGTTACAGTGGTGGGACAGAAAAGCAAGGAGGTACAGTGGTGGAGCAGATGTGCAGGGAGGTACAGTGGTGGGAGGGTTGAGAATTGGGTTCAGCGTTGGGACAGAAAAGCAGAGGGCTACAGTGATGGGGCAGATGAGCTGGGGGTTACAGTGGTGGGGCAGATGAGCAGGGGGGGTTAAGTGTTGGGCCAGATGACCTGGGGGTTACAGTGGTTGGGCAGATGAGCATGGGGGGTTCAGTGTTGGGGCAGAGGAGAAAGGAGGTACATTGGTGGGACAGATGAGCAGGGGGTAGGGTTGCCACTTGTCTGGGATTCACCTGGACAGTCCGGGTTTTGAATCATGTGTCCGGGTTTCAGGCACTCTGAAATCTGGACACATTATTCAGATTGGGCTGTGGCTGCTCAAGTAATCAAGATAGTCATAAGGATGACAGGTCCTCTTTATGAAGAGATCTGGGGTCAAAAAGACCCTAAATCTCCTCTTTACCTTTTAAAAGCACAAAAACAAAAACATTTTTTTTTGATCTTTCGCTTTCAATTTTTTTTTTCCCAGCCTGGGCTAGGGTTGCCACCTGTCCAGGATTCATCCGGACAGTCTGGATTTTGAAACATGTGTCCGGGTTTCAGGCGGGCTGTGGCTCCCGAAGTAACCAAGATAGTCACACACAAATCTGTTGCAGTCCAGGAGCTGTGGGCGGGTGTCCGAGGGCAGGTTTGGCATCCCTAAGGGGCAGGGAGATGATGTCAGACCACATTTTTCCACTGCACATTATGCGCACTGCATTACTACTCTCCTTGGGGCACCCAAAGGTGTCCCAGACCACTAAAGTGTTCTGGTTTTACTTGAAGAAAAGGTGGCAACCCTAGCAGGGGGTTGCAGAGGTGGGGCAGATGTTCAGAGGAGAATGGAGGTACATCGGTAAAACACATGAGCAGGGGGTTACAGTAGTGAGGCAGAGTTTTAGGGGATACAGTGGTGAGGCAGATGAGAAAGGGGGTTACAATGGTGGGGCAGATGAGCAGATTAGTTCAGTGTTAGGACAGATGAGAAGATGGTCCAGAGGTGAGACAGAAGAGTAGGGTGGTACAGTGGTGGGACAGCAGAGCAGGGTGGTACAGTGGTGGGACAGATGAGCAGGGTGGTACAGCGGTGGACAGAAGAGCAGGGGGGTACAGCGGTGGGACAGAAGAGCAGGGTGGTACAGCGGTGGGACAGAAGAGCAGGGTGGCACAGCGGTGGGACAGATGAGCAGGGGGGTACTGCGGTGGGACAGAAGAGCAGGGGGGTACAGTTGTGGGACAGAAGAGCAGGGTGGTACAGTTGTGGGACAGAAGAGCAGGGTGGTACAGCGGTGGGACAGAAGAGCAGGGTGGTACAGCGGTGGGACAATGAGCAGGGTGGTACAGCGGTGGGACAATGAGCAGGGTGGTACAGCGGTGGGACAGATGAGCAGGGTGGTACAGCGGTGGGACAGAAGAGCAGGGTAGTACAGCGGTGGGACAGAAGAGCAGGGTGGCACAGCGGTGGGACAGAGGAGCAGGGTGGTACTGCGGTGGGACAGAAGAGCAGGGGGGTACAGTTGTGGGACAGAAGAGCAGGGGGGTACAGTTGTGGGACAGAAGAGCAGGGGGTTACAGTGGTGGGGCAGATGTGCAGAGGTTACAGTGTGGGGCAGATGTGCAGAGGAGTACAGTGGTGGGGCAGATGTGCAGAGGGTACAGTGTGGGGCAGATGTGTAGAGGGTACAGTGGTGGGGCAGATGTGCAGAGGGTACAGTGTGGGGCAGATGTGCAGAGGGTACAGTGGTGGGGCAGATGTGCAGAGGGTACAGTGTGGGGCAGATGTGCAGAGGGTACAGTGGTGGGGCAGATGTGCAGAGGAGTACAGTGTGGGGCAGATGTGCAGAGGGGTACAATGTGGGGCAGATGTGCAGAGGGGTACAATGTGGGGCAGATGTGCAGAGGGGTACAATGTGGGGCAGATGTGCAGGGAGGACAGTGATCTGAGGTTCTGGAGTTGCAGGATGTTAATTTCTCGTTACTAAAGTCGTTTACAGAATTTACTTTATTAAAAATCCTTTTTGTGATTGAGAATGTGAAGTTGTTTTTGTTATAAAATCGTCGCTCTCAGTTTCTTTGAAATGATTTTTCGGCGCGCTTTGCTCAGAATGTCGCCCACCCTCTGATGTAACACAATGCAAATACAACACAAAGTAGCGGTTGTGATTTACTGCGATGATAACATTCTAGTTACTAATGGCTCTAAGTGAAGTCTGTCCCTCCAAACAGGCGATTATTTGGAGGTTCTCACACTAGGATATATGTGTGTGCGGAGGAGGAGGAGGAGGAGGAGGAGGAGGAGGAGGAGGAGGAGGAGTGCATTACATGGCTGTTGTGCTGCTCAAGTATTTATGAACTGCATCAAATCTGCCGTTCCTGGAAACATCATCAGATCTGTGCATTAGTGAGAAGGAAAATGTCAGCACGAGCAACATCCCTGATGGGGTCGGAAACATTCGGAGCTGGTTATCTCTTTAGAGTTTGCGCAAAGGCTCGCAGTTTTTTGCCCACTTGCCCTCCAGAAGGTTTTACTCCCCCCTCTTCATGACCAGGCCATTTGTTGCTATTCAGCACTGTACTACTTTAACTGGTAGTTGCACGGTCATGCAACACTATCACAAATGATATTTACAGGTCTTTTTTTCTCAGAGATTAGGTGCTAGATCTCGCCCCTTCTGAGTCACTTCTTGCCTTCCCACCTCTGAGCACTCTCCCTTGGTTCCAACCCCTACTCACCTCTGAGTACCCTCCCTTGGTTCCAATCCTACCCACCGTGACGCCGATCCGTGCCGCCTATCCATGCCCATCCGTGCCGCCTATCCATGCCGTCCATCCATGCCAATCCGTGCCACCTATCCATGACAATCCGTGCCACCTATCAGTGCCTATTTGTGCCACCTATCAGTGTCTGTGTCGCATATCAGTGCCACCTATCAGTGCCACTTCATTGGTGCCACCTCATCGGTGCCCATCAGTGCCGCCTTATCAGTGCCCGTCACTGCAGCCCCGTCTGTGCCCATCAGTGAAGGAGAAAACTTACTTATATACAAAATTTTGTAACTGAAACAAAAAAAAATGTTATTTTTTTTCAATATTTTCGTTTTTTTTTTATTTGTTTAGCAGAAAATAAAAATCTCAGAGGCGATCAAATACCACCAAAAGAAAGCTCTATTTGTGGGAACAAAATTATAAAAATTTCGTTTGGGTACAGTGTAGCATGACCGCGCAATTGTCATTCAAAGTGTGACAGCGCTGAAAGCTCAAAATTGGTCTGGGCAGGAAGGTGTATATGTGCCCCCCGGTATTGAAGTGGCTAACAGCTAATTATTAGCTCTACACAGCACCTGCGCACTTAATAGTACATTTTGTCACACGCTCCCGATGTTGTAAGACAGCACTTTGTAAGAGGGACCCTCGCGGGCTCGCTTCGCTCACTGCGCTTCGGGCACGGCCTCGCTGCGTTCGGCATATTTATAGTCTAACTCTATGCCCACTTGGATGGTGGGGCTAAAGCCTGGGCTCAGTTTGCAGGCGCCGTGTAGAGCTGACGATCAGCTGTTCATCTTCGGAGACTTTTCGGCGTCTCCTTTGTCCTCCTTACTGCGCAAGCGCAGTATCGGGCAGACACTATCCGATGGGGGACAGTTCTCAACAGGACACCGGTGCCGGATAGAAACGAGGGTTCAGGCGGCCGCATCACTGGATCATGGAACAGGTGAGTGTGTGTTTGTTAAAAGTCAGCAGCTACACTTTTTTGTAGCTGCTGACTTTTAACCGCTTCAGTCCCGGAAGATTTTACCCCCCCTTCCTGACCGGACCACTTTTTGCGATTCGGCACTGCGTCGCTGCACCCAATCAAAATTGACGTCCTTTTTTTCCCCCCACAAATAGAGCTTTCTTTTGGTGGTATTTGCTCACCTCTGCGGTTTTTATTTGTTGCGCTATAAACAAAAAAAAAAGAGCAACAATTTTGAAGAAAAAATATATAATATTTTTTACTTTTTGCTATAATAAATATCCCACAAAAATATATTTAAAAAAAAATTTTTTTCCTCAAGATAATAAAACAAACTAAAACTCACGCCAAATGGTGACTATGTATCAAATTCTAACAAAGTGAACAAAATAAATTACAAAGACCACAGCAGTCGTTGCAAAGATACTAAACCTTAAGGGCCGGTTCACACTGCGGGCGATGCGAGGCGACACGACTTGCCTCGCCGCGATCTGACAAGTCTCCCCGTTCTGTACAATGGAACCGTTCTGAGAGGAGCGACTCGAGTCGCTCCGACTCAGAAAAAAGGTTCCTGTACTACTTTCGGGCGACCTCGGGGCGACTTGCATTGACTTCTATACAGAAGTCATTTGCAAGTTGCCGCTGAGGTCGCGGCGAGGCAAGTCGGTGTCGCCTCGCATCGCCCGCAGTGTGAACCGGCCCTAAAGATATAAAGAAAGATTTCAACAGCGCTTATGGATAACGTGCCTAGTGTATATATAATAAAGTGTTAAACATCATATATAAAATAGAACTAAAAATGAAAATTAAAAATGAAAGTGTCAGGTGATGGCAACCGCACTAGGTGCAAGAATTGTTCGGGGACCATGCTCCAAGACCCTTCAAGTGGTCCCACTCACCAGAGCCTGTTGACCCTCAGCTTTGCAGTCCAGGGGTCAGGAAATGCTTATGGAGTCATGATTATGGATCCAGATATGGAGAAGTTCCCACAGACGATGGCGGTATGAACCAGGCAAACGATACGCTCAGAGGGAAAAAGGAGAGCGTATTGTGGCAGCACGCAGGTAAAGTCACCTGGTTGTATCCAGGATGGGAAATATGTGTGCCCTAGATTCAGGCTTTATGCAGACTTGTACAACTAG
This sequence comes from Lithobates pipiens, assembly GCF_037356315.1. Classification (NCBI taxonomy): domain Eukaryota; kingdom Metazoa; phylum Chordata; class Amphibia; order Anura; family Ranidae; genus Lithobates; species Lithobates pipiens. Next base: position 241,108,473 of record NW_027507787.1, read on the forward strand.
AGGGGAAGAGTTAATGAGCCCAGCTGAAGTAAGTGGGCTCATTAAGACCTCTACAAAAAACCCCAGCATGCTTAGGGAGATGCTCCATCCTGGAACCAGTTTTGTGTTTATATAGCCTGGGGAGTGTGATATCTGTTCTGTGCGGTGAGTTAACGCCTGTGTGGCAAACCTCTACAACAGAGACAGGGACTGGTGCAGCACAAGGCTGCACTCAGTTGTTAGAAAGGGAAACTAAGTGTGTAGTTAGAGGTCAAGCTGACCAGGATTTATTTTCATGTTTTATTTTTGTTTGGCTGTTATATGTATCACTGCATGTAGCATAAATAAACCGCATCTTTTGTTTTTTGCACCTACAACGCTGTCTGCTGTGCCTGATTTTGTGTTGTGAACCCATCCAGGGGGTCACACACACCCGCTGCCGAGCTAACCCCTCACAGTATATAGTGAAGCACTGCTATTAGAATGCACCCTAAAAAAGGACGACACTCACCAGACAACTCAGTAAAAACAGGCATCAGTTACACCTGGGGTTCACAGCTGCAGCGTGGTTCGCCGTGTGCGTTCCACGGATACCGGGAAGCGACGTCACAGATCTGTATCTGTGACGCCGGTGCGGTTGCCATCACCTGACACTTTCATTTTTCATTCATATTTTAGTTCTATTTTATATGTGATGTTTAACGCTTTATTATATATATATATATACACTAAGCACGTTACCCATAAGCGCTGTTGAAATCTTTGTTTATAAATTTTTTTCCTCAGTTTAGGCCGCTACGTATTCTTCTACATATTTTTGGTAAAAAATAAAATAAAAAATTGCAATAAGCGTATATTGATTGGTTTGCGCAAAAGTTATAGCGTCTACAAAATAGGGGATAGTTTTATGGCATTTTTATTATCATTTTTTTTTTTTTACTGGTAATGGCGGCTGTATTTTTTTATTGGGACTGGGACATTATGGCGGACACATCGGACACTTTTGACAAATTTTTGGGACCATTGTCATTTTTACAGCGATCAGCGCTACCCCCTGTTTCCCCGAACATAAGACCTAGTGTGATTGTCGGTGATGGCTGCAATATAAGCCCTACCCCCCCCCCCCATAAGCCCTAGCCGTTTCCCCAGAAAATAAGCCCTACACTGAAAATAAGACCTACAAGGACTTTAAAGTGTAGGTGGCACAGTGGTGTAGTGGTTAGCACTCTCACCTAGCAGTAAGAAGGGTCGCTGGTTTGAACCACGACACTACCTGCCTGGAGTTTGCATGTTCTCCCTGTGCCTGCGTGGGCTTTCTCCGGGTACTCCAGTTTCCTCCCACAATCCAAAGACATGCAGGTAGGTTAATTGGCTTCTGTCCAAAAATTGGCCCTAGTATATGAATGGGGACCTTGGATTGTGGGCTCCTTGAGGGTAGGGACCGATGTGAGTGTGCAATGTACAGGGATAGGGGCAATTGAAGATACTCAATCAGGTTGAATTGGATGGACTGGTGTCTTTATTTAAGGGGGAAGGACTTATTTGAGGGGTAGGACTTATATTGCAGCCATCACCGACAATCACGCTAGGTCTTATTTTCAGGGAAACAGGATATAAAAATGCACTGATTACTGTGTAAATGACACTGGCAGGGAAGGCGTTAACCACTAGGGGGCGATCAAGGGGTTAAATGTGTTACCTATTGTGTGTTCTAAATGAAGAGGGTAGGGGAGATGACAGATCGCTGTTCATACTCTGTATGAATAAACGATCTGTCTGTTCTCCCCTCAGAGAACCGGGATCTGTGTGGCCAGATATAAAAGCGACGTAACATGATGGCGATTCGCGCAGCCGAGTGAAGTTGTCGCAGTACAAATGCGGCGGTTGGTCAGCAAGTGGTTAATAAACTCCGCTTTAATGCATTCCTTGCTTTAAGGTAAAACATGTTTAGGTGTCATAATCCCCCCCCCTCACCCCTCACCCCTAGACATGTGCAGAATGGGAAAATTTGTTTCATTTTGTTTCTGATAGATTTGTTATGTTACTAATTTTGTTTAGTAATGGAATTCATTTCGTTTTGGTTTCAAAATTCATTAAATTTTCATAAAATTTCGTTCCATTTTCATTAAAATTTGTTTCATTTATTCATTTTTCGAACAAATTCTAACTTTTCAGAACGATTCGAATTCGGATCGGTTGAAAAACGATGGAACGATTCGAATTCTGTGTGAAGAAATAGCTGGTTGTTAAGCAGCGGGCCGAGAAGGCAGCCGCCCGCGTCCTTAGCAACCATGAGTCTTCCCCACCGACAGATCAACGTTAATGAAAGAATTCCGACAATTGGCCAGCAATAGAAAACTGTTTTAAAAAAAATGGAATAGCCCCCCCCCCCCCAGTCCATACTAAACCCTTTTGGGTCTGGTATGGATTTTAAGGGAAACCTAAATTTAAAAAAAAATGGTGTGGGGTGCCCCCCCAAAATCCATACCAGACCCTTATCCGTGCATGCAGCCTGGCTGGTCAGGAAAGAGGGAGAAAGCGAGCGCCCGCCCGCACCATACCAGGCCACATGCCCTCAACATGGAGGGGTGGGCTCTGCGCCCCCCGCCCCCAAAGCACCTTGTCCCCATGTTTATGGGGACAAGGGCCTCTTCCCAACAACCCTGGGCTGTAGTTGACGTGGTCTACAGGTGGGGGCTTATTGGAATCTGGAAGCCCCCTTAACAACGGGGGTCCCAGATCCCGACTCCTCCCCCCCTCACATGTGAATGGTTATTGGGTAAATCTGACACCCATTCACAGAAGACAGTTTTTGACAAATCCTTCATTGAAATTAAAATAAAAATTTTTGTCCTGCAAATGTAATCCGTCAATCATTCACAACGTCCGCCGGACCCGAAAAATAGACAAAAATAGAAAAAAGATGGTTCGCCCCCTAAGAAGTCTTCCGACGAATCAGCTCTCTTCAGGTTTGACAGTTCTTTTATAGGATAGGACGGGGGCACGTCACGTCACTCGGGTACGTCACCCGGTGGCACCGCCCTTTTCTGACGTCACATGATACATCCGAATCTCGGAATAACAAAAAATTCGTCAGAATTTGTATTCCGAACTCGAAACGAATTGCACATGCCTACTCACCCCCCCCCCTTTTTTACTTACCTGAGCCCTCATTCAATCCAGCGGCATGCACGTCTACAGCCCGTCTCTCCCCTTACTTTCGGGTCTCGCTGGCTTTTCTGGGGCACCGGGAGACAATGGCTCCCAGGGCTGTCAATCAAAGCCAGTGATGAGGGATCGGGGGGGGGCAGGGTGGGGCTCGAGTGCGAGCACGCACTGAACAGAGGGGAGGGGCCAGGAGCGCGTGGGCGGGGGACCCGAAAAGAGGAGGTTCGTGGCCGCTCTGTTCAATTCTGTTGCACAGAGCAGGTAAGTATAGGTATGTTTTTTATTTAAAAAAAATAAAAATAAAAATGAATTACCTTTACAATCATTTTAAGGATAAATTCACACTGGCGTTTTTTTTTTTCTACCACCCCTTTGAAAAATGATTTGTGACGTCCATGAGAGTCTGTTTTTTTTTTTTTTTTTATGTTTAATGATGGGCTCTAATATGTTTAATTTGCTGTACGGGGATTTCACATTGCGCAACTGCGCTGCAATCACCAGCCAAGCGTTTGGCTTGCAGTTGTGACACATTCCCATTGACCTCAATGGGTGACTTTGATAGGCGGTGGCGCCTGTCAAATTCGACAAGCCATGTTGAATGTGCCACCATCGGCTGTGCCGCTCAGAATGCCCCGCTGGTAGTTCAGCCTCTGGAGCGGGCTCAAGGGGCAGCTGCTTTGGGCCCCACAACAATGACTGGGCCCGGGGCAGCTTCCCCTTTTGCCCCACGTTAAAGACGGCCCTGCACATAAGTACAACCCCTTACACCTACCATGTTAGGCTTTAGGTGGTTGGTCTAGGGCTGTAAAAAAAAGCGCCCAAGCTGCCTTTTTTTTTTTTTACCTCCTTTTTGAACAATGCCCAAGGCAAAGGGTAGTTTGAAGGTAAGGTGTTTGGCATTAGGAAATTTTTTACATTTCTGGACTGTGGCCCCCCGGAGTCAAGAAGAGGAATCCCTGCACCCTTTCTATATAATTGTAGCACTGACCCCCGAAGGAGCTGCTGGTTTTATTTGGGCTTACCCTTACCTCCTTGTTTGCTTCTCCGTCTAGAGGTTCCCGTGGTAGATGGCCCAAAGAATGTGGAAACTGACACTGAATCTTCTTTTGGGTTATTTATTTAGAACAGAAACAGAGTCTTTCAATAAAGGGTAGAGGGTTAAAGAGTGAGTTCAGGTACTTGGATTGCAAAAAATTGAAGTCTATAGAGAAAAATCCAGAGAATAGCAACTGTTTCACAACTGGATTTAACAACCCCCGGATAGACCTCCTCTCACTAGGCCTAGCAGCCGGTGGGGCGCTCGGTAAAGTCTCTGCCACAGACTTATGAGGTACACGTGAGCGTTAAATTAAAGAGCTAAGATACGGTACCAGGTTCTCTCAGCTGAACCGACAATACCGTATGAGTGTTGATCCACTCTGCGTCCTTCAACCAAGCCTCCAGGCTCCTTCAGAGAAGCCAGCCTTGCACACGGCCTTCTCCTGAAGAGTCCTCCCCTGGGGTTCTTCAGTTGTTGAACCTCTCCCTTCAGATGAGACGGCACCGGACCACCTTTGGATCAGTAGGCCCCGAAACTTCACTTGGGCCTGTCCCTGCAGTTGCGTCACCTCAGGCCAGCCGGCCCCGAGACTCAGGATGCATGGCTCCGCACCCTAGGCCAAGAGGGCCATGGGGCTGGGTCAGGAGGACCACCAGAACCGAACAGACAGAAAATGGAAAATTGAACCCCGAACCTCCTTCAGATGAGACTGCACCGGACCACCCTTGGATCAGAAGGCCCGAAACTTCACTTGGGCCTGTCCCTGCAGTTGCGTCACCTCAGGCCAGCCGGCCCCGAGACTCAGGATGCATGGTTCCGCACCCCAGGCCAGGAGGGCCATGGGGATGGGTCAGGAGGACCACCAGAACCGAACAGACAGAAAATGTAAAATGGAACCTCGAACCTCCTTTAGATGAGACTGCACCGGACCACCCTTGGATAAGTAGGCCTTGAAACTTCACTTGGGCCTGTCCCTGCAGTTGCGTCGCCTCGGGCCAGCCAGCCCCGAGACTCAGGATGCATGGTTCCGCACCCCAGGCCAGGAGGGCCATTGTGCTGGGTCAGGAGGACCACCAGAACCAAACAGACAGAAAATGAAAAATGGAACCCCGAACCACGTGGCGTCAGTACCTTAAATACCACCTCCCAGAATGCACAGCAGGAAAACACTCCCACTGGGCTGGTTCTGAAATAACAGTGGCATTCAATGCTAGACTGCGTTTCTACTCTTGCCGGCGGTGACAGCGAGACCTGCGGCCAAGGAGAACACAGTGCAACCCAGCTGGACTGGTACTGAAACCAGAAATATAGAAAAATAGTCCCGAAACTGTGGTTTCAGGAAAATTAACTTTTAAAAAAAAAACATAGCGCCTGCTCGTCAGGAGCCATCGCTACATAATATTTTAGCATTGAGTTACCCCACAACCCTTTTGTTATGCGACTCGCCATTTTCCGCACTGAATAGAGACTAGAAATAAAAGGGTAAGAAATAATATTTGCTTTTGCGAATGTTTTAATCCCGCGGTGTCTGACTTTTTTCTGTTTTATATATATCACCCAATTTAAAGAATTAGGCTGGAAAACCAAAATGAAGAGTCATATTTCTTCTCCCATTCTGCTCCTGCGTTCAGACAATGAAGGATGGCTGCGGAGAGTGACAACCCCCTCCCCTCCCCCCCCCCCCATCCGACAAAGTAAGTCCAATATTAAAAGCCAGACTGTTGTTCTAATGTGCGAATTAATCCAAGCAGAAAGCGTGATTCACTACTGATAATGGTGATCAAATATTGCCGGAATGAAACGCGCCAGTTGAGAGGAAGTTGCTATCTCATCTCTTATGGCAGCACACATCATTACACCACCGGTTCAAAACAGCAAAATGTCCCGAGCAATGGCGCAATTTATGTTCTGCCAACAAGTTTCCTTTTAACACTTTCCAAACTAGACAGAAAATTGTTCTTCATATCCGACTCATATATCAGACTAGAATAACACGGCTAGGATTCCAATACGCTTGTTAACCACTTGCCTACCGGGCACCTTCACCCCATTCTTGCCCAGGCCAGCTTTCAGCGCTGTCGCACTTTGAACGACAATTGGGCGGTCGTGCGACACTCTACCCATATGAGATTTTTATCATTTTTTTCACACGAATAGAGCTTTTTTATTTTTGGTATTTAGTCACCACAGGGGTTTTTTATTTTTTTGATAAATAAATGAAAGTATTCTTTTTTTTTTTTAAAACAGCGTTTTTCTTAGTTTCTGTTATAAAATTTTGCAAATCAGTCATTTTTCTTCTTCACTGATGAGTACTGGTAGACTGCACTGATGGCCACTGATGAGGATGCACTGATGGGCTCTAATGAGGCTGAACTGATGGACGCTGATGAGGCGCTGATGAGGCTGCATTGATGGGCTCTAATGAGGCTAAACTGATGGGCGCTGATGAGGCTGAACTGATGGGCGCTGATGAGGCTGAACTGATGGGCGCTGATGAGGCTGCATTGATGGGCGCTGGTGAGGCTGCAATGATAGGCACTGATGAGGCTGAACTGATGGGCGCTGATGAGGCTGCATTGATGGGCGCTGATGAGGCTGCATTGATGGGCGCTGATGAGTCTGCATTGATGGGAGCTGATGAGGCTGCACTGATGGGCGCTGATGAGGCTGCACTGATGGGCGCTGATGAGGTTGCACTGATGGGCGCTGATGAGGCTGCACTGATGGGCGCTGATGAGGTTGCACTGATGGGCGCTGATGAGGCTGCACTGATGGGCGCTGATGAGGTTGCACTGATGGGCGCTGATGAGGCTGCACTGATGGGCACTGATGAGGCTGAACTGAGGAGCGCTGACGAGGCTGCACTGATGAGCTCTAATGAGGCTAAACTGATGAGCGCTGATGAAGCTGCACTGATGGGCTCTAATGAGGCTGCACTGATAGGCGCTGATGAGGCTGAACTGATGGGAGTTGATGAGGCTGCACTGATGGGCACTGATTATGCTTCACTCATGGGCACTGATGAGGTTACACTGTTTTGCACTAATGAGGAGGCACTGATAGACACTGATGGGCACTGATGAGGAGGCACTGATAGGAATTGATGGGCACTGAAGAGGCAGCACTGATTAGCTCCACCGATGGGCACTAATGAGGAGGCACTGATGAGGCTGCACTGATGGGCACTGATGAGGAGGCACTGCTGGGCACTGATGAGGCTGCACTGATGGGCACTAATAGGCAGCACTGATGGGCACTGATGAGGAGGCACTGATGAGGCTGCACTGATGGGCACTAATAGGCAGCACTGATGGGCACTGGTAAGCTGCACTGATGGGCAATGATGGGGCTGCACTGATAATTAATATTCTGACAGCTTTGCTGGTTATCAGCTTTTTTCTCCTCACACAGAGACAGCGTGTGAGGTAAGTACTACCATTAATCGCCAAGTCTGTTTACATGTGATCAGCTGTGTCCTAAAGACACAACGGTCACAGAACACGCCCGATGCGTGCCCCAGGGGACGTACCCCAGGGGGGGTGCAGGAAGCAGGATTCTACGGACGCCCTCCCAGAACTAAAGAACCTCGCTGTCTACACTGAAAGGAGGAATAGGCCTCCCTGACATACATAAATACTACTGGTCGTGTCATCTGACCAGAATAGTTGACTGGCACCTTCACGCAAAGCCTAAAGCCTGGATCAGACTTGAGGAGGCGTTCTCCCAGCTGCCAATCCACCACTCACTATGGATCAGCCCTCACGGGATCCCCAGGGAGAGCATTGCCCACCCCCCTAATTGGCCCTACATTACAGAATTTTTGGACAATGTGTAAAAGGATGAACATAGCCTCGTCCCCACGGACCCCTGACCCCAATTGACAGAAAACCAAGACTTCCCTCCAGGGATCACGAGGCCCGACACAAATAGCACACACGCAGATCTCTCGCTTAGGGCAGAAACCTTTTTTGACAAGGGTAGGCTTATACCTTTTCAAACCCTATCCTCCCGACACCCTGACCGGGACATCCCTTTCGTTAATTTCCTGCAGATTAGGCACTTTTTAAACAGCTCCAAACCACTCTCCAACTGGTACAGAGGCCATACACCCTTCGAAGCAATATGCACCAGGTCTGAACCCCAAAGACACATGATATCAGACATGTATTCTCTACTATTCGCAGACAACATTCCCAAACACAACGCGACTAGCCAAAAATGGGAAAGAGGACTTGCAACTGATATCTCAAAGAAGGAGTGGGAGCGAATATTTACCCATATACACAAAGGGTCCTTGAATATCTCCACACAGGAAAATGGATTCAAAATATATTCCAGGTGGTACAGGACCCATGACAGAACCCATAAATTTCATCCCAGTATCCACCCACTATGTTGGAGATGCAACACAACCTGCGGGTCTCCACTCCACATACAGTGCCTTGTGAAAGTATTCGGCCCTCTTGAACTTTTCAACCTTTTGCCACATTTCAGGCTTCATACATAAAGATATAAAATTTTAATTTGTTGTGAAGAATCACCAACAAGTGGGACACAATTGTGAAGTGGAACGAAATCTATTGGATATTTTAAACTTTTTTAGCAAATAAAAAACTGAAAAGTGGTGCGTGCAAAATTATTCGGCCCCTTTACTTTCAGTGCAGCAAACTCACTCCAGAAGTTCAGCGAGGATCTCTGAATGATCCAATGTTGTCCTAAATGACTGATGGTGATAAATAGAATCCACCTGTGTGTAATCAAGTCTCTGTATAAATGCACCTGCTCTGTGATAGTCTCAGGGTTCTGTTGAAAGCGCAGAGAGCATCATGAAGACCAAGGAACACACCAGGCAGGTCCGTAATACTGTTGTGGAGAAGTTTAAAGCCGGATTTGGATACAAAAAGATTTCCCAAGCTTTAAACATCCCAAGGAGCACTGTGCAAGCGATCATTTTGAAATGGAAGGAGTATCAGACCACTGCAAATCTGGCCGTCCCTCTAAACTTTCAGCTCAGACAAGGAGAAGACTGATCAGAGATGCAGCCAAGAGGCCCATGATCACTCTGGATGAACTGCAGAGAACTACAGCTGAGGTGGGAGAGTCTGTCCATAGGACAACAATCAGTCGTACACTGCACAAATCTGCCCTTTATGAAAGAGTGGCAAGAAGAAAGCCATTTCTCAAAGATATCCATAAAAAGTCTTGTCTAAAGTTTGCCACAAGCCACCTGGGAGACGCACCAAACATGAGGAAGAAGGTGCTCTGGTCAGATGAAACCAAAATCCAACTTTTTGCCCACAATGCAAAACGATATGTTTGGCGTAAAAGCAACACAGCTCATCACCCTCAACACACCATCCCCACTGTCAAACATGGTGGTGGCAGCATCATGGTTTGGGCCTGCTTTTCTTCAGCAGGGACAGGGAAGATGGTTAAAATTGAGGGGAAGATGGATGGAGCCAAATACAGGACCATTCTGGATGAAAACCTGTTGGAGTCTGCAAAAGACCTGAAACTGGGACGGAGATTTATCTTCCAACAAGACAATGATCCCAAACATACAGCAAAATCTACAAAGGAATGGTTCACAAAGAAACGTATCCAGGTGTTAGAATGGCCAAGTCAAAGTCCAGACCTGAATCCAATCGAGAATCTGTGGAAAGAGCTGAAAACTGCTGTTCACAAACGCACTCCATCCAACCTCACTGAGCTCCAGCTGTTTTGCAAGGAAGAATGGGCAAGAATTTCAGTCTCTCGATGTGCAAAACTGATAGAGACATCCCCCAAGCGACTTGCAGCTGTAATCACAGCAAAAGGTGGCTCTACAAAGTATTAACGCAAGGGGGCCGAATCATTTTGCACGCCCCACTTTTCATTTTTTTATTCGTTAAAAAAGTTTCAAAAATCCAATAGATTTCATTCCACTTCACAATTGTGTCCCACTTGTTGGTGATTCTTCACAAAAAATAAAAATGTTATATCTTTATGTTTGAAGCCTGAAATGTGGCAAAAGGTTGAAAAGTTCAAGGGGGCCGAATACTTTCGCAAGGCACTGTATGGTGGGTTTGCCCTCAGATACAACCTTTCTGGAAAGAAGTACACCGCTTGATCTCCCATATGACAACCTACACCCCAGATTTCACACCAGCCCAATAGTTATACTCCACCACACATCCTTACCCCAATTAGCCTACAAAAGATCTCTCACCCTACACCTCATCAACGCAGCCAAACTATGTATACCCATACACTGGAACGATAGCTCTCCCCCCCGGGATCGCAGAATGGTTCCAAAGGGTTGGGATGGAAGATGTAATCCAACAGGCGAGAGATACCGCGACGAAATTCCACAAAACAAGGGCATGCTGGATTCATTGAGCAGAATCTGCAGAATACAGCAACCTATCAAACACAACACCATAGCTTGACCTGGGGCAAGAACGTAGTATCAGACAAATACTCCGGACAACTATCAACAGACGTACACCCCCCACTGTACACCTCTCTTCCTTTACCCTTCCTCCCCCATAAGAAAAACTAAGGTTCCCTGATGGGCTCATGGACTATACCAGCGATGGAGAACCTTGGCACCCCAGATGTTTTGGAACTACATTTCCCATGATGCTCGGCTACACTGCAGAGTGTTTGAGCATCATGGGAAATGTAGTTCCAAAACATCTGGGGTGCCAAGGTTCACCATCACTGGACTATACTGACTAGTAGACATGTGCAAAAGGAAAAAATGTGTTTAGTTTAGTTTAGTTTTAATTAGTTAATTCATTAATTTCGTTTAGTTATATTCGTTAACTTCCTTAAATTCGTTTTCGGATTTCGTTTTCTACCGAATTCGAAAAATCGGCCACATTCGAAAATATTTCAACCAAATTCGAAAATATTTCTACCGCATTCTAAATTATTTCAACCGCATTCGAAAATGATTTCAACATGATTCGATATTATTTCAACCGCATTCGAAAATGATTTCAACATGATTCGACATTATTTCAACCGCATTCGAAATTATTTCAACATGATTCGAAATTATTTCAACCGCATTCGAAATGATTTCAACATGATTCGATATTATTTCAACCGCATTCGAAAATAATTTCAACATGATTCGAAATTATTTCAACCGCATTCGAAAATATTTTGTGACCCAACTTTAGGGCCATGTATCTCGGGGTCACTTGGTGCTAGAAACATGTGCAAAAGGAAAAAATTCGTTTAGTTTAGTTTTAATTCGTTAATTCATTCATTTCGTTTAGTTATATTCGTTAACTTCCTTAAATTCGTTTTCGGATTTCGTTTAGTTTTCTACCGAATTCGAAAAATCGGCCACATTCGAAAATATTTCAACCAAATTCGAAAATATTTCTACCGAATTCGAAATGATTTCAACATGATTCGATATTATTTCAACCGCATTCGAAATGATTTCAACATGATTCGATATTATTTCAACCGCATTCGAAATGATTTCAACATGATTCGAAATTATTTCAACCGCATTCGAAATGATTTCAACATGATTCTAAATTATTTCAACCGCATTCGAAATGATTTGAACATGATTTGATATTATTTCAGCCGCATTCGAAATGATTTCAACATGATTCGATATTATTTCAACCGCATTCGAAATGATTTCAACATGATTCGATATTATTTCAGCCGCATTCGAAATGATTTCAACCGCATTCGAAATGATTTCAACATGATTCAAAATTATTTCAACTGCATTCGAAAATGATTTCAACATGATTCGATATTATTTCAACCGCATTCGAAAATGATTTCAACATGATTCGAAATGATTTCAACCGCATTCGAAATGATTTCAACATGATTTGAAATTATTTCAACCGCATTCGAAAATGATTTCAACATGATTCGACATTATTTCAACCGCATTCGAAAATATTTTGTGACCCAACTTTAGGGCCATGTATCTCGGGGTCACTTTGTGCTAGAAACTCCAAATTTGGATATGTTGTAGTGCTAGTACTATTGTGTTGGCATACCAAATTTGGGGTTTCTAGTACCAAGTGATCCCGAGATATGTGGCCCCAAATTCGGGTCACAAAATGTCAAGCACTTTTCTGCAGCAGAGAATTACATTTTGCAACCCGATTTTGGGGCCACATATCTCGGGATCGCTTATAGCTAGAAACCCCAAATTTGGTATGCAAACACAATAATACTAGCACTACAACATATTCAAATTTGGAGTTTCTAGCACAAAGTGACCCCGAGATACATGGCCCTAAAATCGGGTCACAAAATATTTTCGAATGCGGTTGAAATAATGTCGAATCATGTTGAAATAATTTCGAAATCCGGTATTGAGTCGAATTTCGGCCGAATGCGGTTGAATTCGTTAGCATTGTAATTCGGTAATTCGGATGCATCCGAATAATGAAAATTCGTCCGAATTTCGAATCGGAACGAAACGAAATGCACTTGTCCACTGACTAGAACACACACAACTCCAGCCTTCGCTCGGACAAGGAGCCTATCCCTTGTAACACATCCCCGATGTCGAATTTGAAGTACATTCATTACTTGAGACATTGAAGGGACTCCATTACTCCAAATGGAAAAACCGGCAAGACCACAGGCAAAGGTCTGGCCGGGAGCACCCCCAACCCACTCACAGGTTTGATCCCGATGGGGCCTTGGTGGCGAGCCTGTTTTTTTTTTTCTAAAAACTCCTAGTGGAGTCCCTCAATTGTCTCAACACTATTGCCTGTTATGCTCGACTGGAATCGGGGGGGAGGGGGTTTCTACGGCTATATGTATTATCTGGTTTAGCTTGCTACTGCTATAGTTCTCAATATTCTTACTTGACCTCATATGTAGCCTAAACATTCGAATGCAAATTGTTATATGTTCCTTCTTATGTATAATGCAAAAGCTTAATAAAAACATTGAAACAAAAAAAATAAAAAAATAAAAATAAAACCACGCTGTAGTCGTCTTTCAGCTAAAGCACGGTGATGAGGTGGTTAAGGAAAAGGGAAAGCTTTTGGAGGACAGTGAGGTGGACATGTTGGACAGAGAGGTCAGCAAAAGGTGTGAAAGAGACAGCGGTGGACTAACAACTCATGGGGCCCCCGGGCAATAGGAGATTATGGGGCCCCCAGGCAATCAGAGATTATGGGGGCCACACAGTATACAATTCACACAGTATACACAGACATGTTTCTATTGTCTGAGAAGGTACTGGAGAGGTGGGACATCTATAATCTCTGGATTTTTAGACCAAAAGGATGTCGGTAAGGGACAGATGTAAAAACAAAACACAGATTTTTACATACTGTCCCTGGTTTTACTGAGGCTGGCAACCCTGATGGGGCCCCCTAGTGGCCTGGGGCCCTCGGGCACTGCCCGAGTGGCTGAATGGTCAGTCCACCCCTGGAAAGAGACTATCTGCGTCAACCATCCTGAATAGGAGTTAGGGCCCTCACCAACATCTGTCATTGGCATATAAGGTTGTTTTAACATCTCTACCCCAGTGATATGACTCTCACCTTCAGCCATGTATATGGATGGATTAACAGCTGGTGCAAACTTCCTGGCACCATGGGATACATCCACACCTCCCATCTATCAATATTTGCCTTGACACATTCCATGGTGATTGGATTATTGGGACTGTGTGGATATCAATGTTGGGGAATGTTCCTGAAACGCATTACAACTCTGAAGTGGCTTGAATAGTCTTTTCCTTAACAGAAGAAGTCCAGTTGAATGTGACTATCTGCTACCAGCTCCATATAACTATGGATGCTGAAAATGTGTTGGAAACGGTACACTTTCTATTAATGGGCAAAATTGGGCATGGTTGTCTGATGCCAACTCTGAAGGTTTAGGTTTTGAAAATATTTATTTTAGCTTCTCAATAGTGGAAGGAATAGAGCACCATCGTTGGTGTCAGTGGGAGGAATAGTGTCCCATTGTTAAGGTGAGGGGTTTGATCTCCCGGACACCTTTCCAGTGCCCCAGGAAAGAATTAAGATTCTAGGCATTGAATTTGGACCCAGCGATTATGGCCTCAAAAACTGGGAAGGCAGACTGGAAATTGCCAATACTAAGGTGGTCAGCTGGAAGAGATGGAAGTTATCTCTGAGGCCGCGTACACACGGGCGGATTGTCTGCCCAACTAAGTTCGTCAGACAATCCGACAGACAGTCCGTCCAAATTTTGAATGAACGGACTTGACCACACACGATGAACAGACAGTCCGCTGAAAGCTTGCGCGATGACGTGTACAGCACGTACGACGGGACTAGAAAAACGGCGTCCAATACACTGCAATGCAACCTTCGGCCGTGTAAATCCTTTCTGAGCATGCGCCATACTTAGTCCGTCCAACTTGCCTACACACGAGCGGACTGTCCGCTGAAACCAAGTTTGGACGGACAAAATTACGGAAATTCCGAAAGACTTAGTCCGCCAGACTGTCCGCTGAAAAAGTCCGCTGAAGCCCACACACGAGCGGATTGTCCGCTGAAACACGTTTCAGCGGACTAAGTTGGACAGACAATCCGCCCGTGTGTACGCGGCCTAAGGGAAAGGGTTGATCTAATTAAGACTTACCTGATTCCGATCTTCTTGTATGTCAGCTTTGTCTGCATCTTGCCAGTGTCTCTCTATGCTAGGGTCAGTAGTGTGTTCTTCCAGATGCTGTCGGGGAACAGACTGAATCCCATCAAGAGGAATGTCACCTATCTATCCAGGAGGGAGGGTGGCTTAGGTATGGTCAACCCAGTTCTTTTCTTTTCACTGCTATTTCTCCAATGTAACATTGGTAATATGCTTGCAGTGGAATCTCCTGGATGGGTAGGCATATTTAGATCTTGGTTTAGGCCTTTTCTGCAACTTTGGGAAGAAGGTGGCCAAGTGAAGAATCTCAGGGGTCATCGTGGTCAGCTACCAGTCTATGTTGCTCCGTGCCTGAAGTTACTGTGGCAGTGGCGATTGTCGGCTGAAGATCTCAGATCGGTTCCGAGGAAAGTCCTTATGAGTCGAGTCTTGAGCGAAGTCTTTCATGACCCACTGGCCTTAAGGGATTGCCCAGGCCCAGTTTTGAGAGTGGGGTTTAAGATTGATTAATTTGGACAGAGCACCCCCTAAATTTAGGGATCTGGCCTGGTTGTGCTTCCATGGGAGGCGCTATGTTCGGGGCAATTTGAAATTCCGCAGTGGGGTGGATCGTAGCTGTCCTCGGGAGGAGTGTGCAGATGAGGAGGAGACTATGGACCATTTTCTGCTTCATTGCCCCTTTAACATAGAGGTGTACAAACAGGTGGGACGGCCCTCGGTGTTCCTTTCCTCTCCAGGCTGGGTTATGCTGAGTGGGTGTACGGAGCATTCAATACTGGTGGGGTTTTTTGTTTGGATACACCTTTTCTAGTTAGCCTAGTAGTCCGTTATTTCACCTGGAACGCACGGTGTCAGGTCAGCATTCGGCATAAAATCCTTCCTGTTGAGGTGGTGGTGTATGACATTCTGCATGAGGTGGAGAAGATTCGGGGGCTTGGGAGAGAAAAGCGGAGTCGGGGGCTTGAGAGAGACAAGCGGAGTCAGGGGGCTTGAGAGAGACAAGCAGAGTCGGGGGGCTTGGGTGAAGATGTGGAGGGGTTTCAAGCCTCCCTGACTGCCAGGAGTCTCTTTCCCGGGTGTGGCTGTCTGTCTCTTGTCACCCGAGATTTTATCACTTATCATTCATTTTTGATAAATGGCTGCGTACATAGGTGATGGGTTGTGCCTCTTAGGCCTTCTCTGCTGCTTTATGTAAATAGTTTTCATGTTTTGCTTATGGACTATGTATATATTGTATATATTCTTGACACTCGTATAATAGATGGGCTACTATCCCCCATATTGTAAACATCTATACATATATATATATACATATCTTAAACACTGCTACGTCCCCATACTCCCCCCAGAAAAGGAGACCACACCAAAATTGGAGTAAATAATTGGCCGTAGCAGCCAATAAACTTTCTTTTATTAAATATTCAAATAAATTAACATCAATAAACATAACTGTATAAAAACTGTAATAAAACTGTAGTACCCGTTAACTCCACCCGTTGGTCTTTGCAGGAAAAACCCACCACTCTAAACACCATCTCCAATCCGGCACTGCGGTACCTTAAAACTAAAATAGGCCTCCAGCTGACCTGCTGGCTCGGAGACACAAACCACTGACCGCAGTGCACCCGGTAACCACCTTCCAGCTAAAACCACCGCTAGCTGGACCACCACCCACGGGCCCCATATCACCAATGAGTCCCGCCCTCTTCCATAACTGGGGTTTAACCTCCACCCGCAAAGACCAACACCACGCCACAGCACACCAGGGGAAAACCTTACCCTTGTGTGCCCCGCCAAACCCTCAAGGCTCTCTGAATCCCATCCTGCAACCCCAGGGCCCACAAGTCGATCCCAACATCATTAAGGTGCACCCCATCCCACCTCAGGAACCGCCACGTGTCCTCCTCCAGGTCCAAGTGGCGAACAGCCAATCCCCCATTCCTAACCACGAAGCCACTGACCTCCTTGTTGACCTTCTTTCTAGCCCTATTGATCTTGTCGACAGACCTGGCAAACCTCCATGAGGTCCTAGCCACCATGTCTGACCACACGATGACCATATGCGGGTAGGCCAACCGAAGCTGCCAAAAATCAAACTTGATATCCCGCACCAGGTCCAACATAGACTTAAGGCCTAAGTCATTGCCCCCGACGTGTAGGACCAACACGTCAGGAGGCCTGCTCAGACGTGCAAGCTTGTGCACCTCCGCAACCGTCCTCCCCCACAGCATACCCGGCACCCCAAACCACCTGATACAGGCATCCTGTCTGGAAAAGCCGAGCTGCCTCCCCTCGGGTCGAACATCTCCTCTCCTAGCCCCCCAATACACGTAGGAATGGCCTACAATCCAGACCAGGCCCTGAGCTCCACCTGTAAGAAAAACAAAACAACCCCCATCACCGTCTGTACTGCCCAAAAACCATGACACTAACCGAACCGTAATGCCCCCCCCAGTCCCCCTCGGTTACACACCCAGCAGATGGGGGCGAACATACGATCGGAACCTCCTCGACTCCCACCTCCCAATCCGTTTGACAGCCGCCTCGTCCAACCCCCACCTAACCGCTTCCGTCGCAGCCCCTATACGAAACGAATGGGAAGAAAATTGCTGATCACCCAGCCCCAATGCCGCCAAACACTTCTTAAACACCGCCCCGAATTGAAACCTAGAGAGCGATGACCCATCCTGATGCACTAGCAACGACCCCCCCACCGCCGGCCGCAACGCCAAAAACCCCCTCACCAGTTCCACTGGGCACAGGGGAGAACCTTGTAATGCAAAAATTTGCACCTTCTTGCCCCTGCCCCGCTGATCTGTTTTTGACCGCCACAACCATATCGACAGCCTGTCCGTCCCGCACACCAAATCCGCCACCCCCAACCCCCCATGTTGTCGCTTCGAAGGGCTCACCAACTCACTTATCCTGAACGCCCCAAAAAATGCTAAGGCGAAAGCTGCGCGGAACAAAACCACCTCATAAACCGATGAACAGGTGACCTCCACCTGTGTCAACAACCTGCCCAGCAGCGCAAAAGACACCGGCCGTCTCCTGTCCCTGCTCGGCTTGGCGCGCCGGTAACCCCTCACTGCCTGCTTAACCCAGAAATCCTTAGTCAGATCCGGCCAGCCCTGAAATTTAAACCAAAACGCCAAACCAGCCAACTTCTTGTCCAGCCCTGACACTGACACCCCCCCTTCCATCTGCCTCGAAACAAAATACAAAACCAGCAGCCGCCGATCTCGTGCCTCCTGCTCATCCTCCACCTCCCGGACCACAGCCAACCATTCCCCCCACACCCTAAGGTATGCTGACCACGTGGCTTCGCTCACCGACCTTCTGATCCAACCGGAGAGTCGTCCAAAGCAATCTTCCACAGCCACTCGGGACAAGGGACCCCGCACAGCTCCGCCCCCGGTGCCAACTCCCGGAATCGGTCCCACTGAAAGCGAGACAACGCATCAGCAATGACGTTCTCTACACCCGGGAGATGAACAGCATAAACGAACACGTTCAACTGCAGGCACCGCAAGACGAGGTGCCTGAGTAACCGGACCACGGGGGGCGACGTCGCCGTCACCTTGTTAATCACCTGGACCACCCCCAAATTATCACCATGAAAACGAACCTTCAGATTTCGAAACGCATCCCCCCACAACTCCACCGCCAGCACCACCGGAAACAGTTCCAGCAATACCAGGTTCTTCACAAACCCTGCCTCCTTCCAGGAGTCCGGCCACGGTCCAGCGCTCCACTTACCCTGAAAGAAGGCCCCAAAACCCGCCCCCCCTGCCGCGTCCGTGTACAATTCAAGATCAAAATTGCTTACCGGACCCGACATCCACAGCGCCCTGCCGTTGAAATTAGCCAGGAACGCATGCCAGCACTCCAAGTCCTCCCTGTGAACCTTCCCCAAGCGCACGTAGTGCTTAGGCGACTTCACCCCCGCGGTACTAGCCGACAGCCGTCGGCAAAACACCCTCCCCATCGGCAAAATGCGACACGCAAAATTCAACTTGCCCAGCAGCGATTGCAAAGGCCGGAGCTGAACTTTCCGCAAACCAATGATCCCGCGAACTTCTTCCTTCAGCGCCATCAACTTATCTTCCGGCAGTCGACACTCCATCCTGTCCGAATCTAGCACTATGCCCAAAAAACTCAACACAGTCGCCGGCCCCTCGGTCTTTTCCGGTGCCAGCGGGACGCCAAACTTCTCCGCCACATGCTCCAACGTCGCCAAAAGGACCGCACACACCTCCGATGCAGGCGGGCCCACGCAGAGAAAGTCGTCCAAGTAGTGTATGATCGAATTCACTCCCGCGACGTCTCGCACCACCCATTCAAGAAACGAACTAAAACGCTCGAACAGGGCGCAGGACACCGAGCAACCCATGGGCAAGCATCGATCCACGTAGTACTCCTCCTGCCAGCGACAACCTAACAGGCGAAAACTGTCCGGATGAACTGGAAGCAACCGGAACGCCGACTCCACATCCGCCTTAGCCATCCGCGCTCCCTGTCCGTACTTGCGTACCCAAAACACCGCAGCATCAAAAGACGTGTAGGAGACTGCACAAACTTCCGGGTCAATCGCATCATTCACCGAACCCCCTTTGGGAAACGACAAATGATGTATTAACCGAAACTTGTTGGGTTCCTTCTTTGGCACCACACCCAAAGGCGATATTACCAAGTCCGGAATTGGCACCCCCGAGAAGGGACCTCCCATGCGACCCAACGCCACCTCCTTGCGCAGTTTCGCCGTCACCACGTCCGCATGCTGCAGAGCCGATCGCAAATTGCGAGCGACTGGGGGAGCGGTGACCAGCTTGGATGGAATACGAAAACCCTCTGAAAACCCCCGGGCCAGCACCTGGGCCGCCTCCCTATCGGGATACCTATCTAGGAAGGGCCGCATCTTTTCCACTCTCACCGGCGTGTTCCCCCTTTCCAACCGCATCTCCGGGCCGACCTTTTCCTTGCTTAAAACAGCGGGACAGGGGGTGTCCGCCGCCACAGCCAGAACATTCGTGCTTGTACTTGCACGACCCCCCAAATTTGCAGGCTCCCTCGTTGAACTGCCAACACAACCCCTTTTTTCTCGCGGCCGATAGTCCGGGGCTGGCGGACCCACCGGCCCCCCCTGGAAAAAACTGACTCGCCGGTCTCGCCGAAGTCATCAGACGCATCCAAAGACTGATGTCCTTGTGGTCCCACCGCAAGGACGGGCGTATCGCCCTACGCTGCCGGAATTGTTCATCATACCGCAGCCATGCCGTTCCCCCGTAGACTCGATATGCCTCTCCCACGGCGTCCAGGTAGCAGAATAATGCCGAGCAGTGTTCCGGGTTCTTCTCCCCAATCACGCTTGCCATGATCGCGAAGGCCTGCAACCAGTTTGCAAACGTCCTGGGAATGAGCCTATAACGCCTCTTCTCCTCATCCTCCTTCTTGCTGTCCTCCGGCCTAACCCTGTCCAAATTAAACTTTTCTAATGGCAAGAGCGCGAAGATCTCCACGTATTCCCCTTTCCAGATCTTCTCGCGCACCTCAGGCTTCAAATGAGCTCCGAGGGGCCCCTCGAAGCACACGTATACCTCGCACTTCGCCGCATCAGCTAATCTAACCAAATCCTGTTTTTTCGCCACTTCCGCAGCGGTCTCCCCCGAAGACTTAGTCGCCTCTGCCCTGTCTGACCCCCCCACCCCCTCCGCGACGGGTACCGCCGGCCCCGCCACGGGCGCCGCCACTGGCTCCAACGCACGCACAGCCTCCGGTGCCCCCTCCCCCCTGCCCCCCCCTGGGGCCACCCAAGCAGCTGCCGGAGCCGCAACGCCCCCCCCACCGGGCTCAAACCTGCCCACCAATTCTTTCAAACTGGCGAGAAACCCCCGGAACCCGGAATCTGCCCCGGCTGCCTCGCTCGTTCGCGACACCGGAGGGGAAGGCACGGTCGCCGCCGACCGCCCCGCTGTCCCACGCCCCCACACCCTCCACCCCCCCGCCCCCCACCCCCGACAAACAATCCCGTGAAAAAAGCAAAGCAGTCTTACCGTGATGCCTGGAGGGGGTCCCACCAGCCGAAGGTCCCGGCCCGACAGCCACCGTCTGTCCCTGCAGCACTTCCTCGTCCGACTGCGACAGCTCCCCTTCCGAGCGTGCGGCAACCATCTCGTCCTCTCCCGCCGAAGGCCCACCAGCAGATACTTCGCTAGCTGCCGGGGATCCGCGGTTCGCCATCTTCCTTTGCAGCGCACCAGATCCGCTTGTGGACTTCCGCAAGGCCTTCTTTGGCCCAGCCCATGCCTGCTCGCTGCGCCGCCCACGGCCACCGCCAGCTGCCGCCTGCATGGCACCTCTGTCCATCACATCCGCAGCCCGCCCCCCATCAAAGTCCTGGAGCGCCCCGTCTGCCGCCTGCCGTCTCCCCAAGCCAGGGCGCCTGCCATCCGACCTCATCCATCCATTCCCGGGCTCCCACCCTCCAGCCCCAGTCTCAGTGTCCTCCGCATCCAGTCCTCCCCGGCCACCACGTCCAGGCCCCGCCCCCGCCGACTCCAGGCCAGAAGCCAGGGCCTCAATCCTCCTTCCAGTCCCCCTGCTGGGCCCAGCCACTGCCGCAGACGGGCCAGCGCCGTCCCCCCCAAGCCTGCCAACAGTCCTCCGTGGGTGTGCGCCCCCCCCCCCCCGCCCGCGGGCACCGCCGCGCGCTTCGCTGGCGGCCCCGAGCAGGCCCTTCCACGCCGCTCCGTACCACCGTCAATAGGGGAAGAAGGGGGGTCAGGGGAGAAGCGAGCCGGCGGCCTGGAACGCCGCGCTCGCACCGCTCGAGCACCCACCGGTTCAGCCGCCGGAGTACCGCCTCCCAGCGCCGCAGTCAAACGCTCCTCCAGCCATCCAGGTCCCCTGGATGCCGCTTCTGCCTTCAGCCGGGCGAACAGAGCCTCCACACCTGCCATGCTGCAAGTTCTCTCCTCGTGGCCAGACTGATCCTGTGTCTGAAGCCACTCCCCCCTCTGGATGCCTGCTCCTCCGCCCCCTCCCCACATGACCAGAGCCTTGTTTAATTAACCCCCTATTCCCTCTGTCATGCCGCCCTACGCTTATTGTTTCTCTTGCTGTGCTCCGGGCTCTCTGGACGTTGATGTGTTTTCCTTTGTTTTCTGTTGACGTTTTATAATATGGTTTTGTTTTTTACTTTTGTATAAAATTGGTTGCTTGATTCTTTTTAATAAAAGATCAATAGTACCCCATCATTGGTGTCAGTGGGAGGAACAGTGCCCCATCATTGGTGTCAGTGGAAGGAATAGTGCCCCATCATTGGTGTCAGTGGGAGGAACAGTGCCCCATCATTGGTGTCAGTGGGAGGAATAGTGCTCCATCATTGGTGTCAGTGGGAGGAATAGTGCTCCATCATTGGTGTCAGTGGGAGGAATAGTGCCCTATCATTGGTGTCAGTGGAAGGAATAGTGCCCCATCATTGGTGTCAGTGGGAGGAATAGTGCTCCATCATTGGTGTCAGTGGGAGGAATAGTGCTCCATCATTGGTGTCAGTGGGAGGAATAGTGCCCCGTCATTGTTGTCAGTGGGAGGAATAGTGCCCCATCATTGGTATCAGTGGGAGGAATAGTGCCCCATCATTGGTGTCAGTGGGAGGAATAGTGCCCCATCATTGGTGTCAGTGGGAGGAATAGTGCCCCATCATTGGTATCAGTGGGAGGAATAGTTCCTCATCGTTGGTGTCAGTGGGAGGAATAGTGCCCCATCATTGGTGTCAGTGGGAGGAACAGTGCCCTATCATTGGTGTCAGTGGGAGGAACAGTGCCCCATCATTGGTGTCAGTGGGATGAATAGTGCCCCATCATTGGTGTCGTGGGAGGAATAGTGCCCCATTGTTGGTGTCGTGGGAGGAATAGTACCCCAAGGATGAGAGTAAAGCAAGCAAAGGACAACCTCTGTCCCTGGGCTGCAATTTGTAGGCCACTGAACCACAATGATCAGATTCATATAACAGGTAACTTTAGTAGTTCTAAATAATAACAATTCTTGAAGAGTTCGGAGAAATATGTAAAAGTTTTCAATATCCAGCATAAAAAGAAAAGTGAAATAACACGACAGATTTCCAAAAAAAAAAAAAAAAAGAATTTCCTCCTTTAAAAAGAAACTTTAAAGCCTCCATGAAATAACGTGGACCCGGCTGCTGTGACATTATCTTTTGGCGCGAGGTTGTCCTTTGTAAAATGTGATGCGTACCCCCGGAGAACGCGGCTTTTACGGCCTTCAAACAACTGCATATCCTATTTATAATCCGTCATAAACTCTGACATTTCTGCTGCCAGAACCAGCAAATTATATTTAAAAACCCCGTATTCCTCAAAGCATCCGCTAATGCACGGCGGAGCGGAATCCGCTTCCTCCTTCGCTACTTTGAAACCAGCCAGCTCCCGCACCCGGCCAAGCCGGCAGAACGAGGGGGGGGGGGGCCCGTGCCAAGACGAGAGTAGTCTTCCGCCCTTAATGGTTAAAACATGAATTAAATGGAAACTGGACATCAACGCGGCTAATCGATGGCTGAACATCCTGATCTGTTTTATTATTATGATTTTTTTATGCCCGTGTGATAGAGAGATTTATTATTGTGGCGACGGAGGAAAGATCAATTATTCATGTTATAAATTAGAAAAAAAAAGATTTACGACGGCGAGGAAAACGATCGTCGGGCTGTAAGGTGAACATATTAATGATACAGCAGAGCGAAGAGGCGCAAGATTTATAAACTGGGCCATGTGCGCCGTCGCAGCTCGACCGGCCAATCCCGGCTCTAAGAGGAGCGAAGCTTCTGACGGCCTCATCGGGGAAATGCGTCGGAGTTTTTACATTCGATTTTTGGGGAAAATGTATATTTTTTTATTTATTATTATTTATCATATATTTATGTGTTAAACCAAGTGGAAGGAAAACGATAAATGGCTTTCAATTTTTTTGTTTTTTTGTTTTTTTTTTTACAAATACGGTATCTCACAAAAAGTAAGTACACCCCTCACATTTTTTGTAAATCTTTTCTTCTATCTTTTCATGTGAAAACACTGAAGAAATGACACTTGTCTACAATGTAAAGTAGTGAGTAGTGATGGCCGAACGGTTCGCCCGGCGGTCGTTTCGCGGCGAATTTCGGCTGTTCGCGATTCGCCCGATCGGCTGACTATTGCCGCCGTTCGCCCGGCGGACTTCCGTGTTTTCTGTGTAAAAGAACTTTGACCTATAATGTCACATCCATCATGGGGTACAGGACAGCCAATTGAGACATTACAGCACATGGACACTTGGACATTCCCCCTAACTTATAAATACACCCGATCCGGCGGCCATTTTACATTCTTTCTTCTGTCACTATAGGGAGAGGTTGCTGTGTGGAGCAGGGAGAGATTGCAGTGACCCAAATCGCTAGCTATTTGGTACACAAAAGTTCTTTTCAGGACTGGTATAGGTGTTAGGTGTATATAGGTTTGCTGTGCTACTGATTGTTGCAGCAGCCTGAGTGTCTTTTGTCAGTTTAGAGAAAGGGAAAGGACGGTGTGTCTGCTGTAGGGACAGTCAGTTTAGTCATTAGCTGTTACTATCAGGTCCACAAAAGTGCTATTCCAGTTATTGTTCCAGTAGCCTCTGGTTTGCCAGTTTATATAGGGACAGGCAGGAAGCTGTGTGTCAGGCAGTGAGGGTCAGTTTAATCAGTAGCTGTTACTATATTAGGTCCACTAAGGTTCTTTTCAGGACTGGTATCAGTGGTATGGTAATAGGCTTGTACACGTATAATATTCTTTCTTCCAAATATAGAAAGAATATTATACTTCACTGCTGCCCTTCTGCTGCAGTCTGCTAATCATTCACAACCTCCACAAAGGTCCTTATAAGGACTGGTAAGGTAATTACCTGGTGTAGGGTGCTATAGTACATAGGGTTGAGTGAGGTACAGTTTGCTATTCTATAAGGACTGGTATAGGTCCACAATACATAGGGTTGAGGTGCACTACTGCTGACCGCTGCCCTATACTGCAGCAGTCCTTTATCAGTATAGGGACTGAGAGTTTTGTCACAGGGTCATTTAAAAAATGACAGGCAGAGGAAGAGGCAGACCCTTCCGCAGGGGTGGTAGGGGTAGGGCAGGAGCAACAGGCTTGAGCCAAAGTGGGAAGTTGCAGAAGGTGCGTTCAATTACTTTAAAGGACGCACCAGACTTGGTTGAATGGCTCACTCAGCCTTACTCTTCTGCACCCTCCTCATCCTCTCGATCTGCACCCTCTTCTTCACTCTCTGCTATGTGCACCCCCAAAGACACTACCACCAACACCACCACCACCACATACCTTCCGCTTGAGTCACAGGAATTATTTTCCGATCCATATCAAGAGGACATTTCTGATGCGCAGCCACTCTTGGTATTGGATCAGGAAGAGGAGGTAGCAACAACCGCTACTCAGCAGTCTGACGACAGTACCCAGATCAGCCCAAGGAGGAGGTTGGTCCCCGGTGTTGCTGCCTACTCCAAGATCTCTACTTATAGCGGTGGGGAAGGTGACGTTGATGATGACGTGTCTAGTGATGTCACGTGGGTGCCCACAAGAGAGCAAGAGGAGCGGAGTTCAGAGGGAGATATGGACCAGCAGATAGGGAGGAGAAGCAGGAAGAACTTAGATTGCACAGGAGGGACAAAGCAGACTGCAAATGTATCAGGAGCGAGTCATCGACCATGTACGGTCACATCTCGCGCTCCCAGGACACCGGCACATGGCTCCGCAGTGTGGGCTTTTTTTAACGTGTCCGCTGCTGACAATAGCGTTGCCATCTGCAATCTTTGCAGTCAACGCATTAGTCGCGGTAAGCCCAACACTCACCTAGGGACGACCGCCTTAAGAAGGCACATGAGCAGCCATCACCGAGCCCAGTGGGAGCAACGGAACACACAAAGCCACACTCCAGGCTCTCACTGTCCAGCCTCGTCTTCTACTTCTCCTTCTCCTCTCTCCTCATAATTGTCCTCCACTCCACCTTCCATCACGCCAAGCTCACGTTTTTCTGCAAAAAGGCAGGCTTCCGTGGGCCTAATGCTGGAGCGTAAAAAAATGATGACGCCGGATAACCCTCTTGCCCAACGGTTGACGGCTGGCTTGTCAGAACTCATAGCCCGCCAACTACTGCCATATAAACTGGTGGACTCGGAGGCCTTTCGCAAATTTGTGGCCATTGGAACACCACAATGGAAGGTCCCAGGAAGGAAGTATTTCTCAGAGAAGGGCATCCCAGAGCTATATGGCCATGTTCAGCGGCAAGTGAATGTATCTCTGGCACACAGTGTCGGTGCCAAGATACATCTGACCACAGACACGTGGTCTAGCAAACACGGGCAGGGAAGGTATATCACTTTTACTGCCCACTGGGTGAACCTTCTGACGGCCGTCAAGCATGTAACCCGTGGCACCCGTGTAGATTTGGTTTTACCGCCACGGATTGCATGCAGGCCTGACTCTTCTTCTCCTCCTGCTCCTACTCCATCCTCCTCCCTCTCCTCCTCGGCTGACTCCTCCTTTTCCGCTGCTAGCGTCTCTTCCGCTGCGCCGCCCAAGCTCCCCAGAACCTATTCCACATGCCAGGTGAGACGTTGCCATGCTGTGCTGCGTCTGTTGTGCCTGGAAGCCAAGAGCCACACTGGCCCGGCACTCCTTTCAGCTTTGCGTTCACAGGCAGATCAGTGGCTAACACCGCTCAATTTGACAGTTGGTAAAGTGGTGTGTGACAACAGTGCCAATCTGCTTAGCGCATTGAAACAGGGCAAAATCACGCACGTGCCATGCATGGCACACGTCTTAAACTTGGTCGTGCAGCGATTCGTTGTCAAATACCCTGGGGTCCAGGACATCTTGCGGCAGGCAAGGAAAATCTCGGCCCATTTCAGAAGATCTTACACGGCCATGGCTCGCCTTGCTGACATTCAGCGGCGGCACAATCTGCCGGTCAGACATCTTATTTGCAATTGTCCGACGCGATGGAACTCAACCTTCTATATGCTTGATAGGCTGCTCCAGCAGAAACGTGCAGTTAATGTCTACCTGTATGAACTCTGCGGCAGAACAGGTTCTGGGGAGCTGGTTTTTTTTTCACCACGCCAGTGTCTGCTAATGCGCGACGCATGCAGACTTCTGCGCCCATTTGAGGAGATCACCAAACTGGTCAGTCGCAGCCATGGCGCCATCAGTGACATGGTACCTTATGCCTTCTTTATGGAGCGTGCATTGCGTCGTGTCATTGATCAAGCTGTGGAGGAGCAGGAGCGGGAAGATGAGGAAGTCGCAATGCTGGATGAATTCCCAGGGGGGGCTACTCTATCTGAGACAAGTGAACAACAGGAGTCTGAAGAGGAGTCAGAGGAGGAGGGTGCCGGGGCGGATGAGGAGGAGTAAGAAGAGCATGCTTTAAACCTTTCTGGGATCCCTGTTGTGCGTGGATGGGGAGAGGAGAATGAAGAGGACGACATTATCCTGGATGATGAGCAGGAGCCAGGCCACCACACCGCTTCCACTTTAGTGCAAATGGGGGCCTTCATGCTCCAGTGTTTTAATAGGGACCCCCGTATAAAAAGCATAAGGGTCAAGGACCAGTACTGGGTGGCAACGTACTTAGACCCCCGGTACAAACACAAAATGGCGGAAATGTTACCGCTGTCACAGAGGGCTGTCAGAATGGAGCACTTCCAGGCCTTGCTTTGAAAAATGCTGCATTCTGCCTTTGCGTGCGCTGGCAGAGGAGCAATTCCCACTCCCAGAGAAGGAGTTGCGGGTACCAATCCAACAGCGCCTGCAAGAAGAGGCCGGTTTGAAGATGTGTTGGTGACTTCTGATATGAGGTCATTCTTTCAGCCGACCCATCGACAGGTGTCATCCGGATCCAGCATCAGGGAATGCCTAGACCGCCAGGTGTCCGACTACATCGGGTTAACAGCCGATGTGGACGCTCTGAGGAGTGATAAACCCCTGGACTACTGGGTGGGCAGGCTTGACCTCTGGCCAGAGCTTGCCCAATTTGCAATCGAACTGTTGGCTTGCCTCTCATCCAGTGTCCTGTCCAAAAGGACGTTCAGCGCAGCAGGGGGGATCGTGACCGATAAGCGTACTCGCCTAGCTCACGACAGTGTTAACTACCTCACATTTCTAAAAATGAATGAGGCATGGATCTCGGAGGAATTCAACACATGTGACCAGTAGACCATGTATATGTCTATAAACTATTTTTTTAATCGAGCACAGAGACCTTCTTTCTTCATTTGGCTCACTTCCTTGTCCAAAAAAAAGCACACGTACTATATGCCCGTACCCTCCTCTTTGAAGAGGTTGAGCGGTGTCATATTTCTACTGGGGCTGCTTATTATGAGGGCTCCCACCATCCCTGTGCTGTGCTGACATCCTCCTGGGGCTGTACCTCTGCTGTGCATATTATGAGGGGCTCCCACCATCCCTGTGCTGTGCTGACTTCCTCCTGGGGCTGCTTATTATGAGGGGCTCCCACCATCCCTGTACTGTGCTGACTTCCTCCTGGGGCTGCTTATTATGAGGGGCTCCCACCATCCCTGTGCTATGCTGACATCCTCCTGGGGCTGCTTATTATGAGGAGCTCCCACCATCCCTGTGCTATGCTCATTATGAGGGGCTCCCACCATCCCTGTGCTATGCTCATTATGAGGGGCTCCCACCATCCCTGTGCTATGCTGACTTCCTCCTGGGGCTGCTTACGGTGCAGGTGTCAGTGCTGTATATCACGGTGCTGATGTCAGTACTCTCTATCACGGTGCTGCTGTCAGTGCTGTATATCACGGTGCTGGATGTTAGTGCTTTATGTCACGCTGCTGATGTCAGTGCTCTCTATCACGGTGCTGGTGTCAGATGACTCTATCACGGTGCAGGTGTCATTGCTGTATGTCACGCTGCTGATGTCAGTGCTCTCTATCACGGTGCTGCTGTCAGTGCTGTATATCATGGTGCTGGTGTGAGTGCTTTATGTCACGCTGCTGATGTCAGTGCTCTCTATTACGGTGCTGCTGTCAGTGCTGTATATCACGGTGCTGGTGTTAGTGCTTTATGTCACGCTGCTGATGTCAGTGCTCTCTATCACGGTGCTGCTGTCAGATGACTCTATCACGGTGCAGGTGTCATTGCTGTATGTCACGCTGCTGATGTCAGTGCTCTGTATCACGGTGCTGGTGTCAGATGACTCTATCACGGTGCATGTGTCATTGCTGTATGTCACGCTGCTGGTGATCATCTCCTGCACCCTCTTCTTTGCCTACCCTGGTCCCTGACCTTCCCTCTCCTCCATTGCCTTCATGCGCTCCACAGTCCTGAATTGTCACAACAATTTCCCATATAAAAAAAAGAATGCTTGTAGTTGTCGATCCCAAATTCACCTCATACATGTGTTATGTCATTGGCCATGTGGTGGGACTATGTTTGCACAGCTAATAATTATTTTGTGGCTGCAAATTTGACCTGTAGGTTTGCAAAGTTCGCCTCCCATTGAAGTCAATGGGGCCCGCCGCGAGCGTTCCGGTTCGCGAACTATCGGCCGCGGTCCGCGTTCGCGAAACGTCCCGTCGGAAGTTCGTCCATCACTAGTAGTGAGTGTACAGCTTGTATAACAGTGTAAATTTCCTGTCCCCTCAAAATAACTCAACACACAGCCATTAACCACTTAAGGACCGCCGTATTGCCATTGTACGTCATCACAATGGCACAGGCAGGCACAAGCACGTACATGTACGTGCCTGCCTTCCAGCGGGTGGGGGGTCCGATCGGACTCCCTCCCGCAGGATACGACGGTCCGGTTCCCTCCAGGAGCGCTCCGTGATGAGGGGATGGCCGTTGGTTTTCGGCCACCCCCTCTGGATCGCTCCTGGCCAATGAGAAGCTTCCTCCCACTGTGTATTGTTTACACAGGAAGGAGGAAGTGATGTCATTCTCCTCGGGGCGGTCTTTTTGACCGGACTACGAGGAGAAGACACAAAGTAAGTGTGCACCAACACTACACTGACATGTAGGTACACACAGGCACACAAACCCCCCCCCGATCCCCCCCCGATCGCCCCCCCAGTCACAGTGTCACTGATTGCAGTGATCATTTCTTTACTGATCACTGCATTCAGTGTCAGTTGTGACAGTAAAAACTGTCAGGACAGTTAGTGTTAGGTCCAGGGTAGCCCCCTATCACCCCCCAATAAAGATTTAACCCCCTGATTGCCCCTAGAGTTAACCCTTTCACCCCCTTTTGCCAGTGTCACTAAGCGATCATTTTTCTGATCGCTGCATGTGTCGCTAGTGTCGCTAGGTAGCTAGTTATTTTTTTAGGTTCACCGCCAGGTTTTTATATCGCTAGGTACCCCGATATACTACCCAATAATGGTTTTAACCCCCTGATTGCCGCTAGTTAACCCTTTCACCCCCTTTTGCCAGTGTCACTAAGCGATCATTTTTCTGATCGCTGCATCAGTGTCGCTAGTGTCGCTAGGTAGCTAGTTATTTTTTTAGGTTCACCGCCAGGTTTTTATAGCGCTAGGTACCCCGATATACTACCCAATAATGGTTTTAACCCCCTGATTGCTGCTAGTTAACCCTTTCACCCCCTTTTGCCAGTGTCACTAAGCGATCATTTTTCTGATCGCTGCATTAGTGTCGCTACTGTCGCTAGGTAGCTAGTTATTTTTTTAGGTTCACCGCCAGGTTTTTATAGCGCTCGGTACCCCGATATACTACCCAATTATGGTTTTAACCCCCTGATTGCCGCTAGTTAACCCTTTCACCCCCTTTTGCCAGTGTCACTAAGCGATCATTTTTCTGATCGCTGCATCAGTGTCGCTAGTGTCGCTAGGTAGCTAGTTATTTTTTTAGGTTCACCGCCAGGTTTTTATAGCGCTAGGTACCCCGATATACTACCCAATTATGGTTTTAACCCCCTGATTGCCGCTAGTTAACCCTTTCACCCCCTTTTGCCAGTGTCACTAAGCGATCATTTTTCTGATCGCTGCATTAGTGTCGCTACTGTCGCTAGGTAGCTAGTTATTTTTTTAGGTTCACCGCCAGGTTTTTATAGCGCTAGGTACCCCCATATACTACCCAATTGCCCCTAGTTAACCCTTTCACCAGCGATCACAGTATAAGTGTCACTGGTGACGCTGGTTAGCCAGTTAGTTATTTAGGTTCCCCGTTAGGTTTTTATATAGCGCCAGGGACCCCCATATACTACCTAATAAAAATTTGAACCCCCTGATTGCCCCTAGTTAACCCTTTCACCACTGATCAACGTATAAGTGTTACGGGTGACTCTGGTTAGTTTGTTTTTTATAGCATCAGGGCACCCACCATTTATTACCCAATAAAGGTTTAACCCCCTGATCACCCGGCGGGTGATATCAATTAGGTTTTAGGGTCAGGGTCTGCGTCGCCCCAGGCAGCGCTAGGTTAGTGCCAGTACCGCTAACACCCACACGCAAAGCATAAACCTCCCGTAGTGGTATAGAATCTGAACAGATCAATATCTGATCTGATCAGATCTATACTAGCGTCCCCAGCAGTTTAGGGTTCCAAAAAAACGCATTGTTAGCGGGATCAGCCCAGATACCTGCTAGCACCTGCGTTTTGCCCCTCTGCCCAGCCCACCCAAGTGCAGTATCGATCGATCACTGTCACTTACAAAACACTAAACACATAACTGCAGCGATCGCAGAGTCAGGCCTGATCCCTGCCATCGCTAACAGGTTTTTTGGTAGCATTTTATATTTAAATCAGGAAGGCAGTGCTTGGTTTTCGGGGGCCTGTACGTGGCTAGGCTCCCAAAAAGTCCCCCACATGTGGTATCCCCGTACTCGGGAGAAGCAGCAGAATTTATTTTGGGGTGTAATTTGACTTATGCCCATAGCATGTGTGAGCAATATATCATTTAGTGACAACTTTGTGCAAAAAAAAAAAGTTTGTAATATTCCCGCAACTTGTGGCAAAATATAAAATATTCCATGGACTCAACATGCCTCTCAGTAAATAGCTTGGGGTGTCTACTTTCCAAAATGGGGTCATTTTGGGGGGTTTTGTGCTATTTTGGCATTTTATGGCCTTCGAAACTGTGATAGGTAGTGAGGAGTAAAATCAAAAATTTACACCCTTAGAAATCCTGAAGGTGGTGATTGGTTTTCGGGGTGCCGTGCGCGACTAGACTCCCAAAAAGTCCCACACATGTGGTATCCCCATACTCGGGAGAAGTAGCGGAATATATTTTGAGGTGTCATTTCACATATGCCCATGGCATGTGTGAGCAATATATCATTTAGTGACAACTTTTTGTAAAAAAAAAATTTTT
The DNA here is from genome assembly GCF_037356315.1 of Lithobates pipiens. Classification (NCBI taxonomy): domain Eukaryota; kingdom Metazoa; phylum Chordata; class Amphibia; order Anura; family Ranidae; genus Lithobates; species Lithobates pipiens. Next base: position 241,140,658 of record NW_027507787.1, read on the forward strand.
TTTATTTTTTGTCATTATTCAATCCCTTGGGACAAAAAAAAAAAAATATTCAATGGTCTCAACATGGCCCTCAGCAAATAGCTTGGGGTGTCTACTTTCCAAATGGGGTCATTTGGGGGGGTTTTGTGCCATCTTGGCATTTTATGGCCTTCAAAACTGTGATAGGTAGTGAGGAGTAAAATAAAAAAATTTATGCCCTTAGAAATCCTGAAGGCGGTGCTTGGATTTCGGGGCTCCGTACGCGGCTATGCTCCCAAAAAGTCCCACACATGTGGTATCCCTGTACTCAGGAGAAGCAGCAGAATGTATTTTGGGGTGTCATTTCACATATGCCCATGGCATGTGTGAGCAATATATCATTTAGTGACAACTTTTTGTAAAAAAATTTTTTTTTGTCATTATTCAATCCCTTAGGACAAAAAAAAAAAATATTCAATGGGCTCAACATACCCATCAGCAATTTCCTTGGGGTGTCTACTTTCCAAAATGGGGTCATTTGGGGGGGGGGCTGTACTGCCCTGCCATTTTAGCACCTCAAGAAATGAGATAGGCAGTCATAAATTAAAAGCTGTGTAAATTCCAGAAAATGTACTCTAGTTTGTAGACGCTATAACTTTTGCGCAAACCAAAAAATATACGCTTATTGACATTTTTTTTACTAAAGACATGTGGCTGAATAAATTTTGTCCTCAATGTATGACTAAAATTTAGTTTATTCGATTTTACTTATAACAAAAAGAAGAAAATATCTTTTTTTTTCAAAATTTTCGCTCTTTTTCCATTTATATCGCAAAAAATAAAAATCGCAGAGGCAATCAAATACCATCAAAAGAAAGCTCTATTTGTGGGAAGAAAAGGACGCAAATTTCGTTTGGGTGCAATATTGCATGACCGCGCAATTACCAGTTAAAGCAGCGCAGTGCGAAATTGGAAAAAGACCTCTGGTCCTTAAGGTGTTTATTGGTCCGGGGCTGAAGTGGTTAATGTCTAAACCGCTGGCAACAAAAGTCAGTACACCCTATAAGTGAAAATGTCCAAATTGGGCCCAAAGTGTCAATATTTTGTGTGGCCACCATTATTTTCCAGCACTGCCTTAACCCTCTTGGGCATGGAGGTCACCAGAGCGTCACAGGTTGTCACTGGAGTCCTCTTCCCCTCCTCCATGATGACATCACGGAGCTGGTGGACACCCCAGCATTGGTGTCAGTGGATGCAATAATAACCCCCAGCATTGCTGTCAGTGAGTGCAATAATAACCCCCAGCATTGGTGTCAGTGGATGCAATAATAACCCCCAGCATTGCTGTCAGTGAGTGCAATAATAACCCCCAGTGTTGGTGTCAGTGAGTGCAATAATAACCCCCAGCGTTGGTGTCAGTGAGGGCAATAATAACCCCCAGCATTGGTGTCAGTGAGTGCAATAATAACCCCCAGCATCGGTGTCAGTGAGTGCAATAATAACCCCCAGCATCGGTGTCAGTGAGTGCAATAATAACCCCCAGCATCGGTGTCAGTGAGTGCAATAATAACCCCCAACATTATTGTCAGCGAGTGTAATAATAACCCCCACTATTGGTCTCAGTGAGTGTAATCCTTTTCATTCTTTGAGGAAATGGAGCGTGTTCTCTGATGGTGCCAGTGCCCAGCGGCTGACTTCCTGTGTTCACATTGCAGCAGCCTCTTATGCCGCGTACACACGAGAGGACTTATGTCCGGCAGACTTCCAAAGGAGTTCCGCCGGAGTTCCGCCGGAGTTCCGACGGAGTTCTGGCGGACTTTTCGACCGAACGGACTTGGACACACACCATCACACCAAACTCCGACGGATTCTAACGTGATGACGTACGACTGGATTCGAATAAGGAAGTTCATAGCCAGTAGCCAATAGCTGCCCTAGCGTCGGTTTTAGTCCGTCGGAGTAGCATACACACGAGCGGATTTTTCGAAGGGGACCGGGTCCGGCGGAGTTCCGTCGGGAAAATTTGAAGCATGCTTCATTTCTAAAGTCCGTCAGACTTTTGCGAAGCTAAAGTCCGTTGCAGCCCACACACGATCGAATAGTCTGACGGACTCAGTCCGTCGGACTTTGGATGTTGAAAAGTCCGCTCGTGTGTACGGGGCATTAGTGTGGTAGTGTGGGACCTAGAAGCTAGTGGAGATCACTGTAGTAGCGGGTGGATTAGTGGTAGTGTCTTTTCAGTTTCCAGGAGACTGGTATGGTATATGCATAGTTAGATCCCAGTTCCGCACCCCAGTTCCAATGTTTTCCTGTATAGTTAAGTCACTTAGCCTTGTTCCCATGTCCTATGCAGGAAAACATAGGAACTGGGGGGGGGGGCGCTCACTGTGATTGGCCCTTTACCGTGATCTGTGCTCAGCTGTGTCCAAAGGATACAGCAATCAAGAATCGTGCCTGCTCCTGAGGGAGCTGAGGGGGGGGGGGGGGGGAGAGGGGGCGGGTTACCCAGAGGAGGTCGATAGACACCCTCCCATAACTGGACAACCATGGTGTGGCCATCTTGCCGCTATACCGCAGTCGGCAAGTGGTAAAGAGGAGCCCCACTTTTGGAAGCCTCTCCTCTGGGTGATCTATGTACAAACTCTGTTACAGCTTCCTACCTTTTGTTATTCTGAAGAAATCGCTGTTTGTTTCTCTGTGTCCAGGGGTGATTGTGAATGGGAGTTGACTTTATAACTATCAATCGGCTGCTGCATTTGCAGGGCTCTAATGAGGAAATTGGCAGGGTGTAGACTTGGTTTCCCTTTGGGAGTATCTCACCAAAAATGGTTGCAGGGGTAGGGTTGCCACTTTTTCTTCAAGTGAAACCCGAACACTTTAGCGGCGCACAGCAATTTGTTTTTATACATATATTTTGCTATTAAATAACATTTCTAATCATATGAAGTTAATAACAAGGGCGCCCTTTTACATCTGAACTCGCAGAGTTCCCTTTCACTATAAGGGGGACTCTGCAGACTCTGATGTAAGGGAGAACTCTGGGGAGTAAGGGATGCTCTGGGAATCATGATTTAAGGGGTAACACAGAGAACTCTGATGTATGGAGAGGACTCTGATGTAAAGGGGAAACACTGTGACCTCTGGTGTAAAGGGGAACTCTGATGTAAGGGGTGACCTAAGAACCCTGACACTCTCAGCTTAGACAACTGCATGCAGCAACCCTGCTGGGAAGCCATAGCCCAGTCTAAATAATGTGTCCGGGTTTCAGGCAGTCTGAAACCCGGACACATGATTTCAAACCCGAACTGTCCGGGTGAATCCTGGACAAGTGGCAACCCTAGTCTCAGGCTGTAGCCCTCAAGCAATGGTGAAACAATATGTGTACAGGTGAGCGCCGGTCACTTTTAGATGCAAACAAAAGGAGTGTATTGACCCTCACTCAAAACTCCATGGAGAGAGGGTAAGGATCACCCATGGCCCAGTCTAAATAATGTGTCCGAGTTTCAGGCAGTCTGAAACTGGGACACACGATTCCAAACCCGAACTGTCCGGGTGAATCCTGGACAGGTGGCAACCCTATGCAGGGGATGCCCAAAATCTGACTTGTATCTTAGCACAGACCTTTGGGACAATCAGTGAGCCAATCACACAAGCAGGAAATTACATCTGGGGGGGGGGGGTTGTTCTGTATCCCATCTGTGTACAGAGCGGCGCCTCCAGGCGGCCATATTGCATTTTACAGAAAATTACAGAGCTGCAGATTCAAAAGGAAAGAGAATTTGGAATGACATTCAATTACAATATGACTTGTGTAGCAATCGTATTAGCTACATTGTTATTTTTTTAAATTTATTTTTTTGCTGTTTTTTTTTTTCCCCCCCCGCGAAAGTGGAATTACCCTTTTACCTCTTTTCTGTAAAATAATTCCCCTATGAGGTCCCATATGAAGCGATGAATGTTATGGGATAAGTGCTCCACAGATCAGGGAAATGGTTGTAATTAAAATCATACAGCTGCCAGCCTTGTCCGCATCATTCTGCTACTAATCAGGGTTTTGGATGTCGCACATTTCATTGTTATTACAGTTAATGCCTTTATAATGTACAAATATTGCCGGCAGAAGACGGGTTCTGCGGGCGCTCCGCTGACTCCATTGTATTTATAGAGATTAGGTCTGCGGAGGCCGAAGAATATTCCTGTCCTGATGTCCATTTCATAAATACCAGAAGGTCTCGTGGAGGGTATTCATAGAGCATAACCCTCTTAGCCCTTGTACACACGGTCGGAGATTTCGACAACCAAATCCGTCGGATTTTGTCCGAAACTGTTGCATACACACGGTCGGACTAAGTTGTCGAAAAATCCGATCATTCAGAACGTGATGATGTCATTTCGTTACGATGGGACTACGTTCAGGCTAGTAGCCAATAGCTTTGATGTAGGAATTTGATCTGAGCATGCGTGGCACTTGGACCGATCAAAATTCTCTACACCTGATCAGAGTATGTCCGATCGGCCCAGTTGGTCGAAAAATATTTCCAACAAGTTGGAAAATTGGGTCCGACGGATATTCCGACGGAATCAGTCCGATGCAGACCACACACAGTCGGATTATCCAACGACACGGTCCGATAAGACACATTCCGACGGATTCTCCGACCGTGTGTACAAGGGCTAAGATAGGTCAACAATCCTGTCCATAAATAGGGACATAGAGTTTGTGCCGCGGCATTGCCGGTGACAGGAAATGGCTTCTTTAAAGCGGAGGTCCACCCTAAAGTGGACCTTCCGCTCATTGGAATCCTCCCCCCCTCCGGCGCCACGATTGGCACCTTTCAGGGGGGAGGGGGGTGCAGATACCTGTACTGTACAGGTACCTGCACCCACTTCCGGCATAGCTATCTGCGGAAAGGGGCGTAGATTACGCCCCTTTCCGAAAGTCCCCCGCTGCCTGCTGGGAAACACACAGATCCCAGAGGCAGCGGGGACCATCCTTATTGCGCAGCGCGACTCGCGCATGCGCAGTAGGGAACCGGGAAATGAAGCCGAAAGGCTCCACTTCCTGATTCCCAGCACCCGAGAGACGATCGAGAGTTCGGCTTCGGGTGCCGACATCGCGGGCGCGCTGGGCGGGTAAGTGTCCTTATTTTAAAAGTCAGCAGCTGCAGTATTTGTAGCTGCTGACTTTTAAAAAAAAAAAACGGCGGACTCCCGCTTTAAAGCTGATTGGCCGCATGATTTAGGTTTATATTCAGATCAGGCACTTATGCCGCATACTCATGTAGCACTGACCCCCCGAAGGAGCCGCTGGTTTTATTGGGCTTACCGTTACCTTCTTGACCTCGTCTCCGTCTAGGGGTTTCCCGTGGTAGGTGGCCCAAAAAAATGTAGAAACTGGCACACCGAATCTTCTTTTTGGGTTATTTATTTAGAAGATAACACAGAGTCTCTCAATTTAGGGTAGAGGGTTAGGAGGAAAGTTCAGGTACTTTTGGACTGCAAGAGTAGAAAGCCTCGTATAGAAGAAATCCAGAGAAAAACCTGTTTCACAGCTGGATTCCCACAACCTCCGGATAGACCTCCTCTCACTAGGCTTAGCAGCCGGTACCGTGTTTCCCCCGAAAGTAAGACATCCTCTGAAAGTAAGACCTCCCACCAGGTTTCCATCTCGCAGAAATATAAGGCATCCCCCGATAATAAGGCATCCCCCCGATAATAAGGCCCCCTGATAATAAGGCCCCCCCCAATAATAGGGCACCCCCCGATAATAAGTCCTCCACCGAACATAAGGCCTCCCCGATAATAAAGCCACCTGAAGCTACTCTAACGTAAGGAGTCTGACTCCTCTGGACCGTATTGGTGGCGAGTGACGTCACCGTCATCAGAGAGCCCGCGCCGCGGCCATGACATGCTGATGCCTTCTGCCACCTGACGGAGTCTGCTTCACAAGACGGTGAGTCGTGCGGGGCAGGAGTCGGGCACATTGAAGGAGAGAGGGTAAATAATCCACGCAGGGGTGGGGGGGCTCACAGTGGATTTGAGGGGGGTCAAATGGCACAGGTGGATTAGAAGGGGGGAGATCAAGATGGCACAGGTGGGTTAGAAGGGGGGGGGGGTCAAGATGGCACAGGTGGATTAGAAGGGGGGGATCAAGATGGCACAGTTGGATTAGAAGGGGGGGATCAAAATGGCACAGGAGGATCAGAAGGGGGGAATCAAAATGGCACAGGTGGATTAGAAGGGGGGATCAAGATGGCACAGGTGGATTAGACACCCCCGTGAAAATAAGACCTAGCACATCTTTGGGAGCAAAAATTAATATAAGACACTGTCTTATTTTCTGGGAAACCGGGTAAGAGTGTTAAGTAGAGCAAAGTCTCTGCCACAGACTTGGGTGTAACTGAGGGACGTAGACAAATTTAAAGAGCTATCATACGGTACCAGTATCTCTCAGCCGATCTGGCGATACCGTATGAGTGTTGATCAAGGTTGCGTCCTTCAACTGAGCCTCCAGTCTCCTTCAGAGAAGCCAGCTTTGTGCATGGCCTTCTCCCGAAGAGTCCTCCCCTGGATGCTTCTCCAGTTGCCTCTCCTTAGATGAGACAGCACCGGACCACCCTTGAATCATTAGGCCTCGTATCCATTCAGGCCTGTCCCTGCAGTTGCTTCGCCACGGGCTATCCAGCCCCGAGGCTTGGAATTGCATGGATCCGCACCCCAGGCCAGGAGGGCCATGAGGGCTGGTCAGGAGGTCCAGGACCAAACAGACAGAAAATATCTTCTGGACCGGAACCCCCAAAACACATGATGTCAGTACCTTAAATATCCCCTCACAGAATGCACAGCAGAAGAACACTCCCACTGGGCTGGTTCCGAGAAAAGAACGACATTCAATACACCCAGCTTAAACTGCGTTCTCATACCTGCCGGCGGTGAGAGCGACACCTGCGGCTAAGGAGACCTCAGTGAAATCCAGCTAGACTGGTACTGAAACTATCATTTAGCAAAATTAACCCCAAAACCCAACTGTGGTTTCAGGAATATTGATTTTCAAAAAACATATATCGCATGCTCGTCAGGAGCCGGCGCTACACACGCGACCGGTTTTCCCCGTCGGAATAATCTGTGAAGGCTTTTCCGACGGGGTTCCGCTGAAACTGTCTTGCGTTCACACGCGATCACACCAAAGTCCGATCGTCAAGAACGTGGGGATGTACAACACGTACGACTGGACTAAAAAAAGGAAGTTCTATAGCCAGTAGCCAATCGCCTCGTACTTGCTTCAGGGCATGCGTAGTTTTTGGTCCGTCGGAACAGCATACAGACGAGCGGTTTTCCCGATAGGAATTGGTTCCGTCAGAAATATTTAAAACATGTTCTATTTCTAGGTCCGTCAGAAGTCCGATGAGGCCCACACGCGATCGCAATATACGATGAAAAGATTCCATCTGACTTTTTGCTGGAATAACACTGGAGAATTCATAGAATAATACCGGTGTTGGAGAAACCTTCAGAGTTTATTCTGACGGCAAAAAACCGCTCGTGTGTAGGCGGCATTATTCTATGAATTCTCCAGGATTTCGCTCAAGCTGTCTTGCGTACACACGGTCACACCAAATTCCGACCATCAAGAACGCGGTGACGTACAACACGTACGACGGGACTAGAAAAGGGAAGTTCAATAGCCAGTAGCCAATAGCCTCCGTCTCGTACTTGCTTCATCAGAGCATGCGTCGTTTTTGGTCCGTCGGAACAGCATACAGACGAGAGGTTTTTCCGATAGGAATTGGTAACGTTGGAAAAACATAGAATAAGTTCTCTTTCTAGGTCCATCAGAATTTTCGACGTAAAAAGTCCAATGGGGATATATGATGAAAAGCTCCCGCCTGACTTTCTCTGTCGGACATTCGGCTCGTATGTACGCGGCATTAGTGTTGCGCAATGCGGTGGTCATGCGCTGTGCCGGGTTCAACGCCAATCTTTTTATATACTGTAGTTCCTTTATTATTTTCTTGTATATGGATCACGGGTATGTACTAAAATACACTCACCGGCCACTTTATCAGTGTTGCCATGCCCCCCGTAGGGGTTGCTGAATGTAGTGCGCTATTTCAACTGCCACCCGCGCTCTGCCTCTTGTTTGTTCCATTTGGCCTCCACGAGAGTTGCTCTTTGCAAAAATGGAGTCAGAGCCAATATCACCAGGGCTGACCCCGGGCCTCTAGCGGCGGCTCTTGCGATTCCTACAATGAATGCCACGCCCCCTAATTATTAAAAAAGATTCTGCCTACAGACAAAGTGTCCCTATACATTTTTTGACAATGTTGGCAACTATGTATATACACTCAGTATATACACTCCAGTCTTCCCTCCGGCACAAACTCTTACTTAAGACCCTTTATCCTTCACTCCTCCAACACTTCACTTTCTGCATACCATTATCCTCCAGCACTTCACTTGCTGCAGACTGTTACTCCTCCAGACTAGCTAGTACCGCATGGTTGGGCCTGACACTAATTCAGCCAGGCCTCCGGGAACTGCCTATTGCGGGCAAGTACCTTGGGCCCCTGTAGTATAAAAATAGTCCATGTGCTAACTGTCCTCTATTCAGCTACTGTTCTGCCCACCGAGCCTTTCTTCAGTACTTGTGTTTATGTACTTAAAGCGGAGGTCCACCCTAAAGTGGACCTTCCGCTCATCGGAACCCCCCCCCCCCCCCCTCCGGCGCCACAATTGGCACCTTTCAGGGGGGAGGGGGGTGCAGATACCTGGATAATCCAGGTAACTGCACCCACTTCCGGGATAGCTCTCTGCGGAAAGGGGCGTAGATTATGCCCCTTTCCACAAGTGCCCACCCCTTTCCGCAAGTGCCCCGCTGCCTGCTGGGAAACACACAGATCCCAGAGGCAGCGGGGACCGTCCTTATTGCGCAGCGCGACTCGCGCATGCGCAGTAGGGAACCGGGAAATGAAGCCGAAAGGCTCCATTTCCTGATTCCCATACCCAAGATGGCGGCGGCAGCACCAGAGAAACGATCTAGAGATCGGCTTCGGGTGCCGACATCGCGGGCGCGCTGGACAGGTAAGTGTCTCTATTTTAAAAGTCAGCAGCTACAGTATTTGTAGCTGCTGGCTTTTTTTTTAAAAAAAAAAACGTGGAGTCCCGGCGGACTCCCGCTTTAAATAACATGTTGGTTTTCTTGATGTATACCAAGATAGTTATATGAGGAGCACAAGTGCCACCTACTCTTCACTTTCTGGTATAGCTTTAGCTGTTTGTATTAGTTACATGTTGTAATTTCATGTGTGTTAATAAAGTTGTTAGGAACCAGAGCATTCTGGGAGATTTCTCTAGAGGTAGTGAGTCAACCACCAATTTAACCACTTGCCGCCCGCCCTATTACAAATTGACGGCGGCAAAGTGGTTTCATTATCCTAACCGGACGTCATATGACGTGATTAGGATAATGAGCCGCTGCGCGCCCCCGGGGGCGCGCATCGCGGCGATCGTTGTTGCGGGGTGTCAGTCTGACACCCGGCAACTACGATCTCGGTAAAGAGTCTCCGACGGAGACTCTTTACCATGTGATCAGCCGTGTCCAATCACGGCTGATCACAGTGTAAATGGGAAGAGCCGGTGATCGGCTTTCCCTCACTCGCGTCTGTCAGACGCGAGTAGAGGAGAGCCGATCGGCTGCTCCTCTGACAGGGGGGGGTCTGTGCTGATCGATTATCAGCACAGCCCCCCCGAGGATGCCCACACTGGACCACCAGGGACACCACTAGACCACCAGGGAAAAGGTAATAAAAATCCATAATCCTCCCTAGACCACCAGGGTGCCAGTCAGCACAATGGGTGCCAATCAGTGCCCATAATGGATGCCAATCAGTGGCCACAATGGGCATCACTGATTGGCATGCATTATTGTTTGGCACTGATTGGCATCCATTACTATAACACCGATGCCGCCTATGAGTGCCCACCTGTGCCGCCTATGAGTGCCCACCTGTGCCGCCTGAGTGCCCACCTGTGCCGCCTGAGTGCCCACCTGTGCCGCCTATGAGTGCCCACCTGTGCCGCCTATCTATGCCCACCTGTGCCGCCTATCCATGCCCACCTGTGCCGCCTATCCATGCCCACCTGTGCCGCCTATCCATGCCCATCCGTGCCGCCCATCCGTGCCAGCTATCAGTGCCAATTTGTGCCACCTATCAGTGTCCGTCCGTGTCGCCCATCCGTGTCGCCCATCCGTGTCGCCCCCATCCGTGTCGCTCATCAGTGCCGCCTATCAGTGCCACTTCATTGGTGCCACATTGGTGCCCATCAGTGCCACCTTATCAGTGCCCATCAGTGTAGCCCCATCAGTGCCCATCAGTGAAGGAGAAAACATACTTATTTACAAAGTTTTAAAAATGAAACAAAAAAAACATTTTTTTTTTCAAAATTTTCGGTATTTTTTTATTTGTAGCGCAAAAAATAAAAACCGTAGAGGTGATCAAATACCACCAAAAGAAAGCTCTATTTGTGGGAAAAAAATGATAAAAATTTCATTTGGGTACAGTGTAGCATGACCGCGCAATTGTCATTCAAAGTGCGACAGCGCTGAAAGCTCAAAATTGGTCTGGGCAGGAAGGTGTTTAAGTGCCCTGTATTGAAGTGGTTAAGAAACCACAGCAAGGCAGTAAGGCTGTTTCTTCAATCTCTCGCCATCACGCCTCAGCGAGCTTAAAAAGTGAGTTTTTGTTATCCCATTCTCTGTTATATTACATTGTTTCTTAATTATTTGCAATATTGTACTGATTGATGTTTGTTTTTATCAATTTGGAGTTTCACCTGGCTCATTCTAATAAATGTAAGATCAAAGAAACACGGTATCTGAAGTTTATGGAGTGGGAAGGTTTAGCTCTCTGTCCTACTGTCGGGGCTGGCTTAGCCCTTCCTCCTCTGGGCTGGCTGCTCAGCTGTCGGCTAATTGCCAGCTCTCTTCTCTTTCCACAGTTACCAGCTGTTCCCGATGATGCTCGTCTGACCTGCCTATTTAAAGCCTTCCTGCTCACTTTTTCATTTGCCTGCGCGTTGGTCACATCACTGGGAACCATCTCCTGCTGTTTGTTTCAAGACTGGCTTGCTGACATCCCTCCTGGCTTCTATCCTGCTTGCAGTTGCTCTCCTTGGATCCCTGACGTCTGGACTGGCTGATTACCCGATCTGGTTTATGAACTTTGGACTGGCTGACTACCCGATCTGGCTACTGGACTCTGGCTATGCTTGACTAGGCTTTTTCCTATTTACCTTTTTATATTTATTAATAAACAAGTGTGATTTGCTTGTACTTCTGTCTCTGTCTGTTTCATGGTTCCTGACACCTACAGACAGAACAGCTCCCAATCCCAGATAGCTCTCTTTGGGCCCTGCCAGCAAAGACCTCCCTCCACTGCCCTTCCCACAGTCCTTTCCTCAGGTTCTGCACCCATCTCAAACTGCAATCTCCCAGTTCTCTCAGGTGTGCCTCCCCAGTCCTTCTGACTGTGCTTCACTCACCAGCCCTCCTGGCTGTGACCAGTTGTCCTCCCTGAAATCTCTTAGCAGTGTTCTCTCCTGCTGTCTTCTCCTTGCTCTCTCATGTGTCTCTCCTCCAGGATCTCTTTTCTCCTCCTGGATGCACCCGAGCCCCAGCCCAGGGTCACCCCCCCCCCCCAGACTGGGGAGCTACCCGTGGGCCCCCGACAGCCTCCACACTCTCTTACTCCAACTCTTCCACCCGACAACTTCATCCCAGCTGGGCTGAACCTGGATATTTAAGGAGGCCTGCCCCCTGCCAATCCAAGTTGGGGATTGGTCAATGCTCCTTAGAATACCCCAGGCAGCTCCACTTCTCCTCTCCTCCTTTCTTTTTAGCACCTTCTAGAAAGAGGAGGGGGGTGACAGTGACACTACCTGTGAGTCACTCAGCCCTGCCCTGAGCCACCCCCAGCCCAGAATGAAAACAAACAGGCCTAGCCACCAGCTAGGCCTGCCTAAATTTGCCTACTCTGCTAGAAAAATCCTCACTCTAGCACCTAGCTAACTAGAGGGTTGTCAGAAACCATGAAACAGACTGAGACAGAAGTACAATTAAATCACACTTGTTTATTAATAAAAATAAAAAGGTAAATAGAAAAAAGCGTAGTCAAGCATAGCCAGAGTCCGGTAACCAGATCGGGTAGTCAGCCAGTCCAAAGTTCATTAACCAGATCGGGTAATCAGCCAGGCCAGAAGTCAGGGATCCAAGGAGAGCAACCACAAGCAGGATAAGAAGCCAGGTGGGATTTCAGCAAGCCAGTCTTGAAACAAACAGCAGGAGATGGTTCCCTGTGATGTGACCAACGCAAAGGCAAATGAAAAAGTGAGCAGGAAGGCTTTAAATAGGCAGGTCAGACGAGCATCATTGGGAACAGCTGGTAACTGTGGAAAGAGAAGAGAGCTGGCAATTAGCCGACAGCTGAGCGGCCAGCCCAGAGGAGGAAGGGCTAAGCCAGCCCTGACAAGGGTGCTACATTAGGTCCACCTTGCTAGTACCAGGTTGGACACCCTTTTGCCTTTATTCTTTGTGGCATAGATTCAAAAATATGTTGGAAACATTCCTTAGAGATTTGTCGGCTGCACATCCATGATGCAAATCTCCCTTTCACCACATCCCAAAGGTGCTCTATTGGGTTGAGATACTGAATTTTGGTGATCTTGTGCAAATTCTAGCCTCGGTTTCCTGTTCTTAGCTGACTGGAGTAGCACCTGATGTGGCCTTCTACTGTTGTAGCCCATCTGCTTCAAGGTTGGATGTGCTGTGTGTTCCGAGATGGTATTCTGCATACTTTGGGTGTAATGAGTGGTTATTTGAGTTACTGTTGTCTTTCTATCATCTGGAACCAGTCTGCCCCATTCTCCTCTGACCATTTTCCTCCTCAATACTGCCGCTCACTGGATAGTCTCTCTTTTTCTCACCATTCTCTGTAAGCCAGAGAGATGATGTGCGTAAAAATCCCAGTAGATCATCAGTTTTTGAAATACTCAAACCAGCCTGTCTGGCACCAACAACCATGCCACATTCAAAGTTGCTTAAATCCCCTTTCTTTCCCATTCTGATGGTCGGTTTGAAGTTCAGCAAGTCATCTTCACCACATCTAAATGCCTAAATGCATTGAGTTGCTGACACGTGATTGGCTGATTATCAATTTGTGTTACCAAGCAATTGAACTGGCATACTTAACAAAAAATAAAATCCCTACAAAGTACTTTGATCACCCAGGGAGGATTTATTTTTCCTCAACAAAAGTGGAGTTACTCATTAAGCTTTGTGAATAAAGTGTGTTCAGTTCAATCATCCAATCATCTGCTAGCAAAAATCTTTTTTTATTTTATTTCGCTCTTGCATGATTAAATATTTAAAAGTGAACACAGTGTAACTTTATACACCAATAAAAAGGAACACGTTGTCTTTAAAGTGAAGCTTCTGACCATGGCGTGCGTGTGAGACTCCGGCTCCATTCCCCGCCAATCGTCCCGCCCAATATACAGCAACAACAGCCACGGGAGTCACCTCTCCATACTCCTGCAACCGTGCATTCCATGGGCAAGATTGGAGACCAGAGGCACAACTACTCTGCTTTCCCAAGCTGCGGCCTTCCTACACCATGGATTGCATCCTACTCAGGCCCACATCCCCGGCCTCAAGTACACAGGCCGACCCACCGGACCCCCCAGAGCATCAGGCACCTGAGGCAAGTACCCTCTTTGCTACTTCCCACACCCAGACTCAGGGATCTCTCAAACCCCTGACAGCAGAGGTTCTAGATATTAAATTACACTCTCTGCTCCAGAATCTCACACGCAATATCACACAAGAGGTGTGGAAACTTGCCAGGAATTGAGAGGGGGGATTGTTCAATTAGGAGAGCACAATGACACCCTGGAAACAAAGTTTGATTTACTAATACAGTATGTTCTGTAGGAGGAAAATGCTATTATGAAACATACAGTTACCCAGCTCCAAGCACAAAAGGAAGACCTGGAGAATAGGGAGCGCAGACAAAACCTGCGGATCAGAGGGATTCCAGAAACAGTGGGAGACCATGATCTTCGTCCCTATCGTCTGAGTTTATTCAACATTGTGGCTCCAAATATCCCTGATATTGACTGGCGATTAGACAGAGCTCACAGATCACTAACTTCCAAGAGATGTTATTGTCCGCTTCCATTATTATGACAGCAAGGAAGCTTTAACCATTGCTACCCGCAACAAATCCAGGCTTGAAATCAAAAGGGCCAGGATTCAGGTCTTCAGTGATCTTTCCCCTATTACTCTTGCGAAACGTAGAAGCTAACAACCTGTAAGAGAAGTCCAGCTAACAGACACATGTCTGCGCATAAGTACGGGCGCACCAGTGTAAAGAAGGACTTGCATTGGCACGTGCACTCACAGGTGCGCGGACGCACACAGGCTCTTAGGGCAGCACAGTGGTGTAGTGGTTAGCACTTTCACCTAGCAGCAATAGGGTCGCTGGTTCAAATCCTAACCATGACACGATCTTCCTGAGTTTGCATGTTCTCCATGTGCTTGCGTGGGTTTCCTCCGGGTACTCCGGTTTCCTCCCACACTCCAAAGACATGCTGGTAGGTTAATTAGACCTTGTCTAATAAATTGGCATTAATATGTGTATGTGTTTGTAAGCGTGTCAGGCCCTTACAGGCAGTGGCGTAACTAGAACCTTCAGGGCCCCGATGCAAGAAACCATGAAGGGCCCCCCTGAACCCCAGCCAGGGCCCTTCCCTCCAAGTCCGGCGGTGGAACTCCAGGGCGTGGTCACAGGTATGATCTTTGTGAGCCCTGTAGTTCCACCACTGGCATCAGTAGTTTTTTTTTTAATTATTTTTTATTTTTAGGTGCCCCATCTGGCTGGGGAGAACAGACATCAGACTGAGCGGCAATGCATGGAGCAGGAGAGGGGTACTCTGAGGAGCTGGCCAAGGACACAGGTCATGCGGGGAATGCACAACTAAAGAGCAGCCAGTGCGATAGTCGAGCATGGAGCTCTGCTAGTCACCCTCCACCTTCAGCCACCCGTGTGCATGGTGCACTGGTACCCCTAGCTGCTTATGCTGCTGCCGACCATAAGTAGAGGGGGCTGCATGGGCCCCCTGCAGCACAGGGCCCGGTTGCGGTCGCGACTGCTGCACCCCCTATAGTTACGCCCCTGCTTACAGGGTAAAAGGACCATGCAAAAGCTGCAGATGGACTCTGGTTGCAAGAAAGCACCCTGAGGCGATTCAGTTCGCATAGGTAGCGCTATACTAGTCACTCACTCAGGCACGAGCCAAAGCACACACGTGCACATATGGGCGCCAAGTAGTTATTTAAACTGAGCACTGACACATGAACTTTGCCGAGTGGTCTTTCAGCTAGTGCTTGCTAACCCGATCTGTTCCTGTTTCCAGTATCTTGACCCGGCTTCACCTGAACCTTCTCCTTGACCTCCGCCTGCCTACCTGATCCCGGCTTGTGTTTGACTCTGCTATTGCCTGATGCCCTTTCTGCCCGTCTGTGTACCAAACCCGGCCTGTGTGCCGTCTCGGTACCTGCTCTGTCCGGCTGTTGATAACGTCCTGGCTACGCTTCCATCTGCTGACCCAGTGATATGGAGCTCTGATCCTCAGAGCCTGTCCAGCGCTCTACAGCCATCTGGTTCCTGTCAAGGTCCGGCCAGCACCGTCCACTACATTGGCCCTCGTGCCACTCTGTGTCCTTCACTCCCTGTCACCACTATCAGGGGTGTCGGACAGGAGGTGCAAGAGAAGCCCTCTCTCAGCTCGATCTCCACCAGGTATGTAACTCAACCATTGACACTCCACCTCCAGGCCAGCAAAGTCATATATCGTTGGGGTTTTCTCTTTCACCTCTCTGCCTCTCGTGATGGCGTACAACACTCCATGCCAAACCTTCAGGAAAGTGATGCCTTTCCTTCTGTGCAATCTGGGCCTTCCACCCTCCCTGAAGAGGATCTTCAACCGCTCCCTGCTACTCCCAAACCACTGTTGGCTCCAAGTCGCATCTGGACCCCAGTTCGACAGAAGCAACACATATCTACTTTCACGCCTCAAAGGCGTCCTTTGTCCAGTTACCCAACCTGATTTACACCAGTGCATTTTCTGGTTCTTATTCCTGTTTTTTCCTGGCCCCCCCTGACATTTGTATCTGGCCAGAATCCCAGATTAGGGGATTTCCATCCCATGCCTGTGGGATGCACCTCTTGTTGCAACTATTGAATTCTTGTTTATATTTTTAACCACATGTTTCTTTATTCTAGGTTCTCTTATTCTGGAAGACGGTGGGGGACTCTTCTTCTACGTAGACTTTTTGCACAGTCGTTCTCATGTTATTATTTTCTTAAGTTTTCTTTTATTGTTTTATATCTTTTACATGTTCTAATCATCATGGAAGTTTCTACTCACTTTATACTATGCCGTATATCATTTGCCATTTAAATGGATTGAGTTAATATGGCATTGAAATTCCTTACTTCCAATGTTAAAAGCTTAAACTCTGTTAGGAAAAAGGTGGCTATCTTTGAAAGAGTTTAAATCTTCAAGAGCTGACATGATTATGATCCTTTAAATTTGCTAGCAAATGCTTCCCAACTGCCATCATGGCCTCTGACCCTTCTGGAAAAGCAGGAGTGGCAATCTTAACCACTTTCAGACCAGTCCATTTTGCTGGCTTAAGACCAGACCAGTTTTTGTGATTCGGCACTGCGTCGCTTTAACTGACAATTGTTCTGTCATGCAACGTGGCTTCCAAACAAAATTTGGTGGTATTTGATCACCCCTGCGTTTTTTATTTTTGCGCTATAAACATAAATTGAGCGACAATTTTGAAAAAAAAACACATTATTTTTAACTTTTTGCTATAATAATTATCCCCCAAAAATATATAACAAAAATGTTTTTCCTCAGTTTAGGCCGATACGTATTCTTCTACATATTTTTGGTAAAAAAATTGCAATAAGCGATTATTGATTGGTTTGTGCAAAATTTATAACGTTTACAAAATAGGGGATTGTTTTATGGCATTTTTATTAATAATTATTTTTTTACCAGTAATGGCAGCGATCAGCGATTTTTATTGTGACTGTGAGATTATAGCGGACACATCGGACATTTTTGACACATTTTTGGGACCATTGTCATTTATACAGCAATCAGTGCTATACAAATGCCCTGATTCCTGTGTAAATGACACTGGCAGTGAAGGGGTTAACCAGTGGTTGGCAGTGTAGGGGTTAAGTGTGTCCTAGGGGCGTGTTACTAACTGTGGGGGGCTGGGCTGTGTGTTAGTGAACACTGAGCTCTTCTCCAATCACAGGGAGCAGAGATCAGTGTCACTTGTTGCTAGGCAGAACGGGGAGATGCTGTTTACATCGGCATCTCCCCGTTCAGCCTCCCCGTGAGACGATCGCATGCATCACCAAGGCGATCGAGTCCGCAGGACCCGCGACAGGACTCACGGGGGTCCCGACTGGCATGCGCGTGCGCCGCTGGCAGTGCGCATGCGATGGCAGGGCAGCAATTACAAATGGACGTGCCTGTACACCAGTTTGCCTACCTGTGCCATTCGTCGTTCGCCGGTCGGGAAGTGGTTAATTAAGCGTTTGTGCCCCCTGCGAATCAAAACTTCATATCTAGACTCCCATGGCAGATGTATTATCTTGGATTGTGCATATTTCAACCATTCTCTTACATTACTCAATGTCTATGCTCCTAACTCAGGCCAAATTCAGTTCCTTTCTACCATGTTTGAAAAATTGGAGGAATTCTCGCAACCTTTTATGGTCATAGGAGGGGATTTTATATGACTATGTCACCCGGCAAGGACAGATGTATAATATTCCCCTCCACGATGGCTACTAAAGCGAACTGCCTCTGGGCTTCCTTTTGTAAACTCAGAAGAACTCACAATTTCTCTAATGCCGCATACACATGATCAGATTGTCCGGCATACTTAGTCTGCCGAAAACGCATTTCAGCGGACAATTTGATCGTGTGTGGGCTTCAGTTGACTTTTCCAGTGTAAAGTCCGGTGGACTTAGAAAGTAGTTTTGCACTCCAATCTTTCCGCCAGACTTGGGTTTCAGCGGACAAAATACGTTCGTGAGTATGCTAGTCCGGTGGACTAAGAATGACGCATGCTCAGAAGCAAGTACGAAAAAAGGAAGCTATTGGCTACTGGGTATTGAACTTCCTTTTTCTAGTCCAGTCGTACGTGCTGTACGTCATCGCGCAAGCAAACGTCGGACTTTCTGTGTGTCCGTGTGTGGCCAAGTCCGTTCGGTAGAAAGTCCGCCGGACTATCCGCCGGATTGTTTGCCGGACTAAGTACGCCGGACAATACGCTTGTGTGTACGTGGCATTAGACATTTGGAGGATTTAATATCCCACACATAGACAGTGCACGTTCTACTCCACCCCCCCCCCCCCCCCCATTAGCTTTACTCTGGACTGGACCATTTATTTGTATCTTCCCCCACTTTTGACGTCTACTGTTTCTTCAAAAATCAACCCTATAACTTGGTCTGACCAGTCCTCTGTCAACTTAGACGTCTGTCATGGTTATGCAGTGATCTTCCTGTGTTTGCTTACCTCCTCTCATGTGTTCAGACTAAGAGGCCAGCCACTTCCACCTGGTGGTTTTTATAACCTCTCCTCTAAGCATGGCTCCACCCCAGGCCCTATCAGGGAGCCCTATATTAACCTGTTACCTGCCGTGTGCTCTGCTGTTGTTCCGTTACCGACTTTGGCGTGTCTTTGACTATCCCTGTTTGCCTGTGATCCTGACCTTTTGGCGTATCCCTGACCTTTCCTCTCTGCTTGTGGCCCCCGACCTTGGCTTTGTCCCTCACCATCCCTATCCTCCTGTTGCCTACTGTGGGTGTGAGCTGGGGGACCCTGGGGGTCGCGACTTGGAGCCAGTTGCAGCCAAATCCATCCTCACCACTCGAGGCTCTGGTGAACACCTGCTGACTCTTAGACTCCGTGCCCTAGGGAATCCTACGCTCTAACCCTGGTGGGATCTGTCTCCCGTCCGCAGCAGTCAGCCGTAGGGTCCACAACCTTGCGGTGCACTCCTGATCCCTACGGTGTGCATCTGTCACCTCGCCTCAAGGTGACCTGACAACGTCACCCTATCTTCCGCCTCCCCCAGAACATGCCACTGGTGTCTCAACAAATCTCTGCTTCATATCTCAGAGACTAGAGATCAGTTATCCAGAGGTCTGTCTGAGGTCTTTCAATTCAATGAAAATACGGTTTTGGGGGCCTCCATCTTGTTGGAAGAACATAAAGCCTTCTTCCGGAGGCCCATATATTTCTGCTAGCTCTGAGTTGAAGAAAGACTTGGCATTCCAGCATTCTTCTATTTTGTCCCAACTCTACAAATCTGAGAATCTCTTGTTGTCTTCTCCTTACGGTGGCTCGGCTCCGGACCATCATTTTCTATCGAAACTAGCTCAGATCCTTAGATATGAAGGCAACTGATAAATCTCTCCTGTGGTCCAAACAGAAATTCTACGAGTACTCTAATAAACTCCACAGAATACTGGTAAATAAATTGAAACCTCACACCTTCCATTCATCTCCAGATTTTCTCATGCAAACTAATGGTTCCCCCAACTACTGCCCTATTACTTTTAAAGGAAGTGTTGGTATCTCTGGTCTCCTATCAGAGGTATCAACAAGGGATTGTGAGCATGGGGACTATTACGGGGCACATATATAATTTTTTCAGATAGAATAGTATCAAAACACTAGTTCATGTTAAAAAACATTTATTCAAAAAAGAAAGAAATATACAACCATACAAAATATATATATGGATCACAGTTGGTAGAGATGAATGAGGTAATTGTTCAACTAGTTTCGCTTTGCAGCTTCATCAGGAAATTACCTAGGTCTAGAAATACAATAATTTAGTATAGCGAGACATTAAACATTAATAAGCGCAGTAAGAAAATAATGATAATGTCTTGTTATACTAAACACTTCCTTTAAAATTAACTTACTGGGGTGAGGGGCCATATCCTCAGTTATACCATTATAATATTCCCAAGCCACTCATTTTACTGCCCTATTACCATGCCCAAAGTGTTTGGAGAATGTTTCCATGATCTATATAATTGTTTAAAAACAGATCCCAACTATCAATTCATGCAGGTCAAATTTGATTCCTTTTTTGAATCTGTACATCTACCTAAACTCTCTTCTGCCTATCTTTCATCTTTAAACGCTGTGGTTACTCCCGAAGAATTAACTGAGTTCGTCAAAAACCTCACAACTCCCAAATCTCCTGGCCCAGATGGTCTGCCATATTCTTATTATAAAAATGTCCTCCGGATTCTAAGCCCACATTTGGTATCTTTATTTACCACACTGTGAAAAGGGACTATTCCTCACCCCCAATTTCTTCATGCCCACATCTCCGTAAACCCCAAACCTGGAAGAGATCCCTCCCTCCCTGACAATTATAGACCCATAGCTTTGCTTAATTCCGATCACAAGATCTTCACAAAAATGTTGGCTAATAGACTTTCCCACTTAATCCCTAGACTCATACACAAAGATCAAGTAGGCTTAGTACCCGCTAGACATGCCGGCGACACTACGAGACGCACCATTGATCTCATTGACCTGCTTAATAAAACAAGCTGTCCAACCCTTATTTTAAGCCTTAACACTCAAAAAAGCTTTTGATCGGCTCAGCTGGCCTTTTATGTTTGCCACCCTATCCAAATACAGTAATACCTTGGATGGCGAGTAATGCGGTTAACAAGTGTTTCGCAATACGAGCTATTATTTTTTTTCAAATCCTGGCTTGGTTTTCCTCGCAAAATGAGCAGGATTCAAGCCTCTGCGGTGTGCAGTATCTGGCCAGAGGTGTGGGGTGCCAATGACATTTGTAAGAAAGGGGCAGAGCCAAATAAATGTAGTGGCCCGCCCAGACCCCATCCCATTGGCTGGTGTTTGATATCTGTTCGATCCCGCCCACTTCCGACATCACCGCTGAGTTGTGACAGCTGATCTCTCTCCCTGCATACAGTTACATTAGCTGACAGCGTCACACATTCAGGGGCTCTTACAAGCCTCACGATCTGCTCAATGTGAAACTGTTTCACAGGCAGCATTGGCTACTTATTCCTTGGATGCAGCCTTTCACAGCATACCAGCGGGCAGATATAAGAAGGCAGCACAGTGATTAGGGTGTGCGGATGGCGGCCGGTGGGTAGTCCTGACAACTTTTCACTGCACGCTCCGGCCAGCTGCTAACCCTCTTAACCACTTGCTTACTGGGCACTTAAACACCCCTCCTGCCCAGACCAATTTTCAGCTTTCAGCGCTGATGCACTTTGAATGACAATTGCGCGGCCATACAACACTGTACCCAAATGACATTTTTATCATTTTTTTCCCACAAATAAAGCTTTCTTTTGGTGGCATTTAATTACAGCTGGGAGTTTTATTTTTTGCTAAACAAACAAAAAAATTGCAAAAAAAAATGCAAAAAAAAAAAAAATCATGTTTAATAGTTTGTTATAAAATTTTGCAAACAGGTAACTTTTCTCCTTCATTGGAATGCGCTGATGAGGCGGCGCTGGTGGGCACTGATAGGCGGCGCTGGTGGGCACTGATAGGCACAGTTAAGGCGGCACTAATAGGCACAGTTAAGGTGGCACCGATAGGCACAAATAAGGCAGTACTGATGGGCACAGATAAGGGGGCACTGATGGGCAAAGATGGGCACAGATAAGATGGCACGGATGGGTGGCACGGATGGGAACTGATAGGTACCACTGGTAGATGGGACTGATGGGCACTGATAGGTGGCACTGATAGGTGGCACTGCTGGGCACCGATGGGCATCACTGATGGGCACTGATGGGCACTGGTACATGACACTGATGGGCAAGGATATGTGGCACTGAGGTGCAGCACTGTGTGTGCGAGGCAGATTGTGGGCACTGATAGGTGGCACTGTGGGCACTGATGGGTGGCACTATGGGCACTGATGGGTGGCACTTTTTGGCATATTTTTGGTGGCACTGGCAGGGGGCAGGTTGGCACTGATGAGCTGTCCCCAGCTCAACGTGATCGGGACTGATGTCCCGATCACGGCCGCCGGTGATGGGCTTTTTTTTTTCTCCTCGCGCTGTCAGCACGAGGAGGAAAAATAGCCGATTACCGGCTGTGTTGTGATTACATGATCAGCTGTCATTGGCTGACAGCTGATCACGTGGTAAGGGGTCGGGATCGACCCCTTGCTCCGATCTGTGATCAGGCGAGTCTCATAGACTCGCTGATCACAGAGCGCGCCCTGTCGTCCCGGCAAAGCAGGTCCGCGCTGTAGCCGTCATTCGGCTATAGCGCGGATCTCAAGAAGTTAAAGTGCCGTCTGGGACAATGGTCCCAGTGGGTCCCATGGTTGGGCCGGCCTTGCATGTCCGGTTCATCCCTGTTCCATGATAGGGTTGCCTCTAGATACCTCCATTGCCCAATTACAAGGTCTTTGTTTACAACCGATATTATTTACTCTTTCTATATGGAATGCAAAAAATGCTCCCACCAGCTCTTTCTCTTTTCTAACTTCCCACCTCTATTGAATATGCTTTTCAATCCCGATATCCCTGATAGTCTATCCTATGTCCAAATGTATTCCTGGTCCCAGGCTTGAATTTTCTGGCTTCAAAATATAGTGCACCCGCTCCCCCGTAAACTTCTATCCTTTGCAGGAATTCAACAAACACAACAGATTCCGAAACAACTTTTCTACTCTTATCTCCAATTCAGACATTATTTCTTCTCTAAATCACAATCCCTGACCTTAGATAAGCCTACTCCATTTGAACTCTTATGTGCCCAAGGTCCGTACCAGACCCACCTTATCTCAGATATCTATAAATTTCTCCACAATGCCCTCCCACTAACTAACACACATCATCTCTACATGCAGAAATGGTCCCGGGTCATTCAACGACCTATTTCTCTCCTACAATGGCAGAGGATTTGGGTGGCTGTTTCAGTGTGTGTCGAGTAGAGAGAGACGGCTTATAAGATATTGTTCTTCTGGTAAAGAACTCCTGAGATTCTACATAGATATGATCCCATGGTTCCCTCGGGTGTGCTGGAGGTGCCTGGGTGACACTGGCCCACATTACCATATATTTTGGGAGTGTCCCACTCTCCAATCATTCTGGTCCTCCATTCAATCCCCTTTACAAAGCCTTCTTGAAATGAATCTGCCCTTGGACCCGATTATCTACTGGGCCTGCCTTTCCTTGGCATCTCCAAACACACCCAAAAATTAGCCGCCTTTATCCTCTTGGCAGCCAAAAGGGCGTTTTTCCCCTTTAAGATGGTTATCTTCCTCCCCGCCTACACTCTCACAAGTGTTGCAGGTGTTGGTGCAGATTCGTAGAATCTTACAGCGGTAGTTTTGTGACTCTCTTGCTCAGTTTTCCAAAAATTTGGGATTCATAGGATCATTCTGAGCTTAATCCCGGCCCCATACCATTAACCGGTTCCCGACCAGCGCACGGCGATGTACGTCGGCAGAATGGCACGGGCAGGCATATTGGCGTACAGGTATGTCCAATCTTTAATGCCGCCCTGCCATCGCGAGCGTGCCACCGGCGGCACGCTTGCGTGCTGGTCGGGACCCCCGTGAGTCTGGTCGCGGGTCCTGCAGACTCGATTGCCGCGGGCATACCCGCGATCGTCTCACTGGGCGGCTGAACGAGGAAATGCCGTTGTAAACAGCATTTCCCCGTTCTGCCTAGCAACTAGTGACACTGTTCTCCGCTCCATGTGATCAGTGTTCACTAAATTAAAGCCCAGCCCCCCACAGTTAGTAACACGCCCCTAGGAACACTTAACCCCTACACTGCCACCCACTGGTTAACCCCTTCACTGCCAGTGTCATTTACACAGGAATCGGTGCATTTGCATAGCACTGATTGCTGTATAAATGCCAATGGTCCCAAAAATGTGTCAAAAATGTCTGATGTGTCCGCCACAATGTCGCAGTCACAATAAAAATCGCTGATCGCCGCCATTACTAGTAAAAAAAAAAAAAATTATTAATAAAAATCCCATAAAACTATCCCCTATTTTGTAAACGCTATAACTTTTGCGCAAACCAATCAATAATCGCTTATTGCAATTTTTTTTACTAAAAATATGTAGAAGAATACGTATCAGCCTAACTGAGGGAAAAAAATGTTTTTTTATATATTTTTGGGGGATATTTATTATAACAAAAAGTAAAAAAATTATGCGTTTTTTTTTTTTTCAAAATTGTCGCTCTATTTTTGTTTATAGCGCAAAAAATAAAAACCGTAGAGGTGATCAAATACCACCAAAAGAAATCTCTATTTGTGGGGGAAAAAAAAAGGACGTCAATTTCGTTATATGGGAGCCACGTCGCACGACCGCGCAATTGTCAGTTAAAGCGACGCAGCGCCGAATCGCAAAAAAGTGGTCTGGTCTTTGACCAGCAAATTGGTCCGGTCTGAAAGTGGTTAAAGCGACGCAGCGCCGAATCGCAAAAAAGTGGACTGGTCTTTGACCAGCAAAATGGTCCGGGGCTGAAAGTGGTTAAACCCTATAGGACCAGCCTCCCTCAATGTTACTTCGCCAATTTCGCCTTGTCAAATTTCCTATCCCTCTATACCTACTGTCCATGTTGTTCCCCCCCCCCCCCCCTTTAGTTAAGCTTCCGCAGGGTAGTTTCTCACTTTGAGTACTCTTGGAACCTTATTGGTAGTTGATTTGGAGAGTTATAATTTTTGTTTGTGTGATATTTTTTTATGCCTGCTCTCTTGGTTTATTTTGCTACATTCTCAGTTTTTACTTTATTTGTAAATCTCCCTTCATAATGTCACCCCAGTAAATGAGGCCAATTCTCCCAAATATATAAAAAATATTTAGACTCTTTATATTTTTTAGAAATGTAACATTGTATTTAGCAAGAAAATGAGGTTAAGAGGAAGGTCCTTCTTCTCGCAGACGTGTACTCGCAACAGATTTTTCTTGTTCTCCATACACCATCAAGGTCATTTCCTCGTCCGGAGAAGGTTAGAAGACGTCAAAGTGTTGGCGAAATGTTTACAGACGCCAATTTCTGATCTGCGCCTCGCCGTATTCTGGGAGAATCTCGCAGGAAGATTACTTCATTCTGTCATCTGAGGATGTCGGTATAAGGAAATGGAGTAAAAATGTTGAGTTCACACACATCATAGCATATCGGGGGTGAGGAACAGAATGAACATGATGCTTGGAAAAGGGACATCCAAGAGCCCGGGGGTTCTGGAAATATCCCAAGGTCCGGGACACTTAAAGGGACATTACACCCTCAGATTTTGTTAAAGTGGAACTAAACTCTCTCAATCAACATGAACAATGTGAACAATCCTTATGCTGCTGTCATTAGTAAATAGATAGGAAGGTACAATAGATTTTATTTACTTGCTTGGATTTGGCCAAAATGATGTCCTACATCCTAGGAGTCTTCATGGGAAGAGAAGAGGAGGGGCTTTCTCTGCTAAGCACACCCTCCCACTGACACCAATGATGGGGCTCTATTCCTTCCACTGACACCAATGATGGGGCACTATTCCTCCCAATGACACCAATGGTGGGGAACTATTCCTTCCACTGACACCAATGATGGGGCTCTATTCCTTCCACTGACACCAATGATGGGGCACTATTCCTCCCAATGACACCAATGGTGGGGAACTATTCCTTCCACTGACACCAATGATGGGGCACTATTCCCCCCACTGACACCAATGATTGGCCACTGTTCCTCCCAATTACACCAATGATGGGGCACTATTTCTTCCACTGACACCAATGATGGGGCTCTATTACTTCCACTGACACCAATGATGGGGCTCTATTCCTTCCACTGACACCAATGATGGGGTACTATTCCTCCCACTGACACCAGTGATGGGGCACTATTCCTCCCAATGACACTAATGGTGGGGAGCTATTCCTTCCACTGACACCAATGATGGGGCACTATTCCTCCCAATGACGCCAATGGTGGGGAACTATTCCTCCCAATGATACCAATGATGGGGTACTATTCCTCCCACTGACACCAATGATGGGGCATTATTCCTTCCACTGACACCGATGGTTGGCCACTATTCCTCCCAATGACACCAATGATGGGGCACTATTCCTCCCAATGACACCAATGATGGGGAACTATTCCTCACACTGATATGGGGCACTATTCTTACCAATGATGGGGAACTATTCCTCCCACTGATACCAATGATGGGGCACTATTCCTCCAAATGATACCAATGATGGGGCATTATTCCTTCCACTAACACCAATGGTTGGACACCAATGATGGGGCATTATTCCTTCCACTAACACCAATGGTTGGCCACTATTCCTCCCAATGACACCAATGATGGGGCACTATTCCTCCCAATGACACCAATGATGGGGAACTATTCCTCCCACTGATACCAATGATGGGGCACTATTCCTCCCAATGACGCCAATAATGGAAAACTATTTCTCCCACTCATACCAATGACGGGGCACTATTCCCCCCCCCCCCCGACACTGATACCAATGATTGGGTACTATTCATCCCACTGAGATCAATGATGGGACACTATTCCTTCCACTGACACCAATGACGGGGGGTATTTTTCCTTCCACTGACACCATTTTATGTTGTTTCTCCTACTGACACCAATGATGGAACACTATTCTGTCCACTGTCACTAAGGCTGCTTTCACACTGGGGCGGTATTCAGGCATTACAGCGCTAAAAATAGCGCCTGTGTAACGCCTGAAAAAAACCGGCCCCTTTAACTCCAGTGTGAAAGCCGGAGGGCTTTCACACTGGAGCGATGCGCTGGCAGGACGGTGAAAAAAGTCCTGCCAGCCGCATCTTTGCAGCGGTGAAGGAGCGGTGTATTCACCGCTCCTATACCGCTCCTACCCATTGAAATCAATGGGACACCGCGGCAATACCGCCGGCAAAGCGCCGCTGCAGCGGCACTTTGCGGGCGGGTTTAACCCCTTTTCGGCCGCTAGCGGGGGTTAAAACCACCCCGCTAGCGCCCGCACACCGCCGCTAAAACGACGGTAAAGCGCCGCTAAAAATAGCGGCGCTTTACCGCCGACGCTGCTCCCGCCCCAGTGTGAAAGCAGCCTAAGTGTCACTTTCAGTGTGTGTTCCCAACCCATCCCTACTACCATCACTGTATTTTAACCTTTGGTGCACCAGTGGAAGGAACACCAGACCAAAGGACAAAAGAGACCAAACACATTTATGGGTTTATACTTGTGATGGCACATCCAGCACCCAGCTTCTGTAAAGATATAGCTTCCTCCAGTCTGGAACCAGGTATGATAGCTGAATATTGTATCCAAGAACTAGAGGACACTAGCGTAGGTGCAAACTGGAACTTTCTTTAGTAAAACTCGGATACATACTTTATACCCCCGGAGGACAATCCCTTCTTGGGGATATTAGCATGACAATGCAAACTGTAAACAATAAGATAAATAACATAGCACATAAGGACCAGGCAACGTAAACTTAATCTAATTAAACAATAAGCTAATTAGGTGACTCAGTGCCCACCCAGACCGTTCGGCACCAGTTCCCCAGTAAGACCCAGTAAGTAGGGCTGTCCAAATCTCTAAAAGGATTACCAGACAGACAGAACCAATAGGCGACTCAAGTAACAATGGGACTTTACACCTATGCGGCACACACTAGTGGGAGAAAGACCACTTCGTAAACAGATTATAGCAGCAGGTTGTTTTGTGCCTATTACATTAACATCTGCTCTGAGTCTCACAGTCTAAAGCAGTGATGGCGAACCTTGGCACCCCAGATGTTTTGGAACTACATTTCCCATGATGCCCATGCACTCTGAAGTGTGGCTGAGCATCATGGGAAATGTAGTTCCAAAACATCTGGGGTGCCAAGGTTCGCCATCACTGGTGTAAAGCAATCATTCCCGCTCCTAGACTCCCAGGGGAGACATGGACCCAAATCTGAAGCAAGACCACTCCAAGGGGTCCCCCAAGCACACACCTCCCAAAAATAGAGCTCCCTCAAAAGCCAGGGCCCATAGTCAGTATGCAAAAGGCTACACTACAGTCCCATTCAAAAGCACCTGTCCTGGTTGGGTCTATCACAATACAAAAAAAAATCCAACAAACTTTGGGGGGGGGGGGGGGGGTCAGGAAAAACTCTCCCTTTATCTGGGCCTCAGTTAAAATAAGAACATTGAATGGACTGGGCTGGTATCTTCTTATTTTAAATGCTACGCAGATACTGCTGGCCAGTAACTCTCCTAATCCAGAAATTTTCTTCCCTAAATATATATTTACACAGGACAGCCCTATTTAGGGCAAGTCCATTCAAGGTTCCTATTTTAACTGAAGCCCTGATGAAGGGGGAGTCTATTCTGACCCTGAAACACGTTGGATTTTTTTGTGTGTAAACTAATAAATTAATTTGGACTGTAAAATAATTTGTTTTGGAGCTCCTTCCATTAGTGAATGTTTTTTTATCTGGTAACCTGATGGGGACCCACTGGAGAGTAGCCCTGCCTATTGTGATCAGCCTAACCTGAGCCAGTGAGCTCTTCAAATATTTTACTCATGGTCAGGATTGAAGCTCAGAGACCAGTAGCTATAGCAGTAGAGAGGCTCCCACCAACCAGCTAGATAAGTACCCAAGTAGGTCCCCCAGAGGGACGAAGAGGGCTCACTCGAGCACTAACCGTTGTTCACCAGAGCTCCTGACAGTAGAGATGGGGTTTGCTGCATATTAGTACCAGGTTACGGTCCTCAGGATCGCCCCACCAGGAGGTGAGCAAGCCGGGGTTCAGTAGCAGGTATGGCAGGTAGGGATCAAGCAGAAGCGTAGTCGGTATCAAGCCAAAGGTCAGTAACAAGTGGTTTCAGGTTGGGATCATGCAGAATCGTAGTCAAGGAACAAGCCAAAGGTCGGTAATAAGTGGAAGTGGACATATGGACGGTGTCAGGAGCATGTGCGTGAGCACTCCTGCACCATCGTAGCTGCTTGTTCCAGCATCCTGGTTTTGGCTGTGGCATTCTCCTTGTCTGTGTGTCCCCCTGCAAGGTGATTAATGGTGATAAGTTTCTGGATGGAGACCAAACCTGATCCAAGCCAGCCAAGCCTGCAATTCCATGCTTGTGATAGCTTTTGTATTACCTGACCAAGCTATTCGTTTTGTAATGCTAGACTGGATTCCTGGGATTGTATGACCTCAGATCGGATATCGACTATTTTGTGAACTCTGCCTGCCTTTTGACTTTGGATTTTGACCTCAACGATTCTGAACCTTGCCTGTCTGCCAACCGTAAGTACCTGTTTGCTTTACTCAGTTTGTACATGCCCTGAATGGTAGCCAGGCACTATAGCATTCTGTATAAGTCCTGGAAGCATCTTCAGTACTTATGTCAGTACTTACTTAAGACCCGGTAAGTCTGATTTCCTTATGGGAAAGGAGGCTGCTATAGGTGAGGAACACATAAGCCCTATAGATGATCTGCTGTGTGGGCTGAAACGCGTCAACTGACTGCATTTGCATACTGTACACTGTGGTTTCCTGAATAAAAGCAAGACTTTAGAGCTGAAACGGTTGTGCGGATCATCTACATGGACTATTACTCTCAGATGGGCAACTGCGGATCAAGCACCTGTGAGCCCTTCTGATGGTGGATTATATGGGTCCTAGCACTGAAATCTTTGTTTGCCTTGAAGAACACATAAGCCAGCTATAGTGTACGGCCATCTGCGTTAGGGTTAAGTGTGATAGAAGGCAGAAGGAGTGACAAGAGCGGGATAATGTCTGAAGAGAGCACAATAATCTGGCAAACCGGAAGTACAAAGGCATGGCCTAAATAGGAAGCTCATGGGAGGAGTAAAGGCTTCAAGGTTCACCAGAAACAAGAAACAAGGCAAGTTTGTACTAGGAATTGTCAGGGGAATTTCAGGTGGCTCAGAAAAAGAAGAGACGCTGCCAGACACAGCAGAGGTTGCAGGTTCAGATCCGGGTCCTGACAATTTTTAGTTCTCTCCCTGGACAATGTATCAAGTCATATCAATGTCCATCACCTCTTAAATGTTGTTTTTTTTTTGTTCATGAGATGAGCACCAGAGCTGAACTCATAGGGGCGTTACCAGGCTCCATCATAGGCGGCTGCAGTTGGATTTTTTTTTTTAGACCAGCACACACACATATATATAAGATACTACCGTATATTTCATAATGTTCTCTGAAAATCCCTGAAAGATAATCGTTTTTAGCCTTCATCTCATAATGTGAAACATTTCTCTTTAAAACACGAAAAAAAAAAAAAAAAACACCGGCGAGCTCGCCTCCATTTCTCCTGCTTTTCCATTCTGCGGTCTCTAATTTTATTGTCCCCAGACAAGGTGGCAATCTCTGCCCAGACTCCGATATAAACTGATTTGTAACAAAGCCGGCGAGTGTGACTACAGATTCAATTGTTTGCGTCTCCAGGAAAAGTGAGATGTGGGAGTACTTAAGGGAAATTTTTAATTGCCCAGAAAAGAACATTTCTAGTTCACATTTCTTCTATAAATCTTTTCTATCATTATTGAGTTTAGCCGAGTAGTCTGGAGTGCTGGGAAAACTCTACATGATTTACAGTTCTACTTCTGGAACTATCCAGGTAGAGTAAATAAAGATCTATACCTACCGTGGGCATTGCTATAATGGTGTACAGGAGGATTTGATAGGACGCGGGGAACTGCCCACCAAGGGATACTCCACTTTCATGAAAAAAAAAAAAAATATATATATATATATATATATATATATATATATATATATATATATATATATATATATATATATATAAAATAATAGTATAACATACTGTATATGGTACAATTGCCACTCAAGCCATTTTCAATTTAATATTATTACCCCCTTCATGACCAGCCCATATTTTGCTATTCAGCACTGCACTATTTTATACCACTTTGCCGACCAGCCGCCATCAATTTATTGTGGCAGGTTGGCACGGCTGCGCTAATCGCCGTAAAAGAGCAAGGGGGGGGGACGCCGGAGCCGATGCATGTGGCCGGCCACCCGCGATGTCCGCCGGCCACCCGCGATCGCTCCACAGAGAGCCAGAACGGGGATCTGTGTATGTAAACAAACAGATCTCCATTCTGACAGGGAGGAAGAGAGAGATCTGCTGTTCCTGGTGATCAGGAACAGCAGATCTGCTGTTCCTGGTGATCAGGAACAGCAATCTCTCTCCTCCTCCAGTCAGTAGTACAGTACACTCACCCCCCCCCCCCCACAGTTAGAAACGCCTCTCAGGGAACACTTAAAGGAGAAGTCCAGCCTGAGATTTTTAGGCTGGGCTTCTCCTAAACTGTCAGGAACCATGAAACAGACAGAGACAGAAGTACAATCAAATCACGCTTGTTTATTAATAATAAAAAGGTAAATAGAAAAAAGCGTAGTCAAGCATAGCCAGAGTCCTGTAGCCAGATCGGGTAGTCAGCCAGTCCAAAGTTCATAAACCAGATCGGGTATTCAGCCAGGCGGAAGTCAGGGATCCAAGGAGAGAAACCACAAGCAGGATAAGAAGCCAGGTGGGATGTCAGCAAGCCAGTCTAGAAACAAACAGCAGGAGATGGTTCCTTGTGATGTGACCAAACGTGAAGACAATGGAGAAATGAGCTGGAAGACTTTAAATAGGCAGGTCAGACGAGCATCATCGGGAACAGCTGGTAACTGTGGAGAGAGAAGAGAGCTGGCAATTAGCCGACAGCTGAGCGGCCAGCCCAGAGGAGGAAGGGCTAAGCCAGCCCTGACATAAACGCATTGCACTCCTGTGACCCGTTTTTCTGCAGAGAGAGCGGTCCAAAGTCCGCTCTCCACTGAGACTGTGCTGAAACTCTGAGATGTCCGCTCCCCACCCTTCCATAGCTCAACGATCCAATGAGCATGGAGGAGCAGAGCAGGAGAGATGCTGATTGACAGTCAGCAACTCTCCTCTTGGGGAGCCGAGAGAGCCGAGCTATCGGCGATGTTCGTGGCTCGGTTCTCAGTTCAGAGACGGCGGGAGACAAATGCAGCATCGGTCTGATGCTGCATCCACCTAGGTAAGTATGCATCTAGAAAAGAAAACAAAAAAACATACTTCTCTTTTAACCCCTTAGTCGCCCCCCTAGTGTTGACCTCTTCCTTACGAGTGACATACTGTATACAGTAATCAATGGTTATTTACAGCACTGATTGCTGTGTAAATGTCACTGGTCCCAAAAAAGTGTCAAAAGTGTCCGATCTGTCCGCCACAATGTCACAGTCCTGCTAAAAATCGCAGATCGCCGCCATTACTAGTAAAAATTAAATAAAAATGCCATAAATCTAGCCCCTATTTTGTAGATGCTAACCAATCAATATACGCTTATTGCGTTTTTTTTTCCCCAAAAAAATATGTAGCAGAATACATATTGGCCTAAACTGATGAAGACATTTTTATTTTGTGATATTTATTATTGCAAAAATGTAAAAATATTGTTTAAAAAAAAAAATTGTCACTCTTTTTTTGTTTAAAGCGCAAAAAAGAAAAACCGCAGAGGTGATCAAATGCCACCAAAAGAAAGATTTATTTGTGGGAGAAAAAAAAGCACATACATTTTGTTTCTGTACAACGTTGCATGACTGCGCAATTGTCAGTTAAAGCGACGCAGTGCCGTATCGCAAAAAAAATGGCCTGGTCATTAAGGGGGAAAATCCTTCCGGTCCCTAAGTGGTTAACTGGCAATTGCGCGGTCATGCAACACTGTATCCAAATGAAATTTATATCATTTTATTTTTTTCACACAAATACAGCTTTCTTTTGGTTGTATTTGATCACCACTGGGTTTTGTATTTTTTTGCAATATAAATGAGAAAAGACCTAAAATTACAGAAAAAATAAAATAAATAAATATATATATATATATATATATATATATATATATATATATATATATATATATATATATATATGTTTTTTACTTTCTGCTACAACATATATCTAATAAGAAAATGTAAAAAGTAATTTTTTTTTATAATTTTTGGTCAAAATGTACCGGTATTCTGCTACATGTCTTTGATAAAAAAAATAAAAATTAAAAATAAAAGAAAATCCCAATACGTGTTTATTGATTGGTGTGCATGAAAGTTATAGCGCCTACAAACTATGGAATATATACTAGAGTTTTACTTTTTTTTTATACCACTAATAGCGACTTATAATGGGACTGCAGTAGTGCAGCGGCCAATCTAAAGCTTTGAAAAATGTAATATTTATAACCACTTTCACTCCGGAAAGGTTTTATCCCCTTCATGACCAGGCCAGGCACTGCGCTGCTTTAACAGACAATTGCGCAGTCATGCAACACTGTACCCAAATGAAATGTACAGTGGTGTGAAAAAGTGTTTGCCCCCTTCCTCATTTCCTGTTCCTTTGTATGTTTGTCACACTTAAGTGTTTCGGAACATCAAACCAATTTAAACAATAGTCAAGGACAACACAAGTAAACACAAAATGCAATTTGTAAATGAAGGTGTTTATTATTAAAAGGTGAAAAAAAAATCCAAACCATCATGGCCCTGTGTGAAAAAGTGATTGCCCCCTAAACCTAATAACTGGTTGGGCCACCCTTAGCAGCAACAACTGCAACCAAGCGTTTGCGATAACGTGCAATGAGGCTTTTACAGCGTCCTGGAGGAATTTTGGCCCACTCATCTTTGCAGAATTGTCCTAATTCAGTTACATTAGAGGGTTTTCGAGCATGAACGGCCTTTTTAAGGTCATACCACAACATCTCAATAGGATTCAGGTCAGGACTTTGGCTAGGCCACTCCAAAGTCTTCATTTTGTTTTTCTTCAGCCATTCGGTGGTGGACTTGCTGGTGTGTTTAGGATCATTGTCCTGCTGCAGAACCCAAGTTCGTTTCAGCTTGAGTACACGAACAGATGGTCGGACATTCTCCTTCAGGATCTCTTGGTAGACAGCAGAATTCATAGTTCCTTTTATCACGGCAAGTCTTCCAGGTCCTGAAGCAGCAAAACAGCCCCAGACCATCACACTACCACCACCATATTTTACTGTTGGTATAATGTTCTTTTTATGAAATGCAGTGTTCCTTCTACGCCAGATATACTTGGACACACACCTTCCAAAGAGTTCCACTTTTGTCTCATCGGTCCACAGAATGTTGTCCCAAAAGTCTTGGGGATCATCAAGATGTGTTGTGGAGAAATTGAGACGAGCTTTGATGTTCTTTTTGCTCAGCAGTGGTTTTCTCCTTGGAACTCTGCCATGCAGGCCATTTTTGCCCAGTCTTTTCCTGACGGTGGAGGCATGAACGCTGACCTTAACTGAGGCAAGTGAGGCCTGCAGTTCCTTGGACGTTGTTGTGGGGTCTTTTGTGACCTCTTGGATGAGTCATCGCTGCGACCTTGGGGTAATTTTGGGCGGCCGGCCACTCCTGGGAAGGTTCACCACTGTTCCATGTCTTCGCCATTTGTGGATAATGGCTCTCACTGTGGTTCGCTGGATTCCCAAAGCTTTGGAAATGGCTTTATAACCCTTTCCAGACTGATAGATCTCAATTACTTTCTTTCTCAATTGTTCCTGAATTTCTTTGGGTCTCGGCATGATGTGTAGCTTTTAAGGATCTTCTGGTGGACCTTACTGTGTCAAGCAGCTCCTATTTAAGTGATGCCTTGATTGTGAACAGGTGTGGCAATAATCAGGCCTGGGTGTGGCTAGAGAAATTGAACTCAGGTGTGGACAACCACAGTTATAGTATGTTTTAACAAGGGGGGCAATCACTTTTTCACACAGGGCCATGATGGTTTGGATTTTTTTTCACCTTTAATAATAAACACCTTCATTTACAAATTGCATTTTGTGTTTACTTGTGTTGTCCTTGACTATTGTTTAAATTGGTTTGATGTTCCGAAACACTTAAGTGTGACAAACATGCAAAGGAACAGGAAATGAGGAAGGGGGCAAACACTTTTTCACACCACTGTATATCATTTTTTTCACACAAATTGAACTTTCTTTTGGTGATATTTGATCACCACTGGGTTTTTCTTATTTTTTGAAATACAAAGTAAAAAAGACCTAAAATAAAAAATAAAAAAAAAACAATACTTTTTACTTTTTGCTACAACACATATCAAATAAAATAAAAAAAAAAGCAAAAAAGTCAAATTTCTTTATAACCTTTGGCCAAAATGTATTCGGCTAGATGCCACGGAAGCCATATTGACATTTAAAATTATTAACCACTTCAACTCCGGAAGGTTTTACCCCTTTCATGACCAGGCCATTTTTTTTTGCTATTTAGCACTGCGCTATTTTAACTGACAATTGCGCGGTCATGCATCAATACCCAAATTTAATTTATATAATTGTTTTTCACACAAATGGAGATTTCTTTTGGTGGTATTTGATCATCACTGGGTTTTTTTTTTTTTTTTTTGCGGTGTAAACCAAAAAAGACCTAAAATAATAATAAATAAAAATAAATAAACAATACTTTTTGCTTTTTGCTACAACACATATCCAATAAAAATTCAAATTTCTTTATAACCTTTGGCCAAAATGTATTCTACTACTTGTCTTTGATTAAAAAAAAAAATCCCAATAAGTGTTTATTAATTGGTGTGTGTGAAAGTTATTTTGCCCACAAACTATGCTCTATATATATATATATATATACTGGAATTTTTAATTTATTTTTATACTACTAATGGCGGTGATCAGCGACTTATAATGGGACTGCAATAGTGCAGCGGGGCAATTAAAAACTTTAAAACTTGAATATTATTAACCACTTCAACTTCATGACCTTCATGACCAGGCCATTTTTTGATCACCACTGGTTTTTTTTATTTTTTGAAATACAAAGTAAAAAAGACCTAAAATAAAAAAAAATAAAAAAAAAAAATACTTTTTACTTTTTGCTACAACACATATCAAATAAATAAAAAAAAAGCAAAAAGTCAAATTTCTTTATAACCTTTGGCCAAAATGTATTCGGCTAGATGCCACGGAAGCCATATTGACATCTAAAATTATTAACCACTTCAACTCCGGAAGGTTTTACCCCTTTTCATGACCAGGCCATGTTTTTGCTATTTAGCACTGCGCTACTTTAACTGCCATTTGCGCGGTCATGAAATGCTGTACCCAAATTAAATTTATATAATTTTTTCACATAAATAGAGCTTTCTTTTGGTGGTATTTGATTATCACTGTTTTTTTTTTTTTTTTGAGAAAATTGTGAACCCCCCCCCCCCCCCCCCCCGATATTTTCTACTTTTAGCTATAAAACAAATCCAATAAAATCTAATTTCTTCATAAATTTAAGCCAAAATGTATTCTGTCTTTGTTGAAAATAACTTAAATCAGTGTATAGTATTTTTTTTTTTAATATAGAATAAAGTTTTATTAAGGGATTAAGAGAATTGAAACAAAATGAGAAAATGTATTGAGCCTGGGTATGCCCAAAAGACTCTGTTTTCTATCAAAAAAATGTTTTTTCTCTTAATAAAAAGAATGAAATTAATAAAAAAAAAAAAAAAAAGAAAAAGGATTCTACACGTTGAGAGACATAAAAAAAAGTTAGCTTCAATTACGTAACCAAAATATGGCCAACAATGATCAGAAATGCCAATAGACAATCTTATCAATCAGCAATAACATAGCTCAGAAATAAACAATTATACATTAACAAAACAAAACATCACCATTAGTCTAGATCAGCCTTTCTCAACCTTTTCAACACAGAGGAACCCTTGAAATAGTTCTCCGGTCTGGGGGAACCCCTGATAAAAATTAGAGATCTACAACTCATAATACATGCGCGAGATGCGCCGCGCGGCTTCACTGGTCCCCGTTGTGTTCTGTGAACTGTAATTTTCCCAGAACACAACAGGGGGGTACGGGGACGGGAAGTGATGTATCTGCGGATATTCTGCGGCTATCTATGCCCGGAAATGGGTGCAGATACCTGTATTATACAGATATCTGCACCCCCCTCCCCCCCTGAAAGGTGCCAATTTTGGCCCCGGAGGGGGGGGGGAGGAATCTTTAGGGTGGAGCTCCGCTTAAATTAATATAAAAACTGTGATCACAGAGTAAAAATAGGGGGGGGGGCAATGTGAGAAGCAGAAAGCCAACCCCAACGCGTTTCGTCCCAAAGGACTTCAAATGCCCCGTCCTTTGGGACGAAACGTGTCGGGATTGGACTTTTAATTGGACTTTTCCACATTT
This sequence comes from Lithobates pipiens, assembly GCF_037356315.1. Classification (NCBI taxonomy): domain Eukaryota; kingdom Metazoa; phylum Chordata; class Amphibia; order Anura; family Ranidae; genus Lithobates; species Lithobates pipiens. Next base: position 241,178,042 of record NW_027507787.1, read on the forward strand.
CCATTTTTGGATGCTTTTATTTTTTCACAAACATCTGTTTATTCCTTAGCACTACAATTTTATACCATTCACTTTCTAGCATTCTTGTAACGTTGTTTATGTAGCAGCTTTTTCACTTTTTCGGAGTTAGCGCAGTAATATCCTTATTCACACTGATCACTGAAGGGGTGTTTAAAATCCTACTACCTATCTTGTGTTGCAATATATTCACTATAGGGGTGATACCCTCCACTGGCACATCTTTCTAGTTTATCACTTCCCCTATATATATATATATATATATACAGTGTATATATATATATATATATATATATATATATATATATATACCCAAAAAACATACAAAGAAAACCTCTTTTCATTGATGGCTTATTCTCCAGCCCCAGAAACAATCACATGAAAAACATTATGTAATAACGGCCTTGTTTCTCAGAAGTCGCTGATTACTTGAACGTAGCCCCCTGCCACTGCCGAGCCGGTGTGCCGGGCTGACGCTCTAATTAGATGTGTATGAGTGCAGCACTGAAAATGGAAACCTTTACTATGTGTAAACAGATGCGTATTAATGACTTTGTCATCGCTTCATAAAACCACAGATGCCGCTGCTGGTCGCATCTCCACTTTTACTTTCCTTCGTTTTTTTTTATAAACGCACCATATTGTTGATAATTAATGGAAAAAAAAGTTGCATAATAGGAAGAGGAAAAAAAAAAACTTCAAAAAGCCCTTCAATACAGGGGGCACGCTACAGGTTGCCAGGACTGGCGTGCCAGGAGGCGGCGGTAGAGGGGTGCCCAACATGGATTGTCACGGGTTATCAAAATGAGGACAAAGTCATTACTTGAGTCCGATTGGCCTGTATTTGGCAGTTCACCACAAAGGCGGGGATCTGGGGGCGCTCGCTCAAGCTGAGAAATCCAAGTTTGATAGGTGGAAGAGAGTAGACTTGTGCGGTCTGTTTCGTCCTGAGACGCAATTTGGGCAAATTTTTGGTTATTCGGGAATTCGGATGTATCCGGATTTTGCACCAACACTACACTGACACGTAGGTACACATAAGCACACAAATCACCCCCCGATCACCCCCCCGATCGCACCCGCCCCCCTCCCAGTCACAGTGTCACTGATTGCAGTGATCATTTATTTACTGATCACTGCATTTAGTGTCAGTTGTGACAGTAAAAACTGTCAGGGCAGTTAGTGTTAGGTCCAGGGTAGCCCCCCTACCTCCCCTAATAAAGGCTTAACCCCCTGATTGCCCCTAGAGTTAACCCTTTCACCCCCTTTTGCCAGTGTCACTAAGCAATCGTTTTTCTGATCGCTGCATTAGTGTCACGGGTGCCGCTAGGTAGCTAGTTATTTTTTATGTTCATCGCCAGGTTTTTATAGCGTTAGGTACCCCCATATACTACCCAATAAAGATTTTAACCCCCTGATTGCCCCTAGTTAACCCTTTCACCAGTGATCACCGTATAAGTGCCACTGGTGACGCTGGTTAGCCAGTTAGTTATTTAGGTTCCCCGTCAGGTTTTTATATAGCGCCAGGGACCCCCATATACTACCTAATAAAGATTTGAACCCCCTGATTGCCCCTAGTTAACCCTTTCACCAGTGATCACCGTATAAGTGTTACGTGTGACTCTGGTTAATTAGTTTGCTTTTTATAGCATCAGGGCACCCATCATTTATTACCCAATAAAGGTTTAACCCCCTGATCACCCGGCGGGTGATATCAATTAGGTTTTAGGGTCAGGGTCTGCGTCGCCCCAGGCAGCGCTAGGTTAGTGCCAGTACCGCTAACACCCACGCGCAAAGCATACACCTCCCGAAGTGGTATAGAATCTGAACAGATCAATATCTGATCTGATCAGATCTATACTAGCATCCCCAGCAGTTTAGGGTTCCAAAAAAACGCATTGTTAGCGGGATCAGCCCAGATACCTGCTGGCACCTGCGTTTTTCCCCTCCGCCCAGCCCACCCAAGTGCAGTATCAATCGATCGCTGTCACTTACAAAACACTAAACACATAACAGCAGCGATCGCAGAGTCAGGCCTGATCCCTGTGATCGCTAACAGTTTTTTTTGGTAGCGTTTTATATTTAAACCCTGAAGGCAGTGCTTGGTTTCGGGGTCCCGTATGCAGCTAGGCTCCCAAAAAGTCCCCCACATGTGGTATCCCCGTACTCGGGAGAAGCAGCAGAATTTCATTTGGGGTGTAATTTCACTTATGCCCATAGCATGTGTGAGCAATATATCATTTAGTGACAACTTTGTGCAAAAAAAAAAAAAAAGAAAATTGTAATATTCCTGCAACTTGTGTCAAAATATAAAATATTTCATGGACTCAACACGCCTCTCAGTAAATAGCTTGGGGTGTCTACTTTCCAAAATGGGGTCATTTGGGGGGGTTTTGTGCTATTTTGGCATTTTATGGCCTTCGAAACTGTGATAGGTAGTGAGGAGTGAAATCAAAAATTTGCACCCTTAGAAACCCTGAAGGCAGTGATTGGTTTTCGGGGTGCCGTACGCAGCTAGACTCCCAAAAAGTCCCACATATGTGGTATCCCCGTACTCAGGAGAAGCAGCAGAATATATTTTGGGGTGCAATTCCACATATAACTATGGCATGTGTGAGCAATATATCATTTAGTGACAACTTTTTGTAAACTTTTTTTTTTTTTTTTTGTGTCATTATTCAATCACTTGGGACAAAAAAAATATTCAATGGGCTCAACATGCCCCTCAGCAATTTCCTTGGGGTGTCTACTTTCCAAAATTGGGTCAATTGGGGGGGTTTTGTGTTATTTTGGCATTTTATGGCCTTCGAAACTGTGATAGGTAGTGAGGAGTGAAATCAAAAATTTGCACCCTTAGAAATCCTGAAGGCAGTGATTGGTTTTCGGGATGCCGTATGCGGCTAGGCTCCCAAAAAGTCCCACACATGTGGTATCCCCATACTCAGGAGAAGCAGCAGAATATATTTGGGGGTGCAATTCCACATATAACCATGGCATGTGTGAGCAATATATCATTTAGTGACAACTTTTTGTAAACTTCTTTTTTTTTGTGTGTCATTATTCAATCACTTGGGACAAAAAAAAAATATTCAATGGGCTCAACATGCCCCTCAGAAATTTCTTTGGGGTGTCTACTTTCCAAAATGGGGTCATTTAGGGGGAGTTGTACTGCCCTGCCATTTTAGCACCTCAAGAAATGAGATAGGCAGTCATAAATTAAAAGCTGTGTAAATTCCAGAAAATGTACTCTAGTTTGTAGATGCTATAACTTTTGCGCAAACCAAAAAATATACGCTTATTGACATTTTTTTTACCAAAGACATGTGGCTGAATACATTTTGCCCTAAATGTATGACTAAAATTGAGTTTATTTGATTTTTCTTATAACAAAAAGTAGAAAATATCATTTTTTCTCGAAATTTTCGGTCTTTTTCCATTTATATCGCAAAAAATAAAAATCGTAGAGGCAATCAAATACCATCAAAAGAAAGCTCTATTTGTGGAAAGAAAATGACGCAAATTTCGTTTGGATACAACATTGCATGACCGCGCAATTACCAGTTAAAGCAGTGCAGTGCGAAATTGTAAAAAGATCTCTGGTCCTTAGGCTGACAATTGGTCCGGGGCTGAAGTGGTTAAGCTGCTCAGTCCAGAGTATCTCTGCCTTCGCCTTGGTCAACACCACAGAGACTTTCTCCTGCGATCCTGTTCAGGACTTGCTTTGCTGACATCCCTTCTGGCTCCAGATCCTGCTTGCTGTTCCACTACATTGATCCCTGACTTCTGGCTTGGCTGACTATCCGTTCGGGTTACTGAATTTTGGCTATGTTTGCTCTTTTTACTTATATTATTAAACAAGTGTGATTTAACTGTACTTCTGTCTCGGTCTGATTTCTTGGTTTCTGACAATGACGTCACGTCCGGAGCGGTCGGAAGTAAAAATTGCCGGGGACGCAGCTGGAAAGGCCGAGACCGTTTATTTTTTTTTTCAATCTCGGTCTTTCCAGCCAGAGAGAAAGATACGTGGGGTTTTAAGACCAATTGGGCTGTATTTGGCAGTTCACCACGAAGGCAGGGATCCGAGGATGTTCACTCAAGTTGAGAAATCCAAGTGTAATAGGTGAAAGAGCGTAGACACGTGCGGCTTGTTTTCGTTCCGAATCAAAATTTGGGCAAATTTTTGGTTATTCTGGAATTCGGATGTATCTGAATTTTCGTAATTACAATAGCAACAAACTTCAACGAATCCGAAATAACAGAACAAAATTTCAGACAGAATTTGAATTTCCGAATAGAATAAAATAGAATAGAAAAAAAGGAATAAAAGAGAAAATAATTGAATAGAAAAGAATTGAATAGCGTAAAACAGAAAAGAACAGTACAGAAAAGAATAGAAAAACATAGAAAATAAAAAAATAGAAGAGAAAATAAAGAATAGAATAGACAAGAATAGAGTTACGCGGAACAAAATAGAATAGAAAATAAAATAACAGAATAAAAATAGAATAGAAAATAAAGGAATAGAATAAAAAAAGAATAGACTAGAATATAATAGAATATAACCATCTTCTGAAATTTGAATTTCAAATAAAATAAATTTGAATTTGAATAGAATAGAATATAAATTAAAAAAAAAGACTAGAATAGGAAAAAAAATAGAAAAGAAAAAAACAGTAGAATAGAACAGAATAGAAACAATGTAACCTTCTTCCAAAATTTGAGTTTTAGAATAAATTTAGATTCAAATGGAATAAATTAGACTTTGAATAAAATGGAAAAGAATAGAATAGAAATAAATAGAAAAGAAATAAATAGAATAGAATAGAAAAAAGAATAGACTAGAATCGGATAGAATGAATATAACCATTTCTCAAAATCCGAATAGTATACATTCAAATAGAATAGAAAATAGTAGAATAGAATATAAATAAAAAGAATAGAATAGAGCATCTTCTGAAAATGTAATTTCACATAGAAAAGAAAATAATAGAATATAAAAAGAATAAAATAGAATATAATAGAAAAAAACAATAGCCTGTTGAAATGACGTCTCATGCAAAAGATACACCTCATAAGGATCTTTATTGCGCAATGCCATTAAAGCGAGTTTATTCAATACACAAATAAAATAATTCCACTCACATTTGTAAGTGCCTTATAGTCCTGTCACCTGGCGTGTATAGCAGGTGATTAATAAGGCCCTTACATAGGAAACTGCCGCTCACAACGTTCTGCTCGATTCCAGTGACTCAATGAGGTTGCAATTGATGGGCACAGTAAGGTTGCAATTGATGGGCACAGTGAGGTTGCAAGTGATGGGCACAGTGAGGTTTCAAGTGATGGGCACAGTGAGGTTGCAAGTGATGGGCACAGTGAGGTTGCAATTGATGGGCACAGTGAGGTTGCAAGTGATGGGCACAGTGAGGTTGCAAGTGATGGGCACAGTGAGGTTGCAAGTGATGGGCACAGAGAGGTTGCAAGTGATGGGCACAGTGAGGTTGCAATTGATGGGCACAGTGAGGTTGCAATTGATGGGCACAGTGAGGTTACAAGTGATGGACACAGTGAGGTTGCAATTGATGGGCACAATGAAGTTGCAAGTGATGGACACAGTGGTTGCAATTGATGGGCACAGTGGTTGCAAATGATGACATAGTGAGGCTGCAATTCATGTTTTTTTTTCAGTTTGTTTGTGCCCCACCCACCCACCCAAACACTTTGAGCACCAGCCACGGATGTGCACTCTCCGCACTCTAGGGTTGCCACCTTTTCCGCAAGCCAAACCCGAACACTTTAGCAGCACATGGCAAATTTTTTGAGGTATGCACTATAGGATTTTACTGAAACTACTGGTACCGTCCACTGCCCTACTGACACCATCCACTGCCCTACTGACACATCTACTGACACCATCCACTTCCCTACTGACACCGTCCACTGCTCTACTGACACCGTCATCTGCTCTACTGACACCGTCCACTGCCCTACTGACACCGTCCACTGCCCTACTGACACCGTCCCTTGCTCTACTGACACCATCTCCTGCTCTACTGACACCGCCCACTGCCCTACTGACACCGCCCACTGCCCTACTGACACCACCCACTGCCCTACTGACACTGTCCTCCGCTCTACTGACACCGTCCACTGCCCTACTGACACCGTCCACTGCTCTACTGACACCGTCCACTGCCCTACTGACATTGTCCTCTGCCCTAATGACACCGTCCTCTGCCCTAATGACACCGTCCTCTGCCCTACTGACACATCTACTGACACCGTACACTTCCCTACTAACACCGTCCTCTGCCCTACTGACATCGTCCTCTGCCCTACTGACACCATCCTCTGCCCTACTGACACCGTCCTCTGCCCTACTGACACCGTCCTCTGCCCTACTGACACCGTCCTCTGCCCTACTGACATGTCTACTGACACCATCCACTTCCCTACTGACACCATCCACTGCCCTACTGACACCGTCCACTGCCCCACTGACACTGTCCACTGCCCCACTGACATCGTCCACCTCCCTCTCCACAGACTCCCCTTCCCTTATATCAGTCACCCCCCTCGATTAGATCTGGGAACCCACCCATCAGTGTCCCCTGCCCCAAAATACCCCCATTGGACTGCCTTACCGAGAGTTGCTTCGAGCCAGGAAGTGTGGGAGCTGGAGTTTGGGGGTGGAGCTCCTGTACTGTAGTGCTGTTTTGCTTCCTTGTGTGGGGAGCCTTGGGAGAAGTGTGTCGGAAAGACACACCATTCAGGACACATGTGCACTCACTCACAAGGTTGCTGTTAGCAATTATTGGCGTCCCATACAGCTATACACATGGGGCCCCCATCCCCTGAGGAGGCAAAGAGGTGGGGGGTGAGAAAGGGAAAGGTAAGAGGAGGAGGTGAGAGAGAGGCGGTGGTGAGAGAGAGGAGGAGGAGGTGAGGTGTGAGAGAGGAGGAGGAGGTAAAGGGCGGATAGTGAAAGGGGGAAGGAGGTAGGAGAGAGAGGGGGTGAAAGTGAGGGTGGGGTGAGATGGTGGGGGTGAGATGGTGGGGGAGAGGTGGGGGGTGCGAGAGGGGGGATTAGAAAGAGAGTGGTGGGTGAGAGAGAGGGGGGGAAGGAGAGGGGGAGGGGAGAGGAAGGGGAGCTGACACAGAGGAGGAGTGACACAGGAGGAGGGAGGGGTGACACAGGAGGAGGAGGGGGTGACACAGGAGGAGGAGGGGTGACACAGAGGAGGAGGGGGTGACATGGGAGAGGGTGAACCAGAGGAGGACGGGTGACACAGAGGAGGAGGAGTGACACAGGAGAGGGTGATACAGAAGAAGCAGGGTGACACAGAGGAGGTGGAGTGACACAGGAGGGGATGATACAGAAGAAGCGGGGTGACACAGAGGAGGGGGAGTGACACAGGAGGGGGTGATACAGAAGAAGCGGGATGACACAGAGGAGGAGGAGTGACACAGAAGAAGCGGGGTGACACAGAGGAGGAGGAGTGACACAGAAGAAGCGGGGTGACACAGAGGAGGAGGCATGACACAGGAGGGGGTGATACAGAAGAAGCGGGGTGACACAGAGGAGGAGGAGTGACACAGAAGAAGCGGGGTGACACAGAGGAGGAGGCATGACACAGGAGGGGGTGATACAGAAGAAGCGGGGTGACACAGAGGAGGGGGAGTGACACAGGAGGGGGTGATACAGAAGAAGCGGGGTGACACAGAGGAGGAGGAGTGACACAGGAGAGGGTGATACAGAAGAAGCAGGGTGACACAGAGGAGGAGGAGTGACACAGGAGGGGGTGATACAGAAGAAGCAGGGTGACACAGAGGAGGAGGAGTGACACAGAAGAAGCGGGGTGACACAGAGGAGGAGGCATGACACAGGAGGGGGTGATACAGAAGAAGCGGGGTGACACAGAGGAGGGGGAGTGACACAGGAGGGGGTGATACAGAAGAAGCAGGGTGACACAGAGGAGGAGGAGTGACACAGGAGGGGGTGATACAGAAGAAGCTTGGTGACACAGAGGAGGGGGAGTGACACAGGAGGGGATGACACAGAAGATGCGGGGTGACACAGAGGAGGAGGAGAGACACAGGAGGGGGGTGATATAGAAGAAGCGGGGTGACACAGAGGAGGGGGAGTGACACAGGAGGGGGTGACACAGAGGAGGAGGAGTGACACAGAAGAAGGAGGAGGAGGAGTGACACAGGAGGGGGTGATACAGAAGAAGCGGGGTGACACAGAGGAGGAGGAGTGACACAGGAGGGGGTGATACAGAAGAAGCGGGTGACACAGAGGAGGGGGGGTGACACAGAAGAAGGAGGAGGAGGAGTGACACAGGAGGGGGTGATACAGAAGAAGCGGGGTGACACAGAGGAGGAGGAGTGACACAGAAGAAGGAGGAGGAGGAGTGACACAGGAGGGGGTGATACAGAAGAAGCGGGGTGACACAGAGGAGGAGGAGGAGTGACACAGGAGGGGGTGATACAGAAGAAGCGGGGTGACACAGAGGAGGAGGAGTGACACAGAAGGGGGTGATACAGAAGAAGCGGGGTGACACAGAGGAGGAGGAGTCACACAGGAGGGGGTGATACAGAAGAAGCGGGGTGACACAGAGGAGGAGGAGTCACACAGGAGGGGGTGATACAGAAGAAGCGGGGTGACACAGAGGAGGGGGAGTGACACGGAAGGGGGTGATACAGAAGAAGCGGGGTGACACAGAGGAGGAGTCACACAGGAGGGGGTGATACAGAAGAAGCGGGGTGACACAGAGGAGGAGGAGTCACACAGGAGGGGGTGATACAGAAGAAGCGGGGTGACACAGAGGAGGAGGAGTCACACAGGAGGGGGTAATACAGAAGAAGTGGGGTGACACAGAGGAGGAGGAGTGACACAGGAGGGGGTGATACAGAAGAAGTGGGGTGACACAGAGGAGGAGGAGTGACACAGGAGGGGGTGATACAGAAGAAGCGGGTGACACAGAGGAGGAGGAGTGACACAGGAGGGGGTGATACAGAAGAAGCGGGTGACACAGAGGAGGAGGAGTGACACAGGAGGGGGTGATACAGAAGAAGCGGAGTGACACAGAGGAGGAGGAGTGACACAGGAGGGGGTGACACAGGAGGGGGGTCACACAGAGGGAGGGGGGGTGACACAGAGGTGGAGGGGCGACACAGAGGAAGGGGGGTGACACAGAGCAGGAGGGGTGACGCAGAGGAGTGGGGTCACACAGAGGAGGAGGGGTGACACAGGAGGGGGTGATACAGAAGAAGTGGAGTGACACAGAGGAGGAGGAGTCATACAGGAGGGGGTGACACAGGAGGGGGGTCACACAGAGGGGGGGTCACACAGAGGAGGAGAGGCGACGCGGAGGAGTGGGGTCACACAGAGGAGGAGGGGTGACACAGGAGGGGGGTGACAGAGCAGATGAGACCTCAGGAGAGTCGGAGACACACATCGTGAGGCAGGACTCCGGGAGCAAGCAGGCGCGATTATCAAATCCACAGTGCAGCCCCGCCCCCGCCTCCTCCTTCACACATGACCAGCACCAGCTCCGCAGGGCCATTCACAGACCCCCATGTCTGCCGCCTGGACCGCCCCGCACATGGCCCGTTCGGCCAATCGCAGGGCACCCGCTGGCTCAGAGCTCCCCGCTGTGTGATATTGATAGCGGGCAGGGGATCGTGCGCGCAGCTCCTCTAGATGTTGCGGCCGGGGACAGAGATCCGGCTGCCACTGGCCATAGGACCATGGAATGTTTGCCTGGGTTTCCAGCAGGCGGAAACCCGGGCACATGTGTCAAAACCCGGACTGTCCGGGTCAAAACCGGACAGGTGGCAACCCTACCGCACTCCCTCATGGCAAGAGGAAGCTGTGTCCTGTACAGCCTGAGAAAATCCAGCTCTTTCCCCTCCTCTCTCTAGGAAATGCTGTTCAAAAGCTCTTGATTACAGCAGAGTCTTTCTCCTTTGGACTACAGTTCCCACAGTTCAGTGCTGCCTGACTTAGTGTATGGAATGCTTCCTTCTCAGCAGCTCCTTCCTCTGGCTAATCTAGCTCTTAACCAGTTCAGCACTGCAAAGCATCGGCTACAGAGGGCAGCTGCAGCCAGTGTTTCTCTCACTCTCCATTTTTAGCCAAGCACCTGGTTACATATAAGTTAATTATTTTATTTATGGTGCTCCAGAGGTGCTTTGAAAGGTTTTCCAATAGCGATGAAGGCTTTCTAACTTATGTCGGGGACGTGGCATGCGCAGACGTGCATTTGCAGGTGCCTATGCCTATGCGCATGCGTGAGAACATTAGCGCAAACAGGCGTACGCATATGCGATTGCGCAAAAATATGCGCGCGCGTTAGTCATTAGGCTGCGTGCGCCTTTTCCGTCTTAAGTTTTTGCACGACTTGCGCATTTGTATGCAGCATTTTGGGCTTTGGCATTTTTTTTTTTATTAACCAATAGAGAAAACTATTATCTGTTGCATCATTTGTTGCTAGGTATTTCAGCTTTTTTTTTTTTTAGCTTTTCCATTAGCTTTTATTTTTTCTTTTATTATTATTTATTTATTATAATGTTTTTTTCCTTAGGGTAAGGAGTTTCGAGTTCAGTTCAGGTTGGGGTTAGGATTAGGAGTTGGGGGTTGGGGTTATTTATTATTATTTTATTTATTTTTATTTCATTTTATTTATTATTATATGAATAATAATACATGAATAAATACATGTAAAATAAATACACAAACTAATAAAAACCATAAATAAAAAATAAATAAATTCAATAAATGAAAGTAATCTGATTGCCTGTGTTTGACCCGTCTTCCTTGACTACGTCCAGTCCTGACCCGGGCTTGCCTTAACCTTGCTGTACCTGCTATTATGCCTGATATCCTGCTGCCAACCTCTGCCTGTCTACTGACCCATCTCTGCTTATGCCATACCTGATTATCTGTGATTGTCTGACACTGCTCCAGTCTTGCTCCATCCTGCTCCATCCAGTACCTGGTGACGTTGTCCTGCATCCGCTGTGCATCCGCTGTGCATCCGCTGTGCATCGGCACCTTCTGCTTCTGCTGCCACCTGCTGCTCACCACCCAGCCTGGTCTGGCGACTCATCAGCTGCACATCTCTGCCGTCAACAAGGAATTCCGCAGGCACTCCTACCTCGTCGCGCTGTCGCGGCCACTACTGCAGTGTAGGGTTGCCACCTGTCCAGGATTCACCCGGACAGTTCGGCTTTGAAACCATGTGTCCGGGTTTCAGACTGCCTGAAACCCGGACACATTATTTAGACTGGACTATGGCTTACCAGCAGGTTTACTGGCTGCAGTTGTTTAGCTGAGAGTGTCTGTTACACTCTCTTTCACACTGCCCAAAGCCAACACTAACAATCCCCCCCCCTCCCAAACACACAGACGAGAGAGGAGAGAGGGCTCTATCTGCACCTCTTCCCCCCACCCCTACCCCTCCGTGTCTGCCAACACTCCAATCCCCAGCGCTGTGCCTCAGAAAATGAAAGTTGGGGCTGAAAATTTGAAATCCAGCATCCTCATGTACATCTGGATGAGAGGTGCTGACTGCCAAGGGGTGAGTGAGCTCACCATCCATCTCTGTCTTTGACTGAAGTCTCCCCCCCCCCTTCTCTCTCTTGCCCCTGAGTGAGTACAATAAGGTAAATCAGGGTTCTCAGAGCACCCCTTACATCAGAGTTCCCCTTTGCACCAGAGGCCACAGTGTTCCCCCTTACTTCGGAGTCCTCTCCGTACATCAGAGTACTCAGTGTTCCCCCTTAAATCAGGGTTCCCAGAACATCCCTTATGTCAGAGTACCCAGAGTTCTCCCTTACATCAGAGTCCCCAAAGTTCTCCCTTACATCAGAGTCTGCAGAGCCCCCCCCCCCCCCCTTACAGTGAAAGAGAACTCTGCGAGTTCAGATGTAAAGGTGAACTCTGTGGACTTTGATGTAAAGGGGGACTCTTAACATCATATGATTAGAAATGTTATTTAACCACTTGTGACCCGCGCTATAGCCAAATGACGGCTACAGAGCGGACCTCCTTTGCCGGGACGACGTCAATAGAGCGTGCACGAGCGGCCTGCACGCCCCCTGAGGGGCGCCCCCAATGACAGCTGATCATGTGATACAACGGAGCCGGTAATCGGCTATTATTCCTCCTCACGCTAACAGCGCGAGGAGAAAAAAAAAGAGCCGATCACCGGCGGCCGTGATCGGCACATCAGTCCCGATCATGGCCAGCTTTCCAGTGCCCACCTGCCCCCCCTCAGGAATAAATAAGTGCCCCCTGTAAGTGCCACCCAGCAGTGCCCACAGTGCCACCCAGCAGTGCCCACAGTGCCACCCATCAGTGCCCACAGTGCCACCCACAATCTGCCTCAACAACGGTGCTGCACCCCAGTGCCACATATCCGTGCCCATCAGTGTCATCTACCAGTGCCCATCAGTGCCGCCCATCAGTGCCCAGCAGAGCCACCTATCAGAGCCACCTATCAGTGCCCATCAGTCCCATCTATCAATGGTACCTATCAGTGCCCCTTAGTGCCACCCATCCGTGCCACCCATCTATGACACCCATCCGTGCCATCTTATCTGTGCCCATCTTTGCCCATCAGTGCCGCCTTATCTGTGCCCATCAGTACTGCCTTATCTGTGCCTATCGGTGCCACCTTATCTGTGCCTATTAGTGCCGCCTTAACTATGCCTATCAGTGCCCACCAGTGCAGCCTATCAGGGCCGCCTCATCAGCGCACTTCAATGAAGGAGAAAAATGACCTGTTTGCAAAATTCTATAACAAACTATTAAACATGATTTTTTTTTTTTTTTTTTTTTGCATCTTTTTTTGTTTGTTTAGCAAAAAATAAAACCCCCAGCTGTAATTAAATACCACCAAAAGAAAGCTCTATTTGTGGGAAAAAAATTATAAAAATGTCATTTGGGTACAGTGTTGTATGACTGTGTAATTGTCATTCAAAGTGCATCAGCGCTGAAAGCTGAAAATTGGTCTGGGACTGAGGGGGGTTTAAGTGCCCAGTAAGCAAGTGGTTAATGGAAAAATATAGGTATAGTTTATAGTATAAAAAAAAAAATTGCTGTGCGCCGCTAAAGTGTTCGGGGTTTGACTTGAAGAAAAAGTGGCGACCCTACGGCAGTGGCCCCCGAGCCAGGGCTGTAGGAGAGGTCTCCTTCTACACGTCAGGCTCTTACAAGGTGCGTGACACTCACTATGCCACGCAGTCTGACTTTTAGGTAGAGTAACTTTGCCAAAAGTACAAGTTTCACCTTCATTTTTATTCATTATGACAGTAAAATTGAAGTGTTGTTTCATCATTTACAAAACAGCGTGATTCTGAAAAAAATTGATGCCCTGGAGCTGTACGAGTCGTATTTACACTTTCTGTATTCCTCCCTTTTCTTGTTTCATTCCTTCTTTCACATAAGACAAGTTCACACATACAGCACAGCCTTCAAACTTCCAATTTTTTTTTCCATGCCTTTTTATGCATATTGAAGAGTTTTTTTTTTTTCATGCATGCCTTGTTTGGCTCAGTGCGGTTTCCTCTATACTCTATGGCAGTAAATAAAAAAAAAAACATCTTTCAGTCATTTAAAGAGAAAGGCGAGCGCAAATGAAGACTAATGCCGCGTACACACGACCAGCCTTTTCGAGGTCTAACTGACTTTTTCAGCGGAGGTCCGACGGACTTTCCGATTGAACTGACCTGCGTACACACAAACGGACGGACTTTCCCGACGGACTTTCAAAATGAACGGACTTGCCCGTCCGTTCATTATGAACGTGACTCCAGGTACGACGGGACTAGAAAAGGGAAGCCAATCTCGCAGCTTTCATCGGCGATATTGACACCTTGTGAGCTCCGTCGCCTGGTATGGATTTTAAGGGGAACCTCCATGCCAAAAAAAAACGGCGTGGGGGCCTCCCCCCAAATCCATACCAGACCCTTATCCGAGTACGCAGCCTGGCTGGTCAGGGAAGGGGGTGGGGATGAGCAAGCGCCCGCCCCCCCCTCTTGAACCATTCCAGGCCACATGCCCTCAACATAGGGGGGTGGGTGCTTTGGGGAAGGGGGCGCCCTGCGGCCCCCCCACCCCAAAGCACCTTGTCCCCATGTTGATGAGGACAAGGGCCTCTTCCCGACAACCCTGGCCATTGGTTGTCGAGGTCTGCGGATGGGGGGCTTATCGTAATCCGGGAGCCCCCCCCAGATCCCTGCCCCCCACCCTATGTGAATGGGTATGGGGTATACCCATTCACATGGGGGAAAAAGTGTCAATAAAAAAACACACTGCACAGGTTTTTAAAGTAGTTTATTAGGCAGCTCCGGGGGTCTTCTTCCGACTTCGGGGGTCTTCTTCCAACTTCACCACGCTTTCCGGTTCTTCTCGCCAGGCTCCTCCGCTATCTTCTGCTTTTTTGCCGCTCTTTTGCTAGCAGTGGGGGATCTGGGGGCCCCCTTATTAAAGGGGCTCCCGGATTTTGATAAGACCCCGACAACCAACAGCCAGGGTTGTTGGGAAAAGACCCTTGCCCTCATCAACATGGGGACAAGGTGCTTTGGCATGGGGGGGGGGCCGCAGGGCGTCCCCCTTCCCCAAAGCATCCACCCCCCCCCCATGTTGAGGGCATGCGGCCTAGTACGGTTCAGGAAGGGAGGGAGCTCGTTCGTCCTCACCCCCTTTCCTGACCTGCGCGCTCAGATAAGGGTGTGGTATGGATTTTGGGGGGGGGGCCACGCCGTTTTTTTGGCATAGGGGCTTCCCCTTAAAATCCATACCAGACCTAAAGGCCTGGTGTACAGTACCCTGTAGCTGAGAACCAGCGCAATAGGATCACGCTGGCTACTGAGCTGGCCAGAACCACCTCTGGAGGGAGTCTTTTCCACATTTTAACAGCTCTTACTGTGAAGAAACCTTTCTATATATGGAAATGAAATCTCTTTTCCTCTAGACGTAAAGAGTGCCCCCTTGTCCTCTGTGATGACCTTAAAGTGAATAACTCAACACCAAGTTCACTATATGGAACAGTTATGTATTTATACATGGCGATCATATCCCTCATTATACCTTCATGTATTTAATCCCTTTATCTCCTCTTCTCAAGAGAAAATAAATTCAGTTCCTCTAATCTTTCCTCATAGTTGAGCTCCTCCATGCCTCTTATCAGTTTAGTTGCCCTTCTCTGCACTTTCTCCAGTTCCCCGATATTCTTTCTGAGAACTGGAGCCCAAAACTGAACTGCATATTCCAGATGAGGTCTAATGATTTGTACAGGGGGGCAAAATGATATCTCTCTCTCTGGAGTCCATACCTCTCTTGGCATTGCATGCTATTATTGAGCTTATGATCTACCAGAAACCCCCAGATCCTTCTCCACCATTGATTCCCCCAGTTGTACTCCCCCTAGAATGTATGATGCATTCATATTCTTAGCTCCCAAGTGCATAACTTTACATTTATCAACATTAAACCTCATTTGCCACATAGTTGCCCAATGACAAGACAGTGAGGTCCGTTCTCCTTATTTGCTATCTGTAGAACCTTGACTGAATCCTGAAGAAGCCTAACGGTGAAACGCGTAGGTACACAAGGGCTCACTAAACATTATGTATTAGTATACATGATTTTTAATTCTTCTGTACTGTCCTATTTATGTTGTGTATTTTTCAATAAATAGTGTTTATTTTCATACCTCTTCGTTGTTTCCTATGCCTTTAAAGTCCGACCTAGGTTTACTGTTATTGTACACCTTTTTTTCTTGTTCATTCCCTACTGATTACCTACCTAGACTATTACACCTCACTAATCGTTCTGTGACTGCTGCCCCTCTTTGCCAATCCCTTCACTGGCTTCCCCTACCCCACCGTGTAAAATTCAAAATGCTAACCATAACATACAAAGCCATCCACAACCTCGCCCCCCCATCTACATCACCAACCTCATCTGCAGATATCGCCCACATCGTCCCCTCCGCTCCTCCCAGGACCTCCTGCTCTCTAGCTCCCTTGTTATCTCCTCTCATGCTCACCTTCAAGACTTCTCCAGGGTCTCTCCCACCCTCTGGAACTCCCTGCTCCAGTCTGTCCGCTCAGCCCCTACCCTGTCCGCCTTTAAGAGTTCCCTGAAAACTCATGTATTCAGGGAAGCCTATCCCACACCCACCTAACTGTTCCCGAGCCACCCCCATAAAATCATTCTCTGCAGCTATTACCTTTTGTACCACCACCCCCTCCCTTTAGAATGTAAGCTCTATGAGCCGGGCCCTCCTGTACCTTTTGTATTGTACTGTAATTGTGTTGTCCCCCCCTATACATTGTAAAGCGCTTCGTAAACTGTTGGCGCTATATAAATCGTTAATAATAATAATAATAATAATAATAATAATACTGATGTAAATCCCCCTCTGTGAGGGTGTAGTGGCCATGAGCAAAACACACAGAACACAAGTCTGTGAACTTGATATAAAGTTAAAAAAGATCAAAGTATAATTAGGTATCCCGCGTTATGCCGGCTCCGTGTGTGCTGTGGATGATGGTGGCCGGCCGGTGAGGACTATCGTGCAAAGGGCGTGTCTCTTTACCTGCAAAGAGGTACAATCAGTGGCTTAACTAGAACCTTCAGGGCCCCGATGCAAGAAACCATGAAGGGCCCCCCTGAACCCCAGCCAGGGCCCTTCCCTCCGAGTCCGGCGGTGGAACTCCAGGGGGTGGTCACAGGTATGACCTTTGTGAGCCCTGTAGTTCCACCACTGGTATCAGTATTTTTTTTTTATTTTTTTTTATTTTTTATTTTTTTTTTAGGTGCCCCATTGGGGGACTGTCCCTAGGCAGGATGGGGTCCCCGTCCCCAGAAGAGATGAGGTCCTTTTCTCCAGGGCAGATGAAGTTACTGCCCCTAGGTGAGAAGGGGTCCCTGTCCCCAAGGGGAGATGGAGGGGGTATGTAATGCTGTGTGGGGGATGGGGTCCTCTCACTCACCATGACCAAGCTGTAGGCCGCGCACTCAGCCATGTTGGCCTGGGCTCCATCCAGTGTGCTGGACGGGCGATCAGCATATCTCCCAGAAAGAACTTTCATCATCTGTGTATGACGGGGGAGGAGGGGGGCTGGCAGACAAGCCTGCAGTGTCCTCCAGGGAGCCGGTTCTCATAGGGCTGCACTGCATCTGTATGCTTGCATGGAGCAGGAGAGGGGTACTCTGAGGAGCCGGCCATGACAGGTCATGCGGGGAATGCACAACTAAAGAGCAGCCAGTGCGATAGTCGAGCATGGAGCTCTGCTAGTCACCCTCCACCTCCAGCCACCCGTGTGCATGGTGCACTGGTACCCCTAGCTGCCTATGCTGCTGCTGGCCATATGTAGAGGGGGCTGCATGGGCCCCCTGCATCACAGGGCCCAGTTGCGGTCGCGACTGCTGCACCCCCTATAGTTACGCCCCTGGGTACAATCATGTCAAGGCTGGTAATATCAATAGTTCAAATAGCCACACTTAGCACTTGATTGCTTATGATGGTAAAGGCTATATTTTATTTTATTTTATTTTATTTTATTTATTATGTTTATAATACTGTTAAATAAAGTGGCTGCTGTGGCCATTAAATCCCAATTGGTAACAGAGGGGTTGATTTACTAAAGGCAAACAGACTTTTTGAATTGCAGTTGCTCCAGAGCATTGGAGCCTTTGACTTCGGAGATGTAACATGTATCAGTATTGGTTTCCTTTAATAAAAAAATAAAAAATAAAAACTAACAGTACTTTGTTTTCTTCTTCCTAGACATTACTAACACCAGGACTATATCGTTATTATGATTACATATTCATAGTGTAGAGTTCTTTGCTGAAATGCTTCATACAGATATAATTAGAAAAAAAAAGACTTCACCAGTTTTGAAGTAATAATTATGCATTTTCCTTGGTTTTCTGTTGGATCAGTTTGGGTGTCGAAAATTCTTCACTTTTTTTTTTTTTTAATGAGCTGTACAAAGTATATCTTTAATGTTGGCAGTATATGGCACTTTGGACAATTTATAGTGTAAGTGTAGGCAGATATAGAAGACATTATTAAATCCACTTATGTGTTCATTAGCAATAATTACATGCATTTTAAAGAGAACCCCCTGGCCATGTAAGTACTAGGCTCTTCCCCTCCCAGCTGCTCTCAGGCTGGCGGAGGGAGGGGCAGCACTCCAAGCCAATTCGGGTTTCCGGCATTGCGGGGTGTTGGGAATATAAACAGATCGGAAATTTGTTGAATGGAAGAGAGATCATCGGCGAGTTGCTGTTCTTTCATTATCTAATTCCAGGCTTGACCAAGCTTCCGTTGTAGTAGAGAAAAGTAAATGATCACAACTTGGACTTTGGATAAGAAGATTGCCTGCACACCCGCGGCGGCTCCGGTGTCCAGTCCTCCGACATGGGTCTCCTCTCCCGCCAAAGCGCTAGGCATCCAATAGGATAGTCTGAAGCTTTGACCAAACAGACCTGCCTCCTGAATTGGCGAGGGGAACTTTAGTGTGATAATAATGAAAATGAATTTGCTAGGTATTGTGAGTACCTGAATATTGTGTGTACCTGAGTATTGTATGCACCTGAGTATTGTGTGTACCTGAGTATTGTGAGTACCTGAGTATTGTGTGTACCTGAATATTGTGTGTACCTGAGTATTGTATGCACCTGAGTATTGTGTGTACCTGAGTATTGTGAGTACCTGAGTATTGTGTGTACCTGAGTATTGTGAGTACCTGAGTATTGTGAGTACCTGAGTATTGTGTGTACCTGAGTATTGGGAGTACCTGAGTATTGTGAGTACCTGAGTATTGTGTACCTGAGTATTGTGAGTACCTGAGTATTGTGTACCTGAGTATTGTGAGTACCTGAGTATTAGGAGTACCTGAGTATTGTGTGTACCTGAGTATTGGGTGTACTTGAGTATTGTGAGTACCTGAGTATTGTGTGTACCTGAGTATTGGGTGTACCTGAGTATTGGGTGTACCTGAGTATTGTGGGTACCTGAGTATTGGGTGTACCTGAGTATTGTGAATACCTGAGTATTGGGAGTACCTGAGTATTGTGTGTACCTGAGTATTGTGTGTACCTGAGTATTGTGGGTACCTGAGTATTGTGGGTACCTGAGTATTGTGAGTACCTGAGTATTGGGAGTACTTGAGTATTGTGAGTACCTGAGTATATTTAGAGTACCTGAGTATTGGGGGTACCTGAGTATTGGGGGTACCTGAGTATTGTATGTATCTGAGTATATTTAGAGTACCTGAGTATTATGGGTACCTGAGTATTGAGAGTACTTGAGTATTGGTAGTACCTGAGTATTGGGAGTACCTGAGTATTGTGTGTACCTGAGTATTGTGGGTACCTGAGTATTGGGAGTACCTGAGTATTGTGTGTACCTGAGTATTGTGGGTACCTGAGTATTGTGGGTACCTGAGTATTGTGTGTACCTGAGTATTGTGAGTCCCTGAGAATTGTGGGTACCTGAGTATTGTGTGTACCTGTGTAGTGTGAGTACCTGGGTAGTGTGGGTGCATGTGGGTACCAGGCGCTCGGGTTCGGCACATCATGGATCTGGTGGATAGATTACTGGGAGGGGCTGGGGAAGACCCGGCTGTCATGGTGCACACTGGCACCAATGACAAAGTCAGAGGCAGATGGAGTGTCATTGTCACGTACCTGGTAGGCGAGCCCAGAATGCAGGGAGCGGCCTCTCGTAGCCTCTGGCTCGAGAACCCCTGAGGGTGGTAACAGGGATTCAAAAGTTCAGAGGGCACAAGTGCCTGGCTAGTGTAAGGCAGATCCGGATTGTCAGCAGCAACACAGGCAGCAGATAAGAACGGCTGGTGACAGTCGGCAGGTGGCAGCAGGCACGGGTAGATGGACTGGAATAGCAGAAGATCGTCAGCAGGTGACAGCAGGCTCAGGCAGTCAAGGCTGGAACAGCAGGAGGTCGTCAGCAGGTGACAGCAGGCTCAGGCGGTTAAGGCTGGAACAGCAGGAGGTCGTCAGCAGGTGACAGCAAGCTCAGGCAATCAGGCTGGAACAGCAGAAGGTCGTCAGCAGGTGACAGCAGGTATTGGATATCCGATCGGATCAGCAGGAGGTAACAGCAGAGTCGGGTACAGGCCAGGTCGGTAACTGGCGGACAACAACGGTACAAGGGAAGAGGCAGAGACGTAGTCAGACAGGCAAGGAGTCGGTGGCAGGCAGCAAACGAACGTAGTCAGGAACAGGCCGGGTAACAGGAATCAAGGCAACAGATAGCAAGTAACAGAATCTCCGGACACTCTGTAGACTGGACAGCAAGAGGGAAGCAGAGGCAGAGTCCTTAAGTAACCTTTAGGGCGCCAAAGCGGTCACGCGGCGAGTCTGCGTGCCCCCGCGAGTAGCCGTGCGTCCGTTCGTGACCCCGCGCACCCCCGTGCGCTCGTTCGCAACATCGCGCACCCGCGTGGGCCCGATCGTACCAACGCGCGCCCGCGTGCATCCGTTCGCGTTAACATGCACCAAAGGGTAACGACAGGTTCTCAGCAACGGGCCCCTGCGAGCAGACCTCCCATGTGCGATCGGATCGCCAGAACGGTCATGACAGTCATAAAAAACTATTTCAGGGACTTGGGAGCTAAATCGAGGAAAAGGACCTCCAAAGTAGTATTCTCAGGAATAATGCCAGTACATCGAGCCACACCAGAGAAAGGCAGAGGGAGATTAGGGAAGTAAACAAGTGACTGAGGAGCTGGTGTAGTAAGGAGGGGTTTGGGTTCCTGGAGGACTGGGCCAACTTCTCAGTCGATCACCAGTACTATAGAAGGGACGGACTGCACCTAAATGAGGAGGGTGCAGATCAGCTCGGAGTAAAAATGGTCATAAAGTTAGAAGGGTTTTTAAACTAGAAAATGGGGGGGGGGGGGGTCCAGAGGTAGAGATAGTTAGTGCGGAACATATTCCAGAGGGTAGTATTGGGGCCATTCGTGGTAGGTTGACTAAAACACATAAACCCAAGGTAGGTATAGTAACAAGTCCTATTTGTAATCTCAGAACACCCAATAAGAGGATAATATGCCACCAGTCTAAACTACTTGGCATGTTCACCAATGCCAGGAGCCTGGCAGACAAGATGGGTGAACTAGAGATACTGTTGTACGAGCAGGATTTGGATTTTGTGGGAATTTCAGAGACCTGGTTAAACAGCTCTCAAGATTGGCTGGCAAACATTCAAGGGTATTCCCTTTATCGCAGGGATAGAGAGGGTAAAATGGGGGAGGGGTATGCCTATATATCAAGAGTAATGTACAAATGAATGTGAGAGACGACATCACTAAGGGTACTAGGGAGCAGGTAGAATCCTTCTGGGTAGAGCTCCAAAGGGATGAAGTTGAGGGGAAAATAATACTGGGAGTATGCTATAGGCCCCTTAACCTGAGGGAGGAGGGGGGAGGCGGACCTCCTATCACAATTTGGATTAGCAGTAATGATGGGAAGTGTTATCATAATGGCGGATTTTAATTATCCACACATAAATTGGGTGGAGGGAACCACGCAATTGTCTTAGGCTTGCCAGTTCCTAAATGTCTTGCAGGATAATTTCATGGGCCAGATGGTAGACGCACCAACTAGAAATAAAGCGTTACTGGATCTACTGATTACCAACAATACCGACCTGACCACGGATGTGGAAATAAGGGGCAATTTAGGAAACAGCGATCACAGGTCAATTGGCTTCAGTATAAATCACACAAATAGGAAACATAAGGGGAATACAAGACACTGAATTTCAAACTAGAAAACTTCCCTAAACCGCGACCCTTGTTAGAAGGAATAAATTTGGATAAAATCTTAGGAACAAAGAACACGGAGGAGAGATGGGTTTGCTTTAAGAGCATATTAAATAAGGGCATTAGCCAATGCGTCCCATTGGGTAATACATTTAAAAGAGCAAACAAAAGTCCTGGATGGCTTAACTCCAATGTAAAAATGTGTCCATCTAAAAGCAAAGGAGAAGGCCTTCAAAAAAATACATCAAGGTTGAGGGATCATCGTCAGCATTCAGACTTTATAAAGAATGCAAATGCAAAGATAAGTAAGGGTTCAATTAGGGCGGCTAAGATAGAACACGAAAGACAAAGCGCAGGAGAGCAAAACAAATACCAAGAAATTCTTTAAGTATGTAAAAAAAGGGAGGCCAGTCCATATTGGCCCCATAAAGAATGAGGAAGGACATCTGGTTACAAAGGATGGGGAGATGGTGAAGGTATTGAATTTATTCTCCTCCTCAGTCTTCACAAGGGAATCGGGGGGCTTTGGTAACCAAAACTGCAGTGTTTATCAACATGACACATCACAGGACGCACCTCCATGGTTAACAGAGGATAGAATTAAAATTAGACTTGAGAAACGTAACATTAATAAATCACCAGGACCAGAGGGCTTGCACCCGAGGGTACTTAGGGAACTCAGTCAAGTAATTGCCAGACCATTGTTCCTAATTTTTATTGACAGTCTACTGACTGGAATGGTACCAGCAGATTGGAGAAAAGCCAATGTGGCACCAATATTTAAAAAGGGCCCAAAATACATCCCTGGGAATCACAGACCAGTTAGGCTAACATTAATAGTATGTAAACTCTTGGAGGGGATATAAAGAGGGGGAAAGGGGAAATTGGGACTTTATATGAGGCAAAGAATGTATAAATTCATCTACCTCCATCCCTAATCAAGTATTATAGGAAAAATAGGGTGGGACTTTGAATGAAGCATAGCTGCAAGGTAGGTATGCAAGGACATATCTGAAATTCATTGGCTAGGTATAGGATTTGAGGGTAAACGATAATAACATGGGTAACAATAATATGAATTTGATTATATTTCATATATGTGTATACATAAGTACATATTATAACAAAGTTTACAATGATAATCAACATCACAAAAAATTGCATGATTAAAAAAGACAGAAATAATCTTGAATGGATTGAAGCATGAGACATTATAAATAAAGTCAGGGAGAATTTCAGACACATGCTTGCAAATGGTAGCATAAAAGCGCTCTACGCGTTTCGTGGAGTTCATCCACTCATCAGGAGCAGTTCCAAGGTTAAAATTATCTACAAAGAGATAAGTGAATGCATGAAGATCAGACAAAATCAGCACAAAGGGCAAAGGAACAGAGAGAGGGAGGGAGACTCAGCTCCCTCAAACACTCTTACTTACAATAAGATTGTTTCTTAGGAAAGAAACTGTTGACAAATAGAGGCGCTGTGAAAAACAAATCTCCACCGGAGCTGAGGCAAAAATCTCAAAGACCACAGAGCACCACAGTTGATTGGGAGTGACACATCTAGGGCCCTGTAATCACAGAATAACCATATATAAAAAGTTTTTCCAAAGAACCTCTGTGGAGGAATAGAATAAGTAAGTGTATAATTATATCTGTACAGGAACAAATGAAACGAAGTTACAGTGCCAAGAGGTAGTGAAGCCAGTGAGTAAAATCATTAAGATGAAAGGAGGCATATAGCTAAGCCAAGTAGGTTAGATATAATTGGTGTGAAAAAAAGATATATAGTGTGAACAGTGAAAAGCAAAAAATAATCCAAAAAATCTATAATTACCATAACTGAGGTGAGTGAGTGTCAAACAGGATACATTAAGATAGTGAGGAACATAGTTCAACCGGCGCGTGTCAACTAGTGGTACGGTATAGCCGCAGAGACCACCTACGTCACGCTGCGAGATCCAGGGGGTGGCGGTGTCAGCGTCCGAATAGCTGATAGCCTTCGGCAGCCGGCTCCCAAACCACCTCCTAATGAACGCAGATGGACACTCGGCAACCCGCCGCATGGCGTTCTTGGAGGGGATGATAAGGGACTATATACAAGATTTTAGTAATGAGAACGGTATCATTAGCAGTAATCAGAATGGATTCATGAAGAATCGTTCTTGTCAAACCAATCTATTAACCTTCTATGAGGAATTGAGTTGCCATCTAGAAAAAGGAAGGCCCGTAGAGGTGGTGTATCTAGATAAAGGAAGGCCCGTAGAGGTGGTGTATCTGGATTTGGCAAAAGCATTTGACACAGTTCCCCTATAAACATTTACTGTACAAAATAAGGTCCGTTGGCATGGACCATAGGGTGAGTATGTGGATTGAAACCTGGCTACAAAGGCGAGTTCAGAGGGTGGTGATAAATGGGGAGTACTCGGAATGGTCGGGGGTGGGTAGTGGGGTCCCCCAGGGTTCTGTGCTGGGACCAATCCTATTTAATTTGTACATAAAGACCTGGAGGATGGGGATGGGGGAAACAGTTCAATCTCTGTATTTGCGGACGACACTAAGCTAAGCAGGGCAATAACTTCTCCTCAGGGTGTGGAAACATTGCAAGAAGATCTGAACAAATTATTGGGGGGCAACTATGTGGCAAATTGACCAGCTCTGGGCACCAGTCCTCGGGAACGATGTGCTGGAAATGAAGCGAGTACAAAGAAGGGCAACAAAGCTAATAAAGGGTCTGGAGGATATTAGTTATGAGGAAAGGTTGTGAGCTCTGAACTTATTCTTTCTGGAGAAGAGACGCTTGAGAGGGGATATGATTTCATTATATAAATACCGGACTGGTGACCCCACAACAGGCATAAAACTTCTCTGCAGAAAGGAGTTTAACAAGACACGTGGCCACTCATTAAAATTAGAAGAAAAGAGGTTTAACCTGTCAGAAACCATGAAATCAGACTGAGACAGAAGTACAGTTAAATCACACTTGTTTAAAAATAAAAGTAAAAAGAACAAAAGTAGTGAAAACATAGCCAAGGTTCAGTAACCAGAACGGATAGTCAGCCAAGCCAGAAGTCAGGGATCAATATAGAGAAACAGCAAGCAGGATCTGGAGCCAGAAGGGATGTCGGCAAAGCCAGTCTTTGAACAGGAAGGCAGGAGATAGTCTCTGAGATGTTGACCAAGGCGAAGGCAGATCTCCTCTGGACTGGACGGTTTAAACAGGCAGGACTGACGAGCAGGATATCATTAACAGCTGAGTAACTGTGGAGAGAGAAAGGAGCTGGCAATTAGCCGACAGCCGAGCGGCCAGCTCAGAGAAGGAAGGGCTGAGCCCAGCCCTGACATAACCTTAAACTATGCTGAGGGTTCTTTACTGTAATCGCTGCCAGGATGTGTAATTCCCTTCCACAGGTGGTGGTCTCAGCGGGGGGCATCGATAGTTTAAAAAAACGATTAGATAAGCACCTGAACGACCGCAACATACAGGGATATACAATGTAATACTGACATATAATCACACATAGGTTGGACTTGATGGACTTGTGTCTTTTTTCAGCCTCACCTACAATGTAACAACTGGGAGCCCCTGCGCTCTGAGGCCACCCTTTTTTGAAGCCTATTAGAGCCTCTGGCTCTAATCAGGTGCTTAAAAAAAACACCCCCCCTCCCCACATTGGAATGCATGGTGCCGCCACTGAGGGGGCTGAATGCGTGGTTAGGGGAGGCCGCGTCCGTGCGCCTTCTATGGACGGGCCGCCACTGCTGCACATCACCAAAACAAGCACCATACCCACTATGAAGCATGGCGGTGGCAGCATTCTGCTTTGAGGCTGTTTTTCTTCAGCTGGAACAGGGCCCTTAAGGGTAAAAAAAATATTAATGCCTAAGCCCAATTTTGCAGCTCTGACGTGTGTTAGTAAAATGTACAAATCATCACAACTACTGTGTGTATCCAGGTAGATTATACTGCTTTTTTTTTTTTTCAGGACAAATTGAGCTTTCATTTGGTGGTAAATGGATATCTCTTGATTTTTTTTTCTTTTATTATCTGGCCCAAAAGAGTAAAAAAAAAACAAATTTTTAAATTTAGCTGTATATTTCTTGGTACTACCATAACCTACTACCAAAGAACAACCCAAAATAAATTCTCCAGCTCCTGTCGATCGCATCAATATCACATATGTGTATGTTAGTTGTTGTTTGTACACATAGTATGGCCCAAAAACAATAGTGCGCATTTTGCTTTTTTTTTTTTATCCTTTTCTTTGTCTTTTTTTTATCCTTTTCTTTTTTTTTTTTTTTATCCTACCTAAAACACTCCAACACTGATACTAATTTAAAAATATATATATTTTTTTTAATCCTTTTTAAATCATGTCCTTTGACGCTGACTGTGACCTTGACCTTGACTTGACCCAAACACTAACCACTGACTTAAATCAAAACCTTGATTATTTTTTTTATTTTTTTTATTATTATTATAAGAGCAGTTGCTCCAGAGCTTAGTAAATGAGCAGAAGCTCTGCTGACTTCCATCATCCAATCGTGCAAGCAAAAATGCTGTTTTTTTTTTCCTTGCAGGTGATTGGGTACGCTTTGCAAAGTAAAGCCTTAATTGTAAAGTCTCGTTTTTTGTTTTTTTTTTCTATTAAAATAACAAACATTTAGATTTGCACACAGCCGCCGGATCCTCTTTTTCTCGGGGTCCCTGGCTGGAGACCAAGTCTCAGCTTTCAGCGCTGTCGCACTTTGAATAACAATTACCCGGTCATACAACACTGTACCCATATGACATTTTTATCATTTTTTTTTTCACACAAATAGAGTTTTCTTTTGGTGGTATTTGATCAACACTGCGGTTTTTATTTTTTGCTAAACAAACAAAAAAAGATGGAAAATTTTGAAAAAAAATAAAAAATCATGTTTCATAGTTTGTTATAACATTTTGCAAACAGGTAATTTTTCTGCTTCACTGATATGCTCTGATGAAGTGGCACTGGTGGACTCTGACAGGCTGCACTGGTGGAGACTGATAGGCTGCACTGGTGGGCGCTGATAGGCTGCACTGGTGGACACTGACAGGCTGCACTGGTGGAGACTGATAGGCTGCACTGGTGGGCACTGATAGGCTGCACTGGTGGGCACTGATAGGCTGCACTGTTGGGCACTGATAGGCACAGATAAGGCGGCACTGATGGGGACAGATAAGGCGGTACTGATGGGCACAGATAAGGTGGCACTGATGGGAACAGATAAGGTGGTACTGATGGGCACAGATAAGGTGGCACTGATGGCCACTGATTAGATGGCACCGATGAGCCCTGATGGGTGGCACTGATGGGCACTGATAGGTGTTACCGTTAGATACCACTGATAGATGGCATTGATAGGTGGCACTGATGGGCACCACTGTTGATGAGACACTAATTGGTGACACTGATAGGTGGCACTGTGGACACTGATGGGTGGCACTGTTGGCACTGGTAGGTGGCGCTGGTGGGCACTGGTAGGCAGAACTGTTGTGCACTGGTAGGTGGCACTGGTGGGCACAGATGAGCTGGCAGCAGCTCTCCTTGATCGGGACCGATGTCCCTCTGACAGCTGCCAGTGATCGGCTTTTTTTTTCTTTCCTCACGCTATCAGCTCGAGAAGAAAAAATAGCCGATTACCGGCTCTGTTTACATCACATGATCAGCTGTCATTGGCTGACAACTGATCACGTGGTAAAGGGTCCGGATTGACCCCTTACTCAGATCTGTGGTCAGCCGAATCTCATAGACTCGCTTATCACAGAGCGCACCGAGCGTGCCCTGCAGGGGGCGCGCAGACCACTCAGGCGCGGGAGGATGTCCATTGACGTTCTCCCGGCTCTGAAGAAGTTAAACACCATACCTCCCAACATTTTGAGATGGGAATGAGGGACACCTACTAGCAAACGTATGTAGGCATAGGACACGCCCCCGCCACACCCTTTTTAAAGGAGAATTAACCAAAAAAAAGGTTAATTAAATACACAAGGTCTTTTTTTTTTACTACTACTATTCCTTTATATTGGCTTTTAAAATTTACAAATGCAGCAATTTAGAAATTGGATGAAAGGTTTAGCACTGGGGAACACTTTTTGAAGGATAAAAAGTGCGTTTTATATACAACTATATAGATCAGACCAAAATGAGGGACAAATGGGGAAGCAAGAGGGACAGAGGACATTTCTCCAATTCAGGGACAGTCCTTCCAAATCCGGGACAGCTGGGAGCTATGAAACACCACGGCCAAATTAGTATTGTTGCTGACCATGTCCATCCCTTTATGACTACAGTGTCCCCATCTTCTGATGGCTCCTTCCAGCAGGATAATGCTCCATGTCACAAAGCTCCAATCATCTCACCACTGGACAATGAGGTCCCTGTCCTCCAATGGCCTCCACACTCACCACATCTCATCCACTAGAGCACCTTTGGGATATGGTGGAAGATTGGCATCATGGTGTCCCCATCTTCTGATGGCTCCTTCCAGCAGGATAATGCACCATGTCACAAAGCTCCAATCATCTCACCACTGGACAATGAGGTCCCTGTCCTCCAATGGCCTCCTAGAACAGGAAACGGAGGCTACAATTGGCACAGGATCACCGAAATTGGACAATAGAAGATTGGAAAAACGTTGCCTGCTCTGATGAATCTGGATTTCAGCTGCGACATTCAGATGGTGGGCTCAGAATTTGGCGCATAGATCCATCCTGCCTTGTATCCCCGTTTCAGGCTGGTGGTGGTGGTGTAATAATGTGGGTGATATTTTCTTGGCACACTTTCTGCCCCTTAGTACCAATTGGGCATGGTTTAAACACCACGACCTACCTGAGTATTGTTACTGACCATGTCCATCCCTTTATGACGACAGTGTCCCCATCTTCTGATGGCTCCTTCCAGCAGGATAATGCTCCATGTCACAAAGCTCCAATCATCTCACCACTGGACAATGAGGTCACTGTCCTCCAATGGCCTCCACACTCACCACATCTCATCCAATAGAGGACCTTTGGGATGTGGTGGAAGATTGGCATCATGGTGTCCCCATCTTCTGATGGCTCCTTCCAGCAGGATAATGCCCCATGTCACAAAGCTCCAATCATCTCACCACTGGACAATGAGGTCACTGTCCTCCAATGGCCTCCACATTCACCACATCTCATCCAATAGAACATCTTTGGGATGTGGTGGAAGATTGGCATCATAATGTCCCCATCTTCTGATGGCTCCTTCCAGCAGGATAATGCCCCATGTCACAAAGCTCCAATCATCTCACCACTGGACAATGAGGCCACTGTTCTCCAATGGCCTCCACACTCACCACATCTCATCAAATAGAGAACTTTTGGGATGTGGTGGAAGATTGGCATCATGGTGTCCCCATCTTCTGATGGCTTCTTCCAGCAGGATAATGCCCCATGTCACAAAGCTCCAATCATCTCACCACTGGACAATGAGGTCACTGTTCTCCAATGGCCTCCACACTCACCACATCTCATCCAATAGAGCACCTTTGGGATGTGGTGGAAGATTGGCATCATGGTGTCCCCATCTTCTGATGGCTCCTTCCAGCAGGATAATGCCCCATGTCACAAAGCTCTGATCATCTCACCACTGGACAATGAGGTCCCTGTCCTCCAATGGCCTCCACACTCACCACATCTCATCCAATAGAGAACCTTTGGGATGTGGTGGAAGATTGGCATCATGGTGCCCCCATCTTCTGATGGCTTCTTCCAGCAGGATAATGCCCCATGTCACAAAGCTCCAATCATCTCACCACTGGACAATGAGGTCCCTGTCCTCCAATGGTCTCCACACTCACCACATCTCCATCCAATAGAGCACCTTTGGGATGTGGTGGAAGATTGGCATCATGGATGTGCAGCCGACAAATCTGCGTCAACTGCGTGATGTTATCATGTCACTATGGAGCAAAATCTCTGAGGAACGTTCCCAACACCTTGTTGTATCTATGCCACCAAGAATGAAGGCAAAAGGTGGTATTAGAAAGGGGACGTAATAAAGTGGCTGGTGAGTATATATAGTGCATGGGAATAGTCACCGGATCCACAAGATCCCAAACAAACTCCCATGATAGATAAATAAGTAAAAGCTATAAATCTGAAAATCCGAATAAACAGATAAATAGACCAAATATATTGTTATGTTTCGGCTCTTCACTACTGTATTCTAATGGTTATGTGTTGATGTGTAAATGGCGGAACTTTCCATATATAATACTAGTGTGTCCCCTTTAAAGGAACTCACCGAAATCAACATGTCAAGAAATAATCTCCAATATATATAAAAGTTTATATATCAACCTATAGCCAACCAGCAGCCATTAAGGTCTATGAATAAGAAAATGACTGCTTGCTGCAGACCTACTTCAGTGATTTTGCTAATATCAGCACAGCAGAGAGAACGGTGGCAGGAAAATACATGATTTAAGGGTAATGAAGCTGAAACTTTTTTTTTTTTTTTTTGTGCACTTGACCTAAGTGCATATAGATCTAAAGGAAGGAGGAGGCTGAGAAATACTGCAAGGCACAGAGTTTATATTGGTAAAAATGTACCCAGAGAATAAACCCGAGCGTGCGGCCATGGAACATCATATTATCACACCGCCATGATATTTTTTTTTCATAGGAGGTCAGCAAAGGGTTGTGTTTTCTATTTGAAGGCTGAAAATCTTGATTTTTTTTTTCATTCTAACCCCTCCCCCACTCTTCTCGCAGCCAGGGCTGTAGTAACCAGTGTTTTTTTTTTTTTTTTTTCCTGCCAGAACGTACTGAAACAGCCTTCCGGCACCTCCTCCAGGAAACAGAACTTTCTTATTATTTTTTTTTTTTTTTACAGTTGGTTTATGCTGTTGCCGGGCCCACGGAGTGAGATGGCGGCCGCATAGGCCGACACACCTACTATAATGCCGGCTGCAGCCTTGAGAGAGTAGAAGGTGGAATGGTATGAGCTGCCCTCTCCTCTCCCTGTAGCCGACCGGATGTTCCTTTTGTGAGAAAGTGAGGCCCGGAGCGATAGGAATGTAATGGAAATAGTGAAGGGTTGGCATGACAGAGTGAGAAGGGGAGGCAATGAATGGGTTAAGGAAGTTCAATTTGTAGAAGTAGGAAGGAGAGAGGATTGGCTGAGTAAAGCAGGAAAAGGAGGGGTCTGGTAGTTTACTTAAGGGGGAGGTGGGGCTCTCGGGCATTAGTGGAGGGTCAGCAGGTGAAGAAGCAGGCAGTTTTACACGCAGCTAAAAAATCAACAGCTATGGCAGAGGTGGACAGGATTTTGGCTGCGGTTGGACC
Source organism: Lithobates pipiens (assembly GCF_037356315.1). Classification (NCBI taxonomy): domain Eukaryota; kingdom Metazoa; phylum Chordata; class Amphibia; order Anura; family Ranidae; genus Lithobates; species Lithobates pipiens. Next base: position 241,209,215 of record NW_027507787.1, read on the forward strand.
GGAGTGGCTACTTAGTCAGGTAGCATCCCTGATAGAGGATCAGGCATCTGGGTCAGGGGCAGGAGGGACAGGAACTCCCAAAAGCATGGAGGTCTCGGCCTCCGGAGCGTTTTTCCCCAGAGTACATCCCCCTGAGCTTTGCGCCAGGTCAGGAGCCCCATGTGGGACCCGTCAGGCACACCTGCTGGGCCACCATCGGCTGCAGCAGGAGGATCGCCTGAACGGAATCCTCGTCGGATCCCACCCCGCTCTGCATCACTGTCGGGAGCCAGCAGACTCTGACGTGGTGGCGAGGGGGGTCCTTGCGAGGGAGATGATCAGCCACGGCTGTGGGGCCGTCACCAGACACGGCCGGTGGCTCTAACACCAGGCGAGTTCCCCCTGTAGGTGGCGGAAGGTCTAGAAGCTACAGGAGAGCGCCGCTGGTTTCTGGGGGCAACGGAAGGGCGGAATAACTCAGAAGCCACGTGGGGGCGGATCCAGTGCTACACCGACACGGGTCCTCAGCAGCCAGGCCCTCAACACCTGGGGTGCTAAGAGTGGAAGAGCAGTAGCTTCCAGGACAGCGGTCTGAGGGAGAGCTGTCATGCTCTAAGGAAGAAGAGTCGCGGAACCAGCCGACACCGGTGGATTTGAGAGCGGCAGCTGTTGGGGTCTCCCCTGGTCAGCCCAGTAAGTCTGCCTCTTTATCTACCACCTCCTTCAATGCTGCATTGGGTGGGTTGTTGGCTGTGTGGGATGGGGGGATTCGGTGGATGTTAGGGCCACACCGCAGGCTGGGGGCTCGGTGGCTGGCCTGCAAGGGGCAGGTAATATACCTGCCACTTCCGGTACAGATGCGCAGCTGTGCAATTTGCTGGGAGGGTGCAGGATCCTGTGCAGCATTTTGCGGGGGGAACAGGGTTACAGTCCCCGCCGGTGTCGCCTTGGGTCTAGCTGGGTGGAGGGGCAGTGTTAGAGGGGGCTAGTCCCACTGTGCCAACTCCTCCCCCTTCGGTTTCGGTGGTAGCCCCAGTAGCTACAGGGATTTCTGTGTCGCCTCCAGCATTGGGGACAGCTAGTCTGGTGCTTGAGAAGACGGGAGCGTCGCAGGAGGTCTCAGGAAAAACAGATGCAGTACGATTAGCTGACACGGCAAAATGCAAAGTTTGTGTATGCTTTGAGGGTCCATTGGGGGCGCATTTAAAACAGGAAGTCCTGTGGAGATTTTTTCCTTACTGCCATTACAGTAGTTTAACCTGGACAGGCTCAAGCCCCGACGATGCTAAAAAAGAGGACGAGGAGAATCTGCGGTATCGATTGATTCCGCTGGCTTTCACCAACAGGCTGCAAGCGTTTGCCAATATAGCGAGCATCATATACCCTTTTAAAAGGGTATTTGACATCCCCACATGCTCCACTTCCGCTGCCAAGTGCCTTATGTCTATTAAACAGAGTACGAGGACTGTTGCCAACTTCGCCATTGACTTTCGTACTCTGACAGCAGAGGTTGCTTGAAACAATGAGGCCCTCATGGCTGCTTTTTTTTCATGGTCTCTCGGATACCATCAAGGATGAGATAGCAGTCCGATATATACCCACTGAGCTGGAGAAGTTGGTCGCGTTTGCTGTCCTCATTGACTCCAGACACAGACAGAGAAAGCCTCCTGTACATTTGTCTCCAAACTTTGCAGTCCCACCCATGCCTCTCTCACCTTGAATGCCTCCTGGTACTGACTTGGTGTGTGAAGATGAACCCATGCACTTGGGCTTCATGCATCTCTCTGTGGATGAGAGAGCCTTTAGGAGGAGGGAGAGATTGTCCCTATTTTGTGGCCAGGCAGGTCACTTTTTGAAGAAGTCTTGTCATACCCGTCCAGGGAACGCCCGAAACCTTGAGGTCCTGTCACGAACAGACCTTAGGTGGCGTTGTTTCATCCCCAGTTATCCAGAAGGATAAGCCCCTGGTTTCTGTTACCCTTTCTTGGGCTAAGTCATCCATCGAGATACAGGCTCTAATCGACTCTCGGGCTGCAAGCCTGTTCATTGATGCCACTTTTGTATCGAAGTACTCGATTCCGCTACAGCTGTGTGACACTCCACTTGCCATTGAGGCTCTTGACAGGAGACCTCTACAGCCTGCCCATGTGACTCATGGGACTGTTCCATTGTCCATGGCCGTAGGGGCTCTTCACCATGAGATAATCCAATGCCCCAGGAGGGCGTAAGGTATTACGAAACATGTCGGGCAGTTTATGTTGATACCATCACGTTTACATGATCCCCATGCACGGGTGTATACTTGTTCATATTTAACCGTTTTTTTAACAATTATTTTTCGTATTGTGACCTTTGTGGTTAACACCACTGGTCTTATTTTAAACAATAAATAGCCCCTTTTCAAAGGGTACATTCACGATTTGAGTCCGTTTGTCTCCCCCCCCCCCACAGATCTATTGGTTGAAAAGTCTTTGTGCGCTGTCCCTCACCAGCGAGTTCTCTCGATTTGTTTGCGAGGAGACGCTGTATCGTGGCAGTGATTGGCTGGCTGGCCTGTCTATCTTCCCTTCACTGCCTGTGACCATGGGTGTCGGATCGGTTGTTTCCGGAGATCATCGGCTGAACTCGGGACTACTCGTTCCGTCCGAGTATGGGGACGTCCTGTTGGCTTCCCCTCGGAAGTTATTGGTGGAGCGCGTGTCCACGGAGGAGTCATTTATCCCCGCAGAGGGTTATCCCCGCAGAGGGTTATCTCTGCTCACGCTGTTGACTCCACTCGTTAGGGAGTCCATCGGGTCCAGTAAGGACCCACACTTACTTGAGATACCCGCAAGCCTTATAGTCTAAAGCCGCGTACACACGGGCGGACTGTATGGCCAACTTAGTCCGTCGAAACACATTTCAGCGGACAGTCCGCTCATGTGTGGGCTTCAGCGGACTTTTTCAGCGTGCAGTTTGGCGTACTAAGTATTTCGGAATTTCTGTAATATTGTCCGTCATACTTTGGTTTCAGCGGACAATCCGCTCGTCAGTAGGCTAGTTCGACGGACTAAGAATGGCGCATGCTCAGAAAGGATTTTGCACGGCGAAAGGTTGCATTGCTGTGTATTGGACTTCCTATTTCTAGTCCCGTCGTACGTGCTGTACACGTCATCGTGCAAGCTTTCGATGGACTGTTTGTGCATCCGTGTGTGGTCAAGTCCGTTCATTCGAAAGTAGGACGGACTGTCCGTCGGATTGTATGGCGGACTAAGTAGGCCATACAATCCGCCCGTGTGTACGCGGCTTAAGATACGGGATTGTCATCAGAATCTAATCATAAGAAATGGATTGAATGTCTATTTTTAGCTTTTCAATTTTTTTATTTAATCACGGTTACTATACACATATTTCCTTTATTTGAATTCAACACATAGGACTATTTGTGGTCTCACTTTGGCACCTGATATGGTTAATGGACTTCTCACAAGATTCATGTGTATTCACTTGTTGTTACATTTCATATAATTGGGAGTGTTTACAACACTTATATTTAGCGCAGCAATATTTTTTAGTTTATGGTTACAGAGGCACAACCCCTCTTTTAATTGGCTCTGTGCTTAGGTTCTCGCCTGGTCGCCACAATGCTGTAAGACATGCTTCCAGAAGGTAGCCAAGGTCCTGTGCACCTCTTCGCTCTCCTTCCTGCCGGAGGAGAACCGCGATTTTAGTGATGTCTTTGACAAAGGTCAAGCCGGTAGTTTGCCTCCACACCGGTTGTATGATTGCGCAATTGACCTTCAACCTGCTGTCATACCCCTTCGTGGCCGAGTTTACCCTTTGTCGGTCTTGGAAGATAAGGCCATGGAGGAGTATGTTGCAGATGCATCCGCAAATCCTTGTCTCCTGCTGGTGCTGGTTTCTTCTTTATGATGAAGAAGAAGAGTGGTGAACTGAGACCTTATATTGATTATAGGGGTCTCAATCGTTTCACGATTAAGAATGCCTATCCGATTCCATTGATTACAGAGTTATTTGACTGCCTCAAGGGAGCAGTGGTTTTCACAAACCTTGATTTGAGAGGGGCATAAATCTCGTGAGGATTAAGGAGGGCGATGAGTGGAAAACTGCGTTCAATACCAGATCAGGCCATTATGAGTACATTGTCACTTGCGGAGTGCAATTACGAGATTGGTGACAGAGAGCTGTTAGCAATCATTTTAGCCCTGAAAGAATGGAGACATCTCCTCGAAGGTACCACTGTGTCCGGTCTCATATTCTTGTCTGAGGCTAAATGCTTCTCTCCTAGAAGGGCGCGATGGGCTCTTTTCTTGTCTACTTTCAACTACATTTTCCCATTCTTACCCTGTACTAAAAATGTAAGGGCTGACGCTTTGTCACAACAATTTTCCTCCACTTCCAAGTTGGAGTCGGTTCCGGTTCCTGTGATTCCTCCTGATCGTATTCTGGCTACAGTTCGTACCAGTCTCACTTCTCCTTTGGGTGACAAAATTCTTGGTGGTCAGGTCCATGCTCCTCCTGAGAAACCTTTTGACCGTTGCTTTGTCCCAGAGAGTCTCCGTACTGCCATGCTCCAGACTTACCATTCTTCCAAGGCTGCTGGCCACCCTAGGAAGAATCAACTCTTTTGGGCCATTTCCCAACAATTATGGTGGCCTAGTCTACGGGCTAATGTAACGGCAGACTGCAACCGTAAACTTTGTAGCTGCCTGTTCCGTGTGTGCTCAGAGTAAGGCCGCGTACACACGGGCGGATTGCCTGCCCAACTTAGTCCGCTGAACCGTGTTTCAGCGGACAATCCGCTCGTGTGTGGGCTTCAGCGGACTTTTTCAGCGGACAGTCTGACGGACTTAGTCTTTCGGAATTTCCGTAATTTTGTCCGTCCAAACTTGGTTTTGTCCGTCCAAACTTGGTTTCAGCGGACAGTCCGCTCGTGTGTAGGCAAGTTGGACGGACTAAGTATGGCGCATGCTCAGAAAGGATTTACACGGCCGAAGGTTGCATTGCAGTGTATTGGACGTCGTTTTTCTAGTCCCGTCGTACGTGCTGTATACGTCATCGCGCAAGCTTTCAGCGGACTGTCTGTTCATCGTGTGTGGTCAAGTCCGTTCATTAAAAAGTTGAACGGACTGTCTGTCGGATTGTCTGACGAACTTAGTTGGGCAGACAATCCGCCCATGTGTACGCGGCCTTAGACTCCATGATCACCTTCCAGTGGGCCTCCTACAACCCGTACCCGATGGAGAGAGGCCCTAGACCCACCTGTCTATGGATTTCATTGTGGAGTTACCCAACTCCCGGGGCAACACAGTTATCCTTATGATGGTTGAACGGTTCTCGAAAATGTCCCATTTTATTCCACTTAAGAAATTGCCCATTTCTAAGGAACTGGCTTCCATTTTTGCTCGGGAGATCTTTCACTTACATGGGCTACCCAAGGTGATTGTCTCAGACAGGGGTAGTCAGTTTGTGTCTCGGTTCTGCCGAGCCTTTTGTGCACAGTTGGATATTCAGCTTGCTTTCTCCTCTGCGTATCATCCGCAGTCTAATGGGGGCCGCAACGAGCCAATCAGTCCTTGGAGCAATTCCTACATTGCTATATTTCTGACAATCATAACAACGGGTCAGACCTCTTACTGTGGGCGGAGTTTGCTCACAATAGTGCCTTGAATTCTGCTTCCTGATTGTCCCCATTTATGGCAAACTATGGTTTCCACCCTTCCATGTTGCCTGACTCGTTTGTTCCGCAGAGTATTCCTGCATTAGAGAAGCATCTCCGTGGTCTTCGTTCCACTTGGGCACAAGTCCAGGAGGTTTTGCGACATGCTAATGATAGGTGCAGACTCCATGCTGACAGCAGATCCCTGCCTGCGCCTTCCTTCAAGGTTGGGGACACGGTCTGGCTGTCATCTAGAAACCTCCGACTTCGTGATCCCACACTGAAGTTCGCACCTCGGTTTATTGGGCCTTTCCGTGTTCTTCCTTCTAATATGCATATCTCAAATGTATTTCATGTCTCCTTATTAAAACCTTTGGTCTGCAACCACTTTACCATCTCGGTGCCTCGTCCTTACCCTGTACAGGTTGAGAACCATGAGGAGTATGAAGTACAGTCCATTGTTGACTCCCATAGTGGGCGCATACAATACCTGGTGCATTGGAAAGGGTACGGTCCGGAGGAACGCTATTGGATCTCATCCTCGGACGTACATGCCCCTGTCCTCCTCCGTGATTTCTTTAGACGTTTTCCCCTCATGCCTGGTGGTCCTCCGAGCGGGAAGGGTCATTGAGGAGGGGTTACTGTCAGGACTGGGCTCAGCCCTTCCTTCTCTGAGCTGGCCACTCAGATGTCGGCTAGTTGCCAGCTCCTATCTCTCCACAGTGACTCACCTGTTGATGATATCCTGCTCGTCAGTCCTGCCTACTTAAGCCGTCCAATGCAATTGATCTCTGCCTTCGCCTTGGTCACATCTCTAGAGACACTCTCCTGTGTTCCTGTTAAAGACTTGCTTGGCTGACATTCTTTCTGGCTCCAGGTCCTGCTTGCTGTTCTTCTACCCTCATCTCTGGCTTCCCTGACGTTTTGGCTTGTCTGACTATCCGTTCCGGTTCCTGAACTCTGCCTATGTTTTGACTACGTTTACCTTTTTGTATTATTATTAAACAAGTGTGACTTAACTGTACTTTTTGTCTCAGTCTGTTTCATGGTTTCTGACAATCGCTTTCTTTGTGTACAATGAATAAAATAAATAAATAAATAAATAAAATATATTGAAATGAAAACTAACAAATTTTTTGGCATTGCACAAGTCTAGTGCAGAGCTGGATAAGACAGTGTTTTACTGGATTTTACACAATATAGGCACTTATTTTTAGTGTTTTACATCACTATACCTGCAAAAGGGGCCGGCCTAAAGACATCTAGCAGAATATAATTTTTTGACTAAAGTTTCACATTAATCTTTTTTTCTTTTTTTTTATAATTCTCCATTAAGGGGGCGTGGCAGGGGGTGTCTCCTATGTCTAAATACTTTTGCTAATAAGTGTCCCTTGTTCCTATTTAAAAAATTTGGGAGGTATGTAATCCACCTCCACTCTATCCAAAACTAAAAAAAAACAAGTTTTGACTTCATAAAACAAACAATAGAGGTAAACCCAGACAAAAAGGGCACCACATCCCAGAAATTACAAAAAAGAACAGGAAAGGACATTGGGGTTAACAAAACCCTGGGACTTTTAAGGTTCTGAGTAATATATGCTTGATTAGGATCACAAAAGAAATAATATGCTAAAAAAATTATTTTTATTTACAGACAATACAAATATTGGTAACACCATTTGAATAATGGGTACAATCAATATATCCCACCGAGGTGGTAAAACACAAAACAACTAATCATTCCATAATATACCACTCTACGTGTTTCGCTCATTGAGCTTCTTCAGGAGTGTTACTGTCACGTACCTGGTGGACGAGCCTGGAGTGCAGGGAGCGGCCCCTCGTAGCCCCTGGCTCAAGAACCCCTGGAGGTGGTAACAGAGATTCGAAAGTTCAGGGGGCACAAGTGCCTGGCAGGTGTTGGTAGGTCCGGACGACAACAGCAACACGGATGGCAGTCGGCAGGAGACAGCAGGAACAGACTGATGGACTGGCAAGATGGTGGTTGTCAGTGGAGACAGCGGACACTGGCAGGTCAAGACAGGAACAGCAGGCACAAGCAGATCCGGATGGATAGTAGACAGCAGAGTAGTCAGGTACAGGCAGGGTCGGCAGCAGGCGGGCAACACAGTACAAGGGCAGAGGCAGAGACGTGGTCAGGCAGGCAGGTAGTCGGTGGCAGGCAGCAGGCAAACGTGGTCAAGAACAAGCCGGGTCACAGGAATCAAACTAGCAGGTAACAGGTAAACAGAATCTCCGAACACGCTGTAGACTGGACAGCGAGGGGAGAGTGAAAACCGAGTCCTTAAGAAGCCTTTAGGGCGCCAAAGCGGTCGCACGACGGGTCTGCGTGCCCCCGTGGGAGGTCGTGCGCCCGTTCGTGACCCCGCGCTCTCGCGTGCGCTCGTTTGCCACGTCGCGCACCCGCGTGCGCCCGGTCGTACCGGGACGTAACCGTGTGCGTCCGTTCGCGTTGGCCCGCGCTAAAGGGGAACGACGGGTTCTCAACATGGGACCTCTGTGAGTAGATCTCCCAAGAACGATCGGGATGCCAGGACGGTCGTGACAGTTACGGTATATAAATGAACAAGTTGTGCCGCTATGTAGCTTAATCAGAATCCCCAGGTAGGAATGCAAGCTCATATAAATGGACCTGGCCGGTTCGTAGTCATTCTACTGGAGTGTAATATTTTGATATAGCAGTTCTCTGGCTTCAATTGGGACTCGATACCAATAGAGATTCGTGCTTGTTTGAATTAGCTCTATCTGTGGAAATTGACCATGATTGCATATGCACAGTTCTGAGGATTTCATATTCTCAAGATCATGACTCCTCTGATTCAATCCATGCCATTCATCAACTTGAGGTTCATTTACATATATTAGTAGCCCTCCTGTGGTCCATTTATATGAGCTTGCATTCCTACCTGGGGATTCTGACACTAAAGCCCCGTACACACGAGAGGACTTATGTCCGACAGACTTCCGAAGGAGTTCTGCCGGAGTTCTGCCGGAGTTCCGACAGAGTTCTGACGGACTTTTCGGCTGAGCAGACTTGGCCACACACAATCACACCAAACTCCAATGGATTCGAACGTGATGACGTACGACTGGATTCGAATAAGGAAGTTCATAGCCAGTAGCCAATAGCTGCCCTAGCGTTGGTTTTAGTCCGTCGGAATAGCATACACACAAGCAAATTTTTCGAAGGGACCGGGTCTGGCAGAGTTCCGTCGGAAAAATTTGAAGCATGTTCCATATTCTAAAGTCCGTCAGACTTTGGTGAATCAAAAGTCCGTTGCAGCCCACACACGATCGAATAGTCTGACGGAATCAGTCCGTCGGACTTTGGATGTTGAAAAGTCCGCTCGTGTGTACGGCGCATAAGGCTCCATCTGCTGGCCAATATTGTTATTGGTTCAGATATATGATTAAGCTACATTGCGGCACATCTTGTTCATTTATATACCGTAACACTCCTGAAGAAGCTCAACGAGCGAAACATGTAGAGCGGTATATTATGGAATAATTAGTTGTTTTGTGTTTTACCACCTCGTGGGATTTATTGATTGTACCCATTATTCAAATGGAGTTACCGATGTTTTTATTGTCTGTAAATAAAAAGCATTTTTTTGGCATATTATTTCTTTTGTGATCCTAATCAAGCATATATTACTCAGCACCTTAAAAGTCCCAGGGTTTTGTTAACCCCAATGTCCTTTCCTGTTCTTTTTTGACTTCATAAGTCAAAAGTCTTTAGTCTCACCCTTCAAAAAGTTACGTAGAATAAGGTGATAAAATACAAAACCTGCTACAAAGTAACGGAAAGCGCAGGATGGCTCAATTACATTATAGGCGTATAGAAAGGAAGGGGATCAGGGAGCACAGGACATGAATACAATAAGACTTCAATTTTAATTAGTAATCTATAAAAGCTATCTGCAAAGGCAACGCTGTGCATAAAAGACAAGACATAGACACACTTACTGAGGCCTCAGCAAATATTAGAAACAAAATAAATGTAATGTAGGCATATTGTCATATACATGAATCAAACACCTAATAAAAAAGAGTGCAGCCTACAGATAGCGTTTATAGATTATTAATTAAAGGTAAGGCTTTATTGTATTTATGTACTGTGCTCCCAGAACTCAATTTTTTCTAGACTCCCATAACCCATAACCAAAGCACCTTAAAAGCGCGATGACAATGGTCTGTCCCACTGAGGGCAGTCGCTTCCTTGTATACATGTGCAGCACTATAGCAGCCATCTCCCTTACAGTCTCTCCTCTACCCGGGGGCATTAGTACTCACAGGGAGGTGCTCTCTGTAGTCACCTCCTTCCTAGGGACATCCAGGGCCGGGACAAGGGGTGGGCAGGAGGGGTGCGGGGGCCTTGGATTAGTGTTGGGTGGGGGAATTCGGGGGGGCAAGAGGGGGTTAAGAATTGTTCTAGGAAGTGACATGTGGGGGTGGGCTGGGAAAGAGGATTTGGGGGGGATTTGTGTTGGGAGGGGGGATGGGGGAAGAAGATTTGTGCTAGAAGAGGTAAGGTAGAGGGAGAAAGGGATTTGTGCTAGGAGGTGAATTATTATTTTTTGTACTGTATAATGTACGGTATTTGATAATGAATTCATGTTGTTTTATATTTAATTGAATGTATATACATAAGTTGAGACCGGGCTGGGTGTCATAGTCCCACAGCGACAGGTCCCGATAGCGGCACATCATCATTTATCCCTAGACTGATGAAAGAGTATGCATGCCCAGACACACTCTGAAACGCGTTGTTCTATCCGGTGACGTCACCCCGCTGATGCTGCGGGCCCCTGCTTGTGGTTCAGCATCATCTTGGAGTTCTCTGGCCAGCTTCCTCTTGCATCCCACAGCGTTATAGCAGCCCCGGTGGCTCCCCAGCAGTCATCCTGCCCTGAGTCCCGGACTGTCTTTATATGATGAGCCTATTACTTGCCTACATCATGTAAGTGGCCATTTTGGCTATCCTGCTTTTTAAAGAGGTTGTAAACCTCCACGGGGAAGTTGTACCTATAGGTGAGCCTAGAATAAGGCTTACCTATAGGTACTGTGAATATGTTCCCTAAACGTGAGCCTCTTAGGAGAGATTTACTGTGTTTTCAGCCGATGATGTCATCGGCGTATGCGCTGTGAATAAACGGCCCCCCCTGTGCAGTCACATCACGAGCGAATGCTGTGACTGGCGGCTCCCACGCCCAATGCACGAGAGTGACGTCACGCGGCTTCGGTCAGTCACAGAGCCGGAGTGCGCGGCCCTGGAGGAAAGAGGGACAAATATGAATGCGGCCTGCAGCGGGCACAGTGTGGGCTTCATTTGCAGGAAAGTGTCACATAATGTGCTAGTGTGCGATGCATACTAGCACATTATGCTTTTACTTTGCAGGGGCAAAGCAAGGAAATAAATCCCATCAGGGTTCACTTCCTCTTTAATAAAAACGACAAAAGTCCGCACTTAGAAGCGTTTTCCCCTTTCTTGTTTGTTTTACATATACACTCACCAGCCACTTTATTAGTTCAATTGCTTGGTAGCACAAATTGCTAATCAGCCAATCACACGGCAGCAACTCAATGCATTTAGGCACCTACATGTGGTGAAGACGACTTTCTGAAGTTCAAACCGAGCATCAGAATGGGGAAGAAAGGGGATTTAAGCAACTTTGAATGTGGCGTGGGTTGTTGGTGCCAGACGGGGCTGTAATTCTGGGATTTTCACACAAAACCATCTCTCGGGATTACAGAGAATGGTCCAAAAAAGAGAAAATATCCAGTGAATGGCTGTTATGTGGTAGAAAATGCCTTGTTGACGTCAGAGTTCAGAGGAGAATGGACAGACTGGTTTCCGATGATAGAAAGGTAACAGTAACTCAAATAACCACTCATTACATCCAAGGTATGCAGAATACCATCTCTGAACACACAGCAAATCCAACCTTGACGCAGATGGGCTACGGCAGCAGTTGACCACACCGGGTACCACTCCTGTCAGCTAAGAACAAGAAACTGAGGCTACATATCGCACAGGCTCACCAAAATTGGACAATAGATGATTGCAAAAACGTTGTCTGGTCTGATGAGTCTGGATTTCAGCTGCGATATTCATGGTAGGGTCAGAATTTGGCATAACAACATGAATGCATGGATCCATCATGCCTTGTATCAATGGTTCAAGCTGGTGGTGGGGGGTGTAGTTGGTGTGGGGGATGGGGTATCACCGGTTCAGGCTGGTGGTGATGGTGTAATGGTGTGGGGGGGAGATTTTCTTGGCACACTTTGGGCCCCTTAGTACCAATTGAGCATGGTTTAAATGCCACGGCCTACCTGAGTATTGTTGCTGACCATGTCCATCCCTTTATGACTACAGTGTCCCCATCTTCCGATGGCTCCTTCCAGCAGGATAATGCACCATCTCACAAAGCTCCAATCATCTCACCACTGGACAATGAGGTCACTGTCCTCCAATGGCCTCCACACTCACCACATCTCTATCCAATAGAGAACCTTTGGGATGTGGTGGAAGATTGGCATCATGGTGTCCCCATTTTCTGATGGCTCCTTCCAGCAGGATAATGCACCATGTCACAAAGCTCCAATCATCTCACCACTGGACAATGAGGTCCCTGTCCTCCAATGGCCTCCACACTCACCACATCTCATCCAATAGAGCACCTTTGGGATTTGGTGGAAGATTGGCATCATGGTGTCCCCATCTTCTGATGGCTCCTTCCAACAGGATAATACACTATGTCACAAAGCTCCAATCATCTCACCACTGGACAATGAGGTCCCTGTCCTCCAATGGCCTCCACACTCACCACATCTCATCCAATAGAGCACCTTTGGGATGTGGTGGAAGATTGGCATCATGGTGTCCCCCATCTTCTGATGGCTCCTTCCAACAGGATAATACACTATGTCACAAAGCTCCAATCATCTCACCACTGGACAATGAGGTCCCTGTCTTCCAATGGCCTCCACACTCACCACATCTCATCCAATAGAGCACCTTTGGGATGTGGTGGAAGATTGGCATCATGGTGTCCCCATCTTCTGATGGCTCCTTCCAGCAGGATAATACACCATGTCACAAAGCTCCAATCATCTCCCACTGGACAATGAGGTCCCTGTCCTCCAATGGCCTCCACACTCCCCACATCTCATCCAATAGAGCACCTTTGGGATGTGGTGGAAGATTGGCATCATGGTGTCTCCATCTTCTGATGGCTCCTTCCAGCAGGATAATGCCCCATGTCACAAAGCTCCAATCATCTCACCACTGGACAATGAGGTCCCTGTCCTCCAATGGCCTCCACACTCACCACATCTCATCCAATAGAGCACCTTTAGGATGTGGCGGGAGATCGGCATCATGGATGTGCAGCCGACAAATCTACAGCAACTATGTGATGCTATCATGTCACTATGGAGCAAAATCTCTGAGGAACGTTTCCAACACCTTGTTGTATCTATGCCACCAAGAATGAAGGCAGTTCTGAAGGCAAAAGGGGGTCCAATCCGCTACTAGCAAGGTGCACCTAATAAAGTGGCGGGTGAGTGTATAGAACCTGCTTCTTTTTACTGGAAAAGCTCGCCTTGGTTCATCAACAGGAATTTTGGACTTTTTACTTATATAAGACATTGGACTTTCAATATATGATTTTGTTCACACATGGACTCATATGTTTGGGTGCAGGGTGTGTAGAACCTGTAAGCGCCTATGTTTTTCTTCTTTCTTTCCTGCTAAAAGGCCTTTTGCAATCTTCCCTAGCCTCACCTCCATAAGGGACAGAATGAATACAGCTGGTCCTTCCTATGTACAAGTCCACTCCTCCCAGCCTCCTACCCTGTCGAGGAGCCTAACTGTGATGGTTACATGTGTTTGGCTCACATGCCCCTCCCTACCTGACTTATATATGGGTGCTGATCCACCTCTGACATCACTGCAGGAGGGCTCTACCTAAAAAGGTGCCAAGCACCTGAAGACCTTACTTACTGTAACCAGACACTATTCTGGTACAGAGCCAACCCAGTAGCTAACAGCACCTGCCTACATGCGTATGGCAATTCTCTACAGCAGGGCCATGACTCTGCCTGGCACAAGTGTGAGGGTAGGTATGGTGCTCATGGGGTGGTGATCCTAAAAGTTGTACAGAGAATGGAAGAAGCCAAGGAGTCCACCAGAAAAATAAGGGGATATATTGTAGAGCACTTATAGCATAGTATCTGGATGGTATTAGTAGGAAATACTTTATATAAGTTGAGAATAGGCAAAAAAGAAAATAATCTACATTCGGCAAGGTGGTGATTGACCAAGTGGTATGATAGACACAACCTTCCCGAGTTGAAGAATATCTCTTTCTCCAAGCAGGACACAGGGTAGGCCATTCTTGATGCCTTGGGGAACCCAGTCCTAGGTCCTCATAGGGGACAACAGGAGGGTGATTGAATGCCTTATAAAGGAGGAAAAGTCCTGTTAACTGGTGAAAGGCAGAGGCACCTGTGGTGCTGTATGTTCTTGTTTAACACCAAATGCCACTACGGGCAAGTTAAGTATGGAGTCTCCGTTTTTTTTTTTTCCTGTAGAGCAGGGGTGTCCAAACTTTTTTCAAAGAGGGCCAGATTTGATGAAGTGAACATGCGCGAGGGCCGACCATTTTGCCTGACATTCTTTGAACCATTAAAATTCGGTCTAAGTGTGTTCGTTCGACCACTAATACACGGCCCAACAATAATTCTTTTGCCTTTGTGGCTGTGTGTGTTGAAGAGATGAGCTTGGGCGTGTTATTTGGATATACCGTATTTATTGGCGAATAGCACGCACCTTCACCTTCACTTAAAATTTTAAATAAAAAAACTGTGAAGCAAAATAAGGGTCAGTGCCCATCTGCGCGCCCACCATTGCTGGGAATGCAGCCCCCACCATTGCCAGGATTTCACTCATCATTGCCAGGAATGCAGCCACCATTGCCAGGAATGCAGCCACCATTGCCAGGAATGCAACCACCATTAGCCAGGAATGCAACCACCATTAGCCAGGAATGCAGCCACCATTAGCCAGGAATGCAGCCACCATTAGCCAGGAATGCAGCCACCATTAGCCAGGATTTCAGCCACCATTAGCCAGGATTTCACTCACTATTGGCCAGGAATGCACCCACCATTGCCAGCAATGCAGCCACCATTAGCCAGGATTTCACTCACTATTGGCCAGGAATGCACCCACCATTGCCAGGAATGCAGCCACCATTAGCCAGGATTTCAGCCACCATTAGCTAGGATTTCACTCACTATTAGCCAGGAATGCAGCCACCATTGCCAGGATTTCACTCACTATTGCCAGGAATGCACCCACCATTGCCAGGAATGCAGCCACCATTAGCCAGGATTTCACTCACTATTGGCCAGGAATGCACCCACCATTGCCAGGAATGCAGCCACCATTAGCCAGGATTTCAGCCACCATTAGCTAGGATTTCACTCACTATTAGCCAGGAATGCAGCCACCATTAGTCAGGAATGTACTCACCATTGCCATCAGTGCAGCCTTGGAGGGGACATGGAGGGGGCAGGACGAGCGCAAAAGAACAGGAGAATCTTCTGTTTAGACAGCAGCCTCTTTAAGAGAAAGTCCCGCCTCCTTTGATGGACAGAACAGTCGTCCAATGGCGGAGACGGGACTTTCTATTACAGAGGCTGCTGTGTAAACAGGAAATACTCCTGTGTGCACGGCGCTCGTACCTCCTCCCATCTCAGCCAGACTGAGACTATATATCTTTTGTGGCCCCCGGCGCTGGGAGATCATCGGGGGGCCACAAAAGATATATATGTTTAGATAACCAGGCGGGCCGTTCAAAACCGGGCCGCGGGCCGGACTTTGGACATGCCTGCTGTAGAGAATCCCTGTACATTCACTGCACATACGCCAGCTTATTTCTGGAAATGAATGCTGTAAACATGGAGACAGCCACTGTAAAGTTGAATTATAATATAGACACCCACCTCACTCAAATGATATCCGCCCCCTGCAGGAAGTAAAAGAGAACTGCTGGCCTTCTTCTGTCTGTACATGGATTGATGCCTTTGTAGATAGCAATGTGTTTTGAGATTCACCCATTCCGGGTTCTTAAATTATTTATTGTTTATTCTTATGTTGATGTCACGGAAATGCATCTTTTTCTTTGAATATTTAACTAGTTGGAGGCAAAAATTAAGATCACTTTTTTTGTTATACTGTATAGATCAGAAAAAAAAAAAAATTTGTCGTATGCACAAGGTTGCCATGTTGACCATGTGATCTCTAATGTTCCTAATGAGCATTTTTTTCCCCGACAGAAATGGGCCATAGAAACGGGGAAGGTTGTGAGAGCCCCTGTTAAAAAAACAAATTTATGAAAATTAGGAATTTTTTGAGAGTTGTAAATAGGACATATAACATCACCAGGTTTGCGAAGATTTGTTGGCTGATGGTAAAATAAAGAACAAAGAGAGATATTTTCCTTTGATTTTTTTCTATAGAGTACAGATTCATGTGATCACTCAAAGATACCTACCTGTCCTTTATTACAATCCAACATGTTCTATTACATCGAGAAACAGATAAAAATGTTTTATTTTTTAAGGAAGACACCTGCAATAGGCCTATTATGTTTAAAGAAGAAGTCCAGGTATGAATATTTAATATATTGTTTCATTGTTCCAGCTATGACCAACTATGTAAATACCATATCTGTGGGATCCCTCTAGAGGCTGGAAATCACTGTATAGCCACTTGAAGACCAGGCCTTTTCTGGTACTTTAAGTTCAAATCAGTATTTTTTTGCTAGAAAATTACTTAAAACCCCCAAAAATGTTATATATATATATATATATATATATATATATATATATATATATATGGACGCTCTCTCTGACAGTGCATGCTGGGTAGGACATAAAAGGAGCCAGAGCGGCCATCTTAGGTCTCTTGGGAAGGCATGGTCTGCCTGTGAGGACTTGTGAGGAGGCCTCCCGGAGGAAGCGACCTATTGCCCTTGCAGAATGCAACCCTGCTTGGTTGTGTGAGTGACCAGAAGTGCCAGAGACACAGTGATCGGATTGGGAAGATCCAGAGACACTCGTTTGAGCATCGGAAGACCAGGTCCACCTATCGGAATGGAACGGAGTGACGGAGCCAGCTGACATAGAAGCAAGCTGCAAACACCGGACCAAAGTTACCATACCGAGCTTCCGAACCAGTTGGTGAGCAGGTTGCGGCCCATAGTTTATTAACTTTTGCACCTAGTCAGACTTATATACAGGCCTCGCTGGGATCCATAGTCCTACGGAGGAGGAGTATAGCAACTGACACTAGGCAGGTATAAGGCCTACTTACTATCGCATCTCAAGTATTGTATTATAGTTACGGAAGCAACACTAAGATCATCCATAATTCACTTTAACCCTTGGATTACAAATTATAAGGAATTTAAGTGAGATCCCACACATAGCTATAAAAGTAGGGGGAGCTCCCTTGTAATTATATTGTTTATAATTGTTATATCAAAAGTCATTGTTCTGTCTTTCTGTGTTGGGATGACAGCACAATTATTGTAACCACCAGTTTGCCAATACTTATAGTAAAATGTACTTTGGTTAAGTACACCTTTGTGTGGAGTATTGTTTTCCCTCAGAAGGTGGAGCCAGTGGATCCTGAAGTGTCAATACAGGTATATTGTGTTATATTATATTGTACTGTATTGTATTGCACCACAGCTGTGTCAAGGGGACTGAGTCAAGTTAGTGGGGTTTATTAGCAGAGTGCAGGCACAAATCAAACCAGCAGCTCCTTCGGGGGTCAGTGCTACATATAATTGAAAATTCTTATCCATACTTACCGTAATTTTCCTTTCCTGGCTCTGCCTCAGGACAACACAACCTCAAGGTCATCCCCACCCATTGACTCTGTATAGGACACCCCTATATAGATAAATAAAAGACAGGCAGTACCTGGTGCAGATGTTCTTGTAAATAGCTTGCGACGGTCCAGGGAGGGTGCGTGCCGTCCTGAGGCAGAGCCAGGAAAGGAAAGTTACGGTAAGTATGGATAACAATTTTCCATTTTCCTGGCTCAGCCTCATGCCAGGACAACCTCGGGACCTAACTAGCACACACAAAAGGAGCGAAAACGAAAACCCAGACACCAGGTGCTGCCAAAAGGTACGTTTTATTAACATCTAGACAGAGCAAAAGACAATACAGACGTTCCCATGAGACCTAACTGGGAAGATGCTACATCTAGCTTCTAATGCTTAATGAAAGTGTTAGGAGAACTCCAGCTTACCGCCCTACAGAGCATATCTGCTGATACCTTGCACCAGGCCGCCCAGGAGGACAAGAGTGCTCTGGTCGAATGTGCACAAATCTCCTGGGAAGGGGAGAGGCCTTCTAGTGAATATGCCATCTGAACTGTTTTCACCATCCATGACGAAATGACCCTTGGGAAGGCCGGCATGCTCCTCCTGGGGCCATTTGGATATATAAAAAGAGCCTCAGATTTTTGGAATGCTTCTGTTCTCTCCAAATATGTCTGGAACATGGCCTTCAGGTCTAACTTGTGCAATTCTGACCCCACCGGGTCCATAGGTGAAGGTGGTAAGGTTGGTAGTACTGACTGCCAATTAAAGTGGAACTCCGAAAGAGACTTTCAGCAGGGAATTTGGAGAAAGACGTAACACAGCTCTCTCTGGGGAAAATGTGCAATACGGCTCCTTACAGAAAAATCCAGCAATATCTGAAACTCTATTTATCAAACAAAAAAGAAGAAAAAAGACCGCACTTTCCACCACATTCGTTCTATGGTATAACAAGTACCACCCTATGGCGCTCCTCCATATATAGGAGACCACCGCCATAGCCCAAAAAAACACATACAAAAAAATTCCCTTTGGGGAGACAAAGAGAAAGTCCACCCTGAAAAGACAAGACGGCTACTTATGGCTGTAGCAAGAAAATAAGGGAGAAACCTTATAAAATTCAAAAAAAGGTATACTTTTATTAAATATCAAAAAGCCACAATATTACAAAAATGATTAAGCCAAATGGCTGAAACTCGCCTAGCCGAAACCACTGCCGTCAAGAATACCATCTTCAAAGTTAGAAAATATATTGAGTTGGTCGAATCCAGAAAAAAAAGGCGATTTTAGTAATCCCTTCAGTACTAACGGTAAGTCCCACCTTGGAAACATGGAATCGGGGGGCCGAATTTTGATGGAACCTGATAAAAAGTTGGTCTTTATCCCAAGGGACGTCAGTTAATCCTGCCAGCGCCGAAAAACCTGTACTTTAACCACTTAAGGACCAGGCCTCTTTTTTTAGATGTGTTGTTTACAAGTTAAAAAATTATTTACTTATTTTTGCTAGAAAATTACTTAGAACCCCCAAGCATTATGCATTTTTTTTCTAACACCCTAATAAAATGGCGGTCGTTGCAATGCTTTTTTAAATACACTTTTTTTAAGTAAAAACTAAGACAACAGTAAAGTTAGCCCATTTTTTTTATATGAAAGATAATGTTTTGCCGAGTAAATTGATACCCAACGTGTCACGCTTCAAATTTGCGCCCCCGTTTGTGGAAAGGCGACAAACTTTTACCCTTAAAAATCTCCGTAGGCGACATTTAGGAAATCCTACAGGTTGCATGTTTTGAGTTACAGAGGAGTTCTAGGGCTAGAATTATTGCTCTCGCTCTACCGATTGCGGCGATACCTCACATGTGTGTGAACACCGTTTTCATATGCGGGCGTTGCTCACGTATGGGTACATTTCTGCACGCGAGCTCGGCGGGACGGGGCGTGTTTAATTTTTTTATTTTAAACAAAGATTTGGTCTTGTATTGATACTCAGTTGCCCTTAAAGACCTAATCCTCTTTGGGGGACCCTTTCTCACATAGACTTCTTCAGTAGACGTAATCCTAAACCTTGTGGACAAACTTCCTAGAAGAGATGAAGCCGTTATAGCTGCAAAGGGTGGGCCGACTCAATACTGAACCCTACGGACTGGGATGCTATTTAACCCCTTCCTGCCGAGCGTGCGCAGATGTGCGTACTCGGCTTCCGGGGGGGTATACCGGGATGATGCCCGCACCTGCAGGCATCATCCCGGTGCCGCTTTTCTGAGCGGGGGATTGGCTTTCCAGCCATAACAACCGATGCGGCTAAAAGCCGCTCGGCTGTTATGCCGGAGGAGCGGGAGGGGACGTCCTCCCCTCCCGCCACCTCCCGCCGCTCTTACCGGTGCTCCCGCTCAATCGGGAGCACCGATCTCACATCCGCCGCTTCCAGCGGCTAGGGAGGGACTGGAATGATGCCGTAAGTGCCGTCATTCCAGTATCCTAATTGTAAACACGGAAGCGACGTCATGACATCACTTCCTGTTTACTCGGCTGCCAATGGTGCCGGATTAAAAAAAATATACAGTATTCAGAATCGCCGTTTTCGGCGATCTGAATACTTTGAAGTGTAAAGGAGGGATCAGAGGTCTTTTAGACCCCCCATCCCTCCATAAAGAGTACCACCTATTACTGTCACAAAGGATGTTTACATTCCTTGTGACAGCAATAAAAGTGATTACATTTTTAATTTTTTTTAAAACAATTTATTAATTTAAAAATTAATAAAATAAATAAGAAAAAAATAATTTTTTAAAGCGCCCCCCATCGCCGCGAGCTCGCACAGCAAAGAAAACGCATACGGAAGTCGCGCCCGCATATGTAAATGGTGTTCAAATCACACATGTGAGGTATCGCCGCGATCGCCAGAGCGAGAGCAATAATTCTAGCACTAGACCTCCTCTGTAAGGCCGCGTACACACGGGCGGACTGTCTGACGGACTTGGTCCGCTGAAACGTGTTTCAGCGGACAATCCGCTCGTGTGTGGGCTTCAGCTGACTTTTTCGGCGGACAGTCTGGCGGACTAAGTCTTTCGGAATTTCCGTAATATTGTCCGTCCAAACTTGGTTTCAGCGGACAGTCCGCTCGTGAGTAGGCAAGTTGGACGGACTAAGTATGGCGCATGCTCAGAAAGGATTTACACGGCGAAAGGTTGCATTGCTGTGTATTGGACGTCGTATTTCTAGTCCCGTCGTACGTGCTGTACACGTCATCGCGCAAGTTTTCAGCGGACTGTCTGTTCATCGAGTGTGGTCAAGTCCGTTCATTCGAAAGTAGGACGGACTGTCCGTCGGATTGTCTGACGGACTTAGTTGGGCAGACAGTCCGCCCGTGTGTACGCGGCCTAACTCTAACCTGGTAACCAGGGAAAATGTTTAAAGCGTTGCCTATTGAGATTTGTAGGTACCGTAGTTTGTCGTCATTCCACGAGTGCGTGCGATTATAAAGTGTGATATGTTTGGTATCTATTTACTCGGCGTAACATTATCTTTCACATTATGCAAAAAAAATTGGGCTAATTTTATTGTTTCGTTTTTTTTAAATTCATGAAAGTGTCCCTCTCCCCAAAAAGTTGAGTTTAAAACACCACTGCGCAAATACCGCGTGACATAAAATATTGCAACAATCGCTATTTTATTCTCTAGAGTCTCTGCTAAAAAAATATATATATATATAATGTTTGGGGGTTCTAAGTAATTTTCTAGCAAAAAATTTGGATTTTAGCTTGTAAACACCAAATGTCAAAAATAGGCTTAGTCATGAAAGGGTTAAGTTCATGCAAAGGCAGGCGTCCCAATACTTATGGCAATATAGTGTATATAGGTAAGTAGACATAAGAGGTTCTATATGAATTCACAGCAAAGGAAGGGGGCAATTATAGTATCCAATGTATAAACTACCCAGAGTGAGGGGATTGCTATTCCATAGGCCAAGTATGGTCCAAACACAAGTTTCGCATGTCAATGGATGGCCGCTATATTAGCATGCATCCATCAGAGCCCGTGAGGGGTGCAGAATAGGGTACCAAGTCTGGTGCCCAACAAAAATGCCAGCGTCCGCTTGCACGGGGGTCATAGATATGCGTCGAAGAGTTAATTGTGTTAGAGGAAAAGAAAAACATAATCAAATATGAAGTTAAATATACTGTAAATGGAAGAAGGTGTTCTTGTTGCTTTTGGGCCCTTCATTCTCTAAAAAGTTTCGTTAGTCAACCGTAGCTCAAAATATGTGAAATACGTAATAATTTGGAAAGGCGCCATGTTTCGGTATGTAGTTAGATCTAGCCACATAACAGGCTGACTGATGGAGAGTTTGTATGAAAAACAGGAATCTTGGTGGACACTTTGGGGGAAGGGGGGGGGGGCAATCAATTTCTGATACTGGTTCTCTACCACTTCAGCCCCGGAAAGGATTTACCCCCCTTTCCTGGCCAGAGCACTTTTGTTTGCGATTCGGCACTGCGTCGATTGAACTGACAATTACGCGATCGTGCGACGTTGCACACAAACAAAATTGACATCCTTTTTTTCCCCCCCAAAAAATAGAGCTTTCTTTTGGGGGTATTTGATCGCCCCTGCGGTTTTTATTTTTTGCGCTATAAACAAAAAAAAAAGAGAGACAATTTTGAAAAAAAAACAAATTTTTTTTTTTACTTTTTGCAATAATAAATTTCCTCAGTTTAGGCCGCTACGTATTCTTCTACATAATTTTGGTAAAAAAAAACAAAAAAAACGCAATAAGCGATTATTGATTGGTTTGCGCAGAAGTTATAGCGTTTACAAAATAGGGGATAGTTTTATGCCATTTTGATTAACATATTTTTTTTTTTACTAGTAATGGCGGCGATCAGCGATTTTTATTGTGACTGCGACATTGTGGCGGACACATCGGACATTTTTGACACATTTTTGGGACCATTGGCATTAAAGAGGAAGTATACCCTGATGAGTTTACTTCCTCTTTGATTCCCTGCAAAGGTAAAGCATAATGGACTACTATGCATCGCATCGCATCGCATAGTAGTCCATTATGTGTCACTTACCTGACACAGGAGCCAGCGAAGTCACCGCTGTCCCCTGTAGTCCGGAGCATCCATCTTCTCGGTGGGTCTCGCTGCTCCGCCGCTGTCATTCGACGAAGCCGCGATGACGCCACTCCCGCGCATGCGCACGGGAGCCGCCACTCGCGGCATATCGCCGTAGACAGCGGTGCCTGTATTTTGGCAAATATCTCCTAAACCGCGTAGGTTTAGGAGATATTGCTTGGACCTACAGGTAAGCCTTAATCTAGGCTTACCTGTAGGCCAAAGTGGTTTGTAAGGGTTTACAACAGGGGTCTCAAACTGGTGGCCCTCCAGCTGTTGCAAAACTACAAGTCCCATGAGGCATTGCAAGGCTGACAGTTACAAGCATGACTCCCAAAGGCAGAGGCATGATGGGACTTGTAGTTTTGCAGCAGCTGGAAGGCCGCCTGTTTGAGACCCCTGGTTTTACAACCACTTTAATACATCGATCAGTGCTATAA
The DNA here is from genome assembly GCF_037356315.1 of Lithobates pipiens. Taxonomy (NCBI): domain Eukaryota; kingdom Metazoa; phylum Chordata; class Amphibia; order Anura; family Ranidae; genus Lithobates; species Lithobates pipiens. The sequence continues at coordinate 241,232,337 of NW_027507787.1, forward strand.
CATTGCACATTGATTACTGTAAAAATGTCACGGGGTTAACCACTAGGGGGCAGGGGAGGAGTTAAGTGTGTCCTGGGGAGTGATTCTAACTGCCTGGGGGAGTGGCTAGCAGTGACAAGACACTGATCGCTGCTCCCCGATGACAGGGAGCAGGCGATCGGTGTACTGTCACTAGGCAGAACGGGGAGATGCTGTGCTTACATCGGCATCTCTCCATTCTTCAGCTCCGCGGGTCCCACGGTCAAGGAGCTCGCGGCAGGCACGCGCGCACGGCGGGAAATTCAAAGTAACGTACGGATACTTTACTTTGCCCAGCTGTGCCACTCTGCTGACATATATATATATATATATATATATATATATATATATATAGGCGTCGGCCGGCAAGCGGTTATAAAAAATCAGGATGGAGATATCTTTATGTAAAACTTTCACTTTAATATCCGAAGCCGTCGAATGCGCTCAGTTATGACTGGGATTATATCTTATACCTAACTGTTAAAGCGGAGGTCCACCCTAAAGTGGACCTTCCGCTCATCCGAACCCTCCCCCCCTCCGGCGCCACAATTGGCACCTTTCAGGGGGGAGGGGGGTGCAGATACCTGTACAGTACAGGTATCTGCACCCACTTCCGGGATAGCTCTCTGCGGAAAGGGGCGTAGATTACGCCCCTTTCCGCAAGTGCCCGCCCCTTTCCGCAAGTGCCCCGCTGCCTGCTGGGAAAACACACAGATCCCAGAGGCAGCGGGGACCGTCCTTATTGCGCATCACGACTCGCGCATGCGCAGTAGGGAACCGGGAAATGAAGCCGAAAGGCTCCATTTCCTGATTCCCATACCCAAGATGGCGGCGGCAGCACCCGAGAGACGATCTAGAGATCGGCTTCGGGTGCCGACATCGCGGGCGCGCTGGACAGGTAAGTGTCACTATTTTAAAAGTCAGCAGCTGCAGTATTTGTAGCTGCTGGCTACCGCATTTACAATGTATGTGTCATCTCTGATAGAGGTGATATTCATACATTAAATGTGAAAGGCCTTTGCACTATCAAGTAAACAAGTGAAAAATAAATAAATGTGAAACGTGACAAAAAAAAAAAAAAAAGAACTAAACCGGCTGCAAAATCTCACAATAATACACAAAAACTCAAAACAACAAAGAGGAAAGTGATTTTGCGCAGCGATGAATTGTCACAAATATTAAATACAAAACGAAGCGCGTCAAATAAAGTCTAAAAAGCACTAAAACAAAACAAAATTGTCTCTAAATGATAAAATTGTCTCTAATGAATTTTTACGGTTGGTCCAATTGCCAGGGAGCACCCACGCAGACTTTCGCACCACACCCCACGTTGAAGGAAACAATTAAAGGAACAGAAGGAAAAGTTGGGATTTTCACGGCGCTTACAAGGACTCACAAGGATTATTTTTAAAATCAAGTTAGTATTTATTAACAGAATCAAATTTATTCAAATACATAAAATTGTAAGGTCATTTACAAAAGCTTGTTTAATAACAATTGGGGTCCTGGGAGGCAGTAACGAAGGTGGTCATTGCGCGCTATCCCGACATGTTTCGCCGTGTGGCTTCCTCAGGGGATGTGCAAGCTATTAGCAAATATATCAAAAGGAAAAGAAAATGAATATAATACAGAAGTACATAGCCAATCAATACAATAAGTAATAGTACACAAAGGTGTTTTTATATACTCAAGAAATAAACAGCCAGCTTAAATAACGAGCCAATGTACGTCGGCAGAATGGCACGGGCAGGCATACTGGCGTACAGGTACGTCCAAGCTTTAATGCCGCCCTGCCGGCGGCGCGCTCCCGTGCTGGTCGGGACCCCTGTGAGTCCGGTCGCGGGTCCCGCGGACTCGATCGCCGTGGGCGTACCCGTGATCGTCTCACGGGGCGGCTGAACGAGGAAATGCCGTTGTAAACAGCATTTCCCCGTTCTGCCTAGCAACTAGTGACGCTGATCTCTGCTCCATGTGAATTGGAGCAGAGATCAGTGTTCACTAAATTAAAGCCCAGCCCCCAACAGTTAGTAACACGCCCCTAGGAACACTTAACTCTTACACTGCCACCCGCTGGTTAACCCCTTCACTGTCAGTGTCATTTACACAGGAATCACTGCATTTATATAGCAGTATAAATGACAATGGTCCCAAAAATGTGTCAAAAATGTCCGATGTGTCCACCATAATGTCTGGTCAGTGCCCATCGATGCAGCCTCACCAGTGCCCATCAGTGCAAACTGATCAGTGCCCATCAATGCAGCCTGATCAGTGCCCATCATTGCAGCCTGGTCAGTGCCCATCAATGCAGCCTGGTCAGTGCCCAATCAATGCAGCCTCACCAGTGCCCATCAGTGCAGCCTCACCAGTGTCCATCAATGCAGCCTGATCAGTGCCCATCATTGCAGCCTGGTCAGTGCCCATGATTGCAGCCTGGTCAGTGCCCATCAATGTAGCCTCACCAGTGCCCATCAGTGCAGCCTCACCAGTGTCCATCAATGCAGCCTCACTAGTGTCCATCAATGCAACATGATCAGTGACCATCAATGCACCCTGATAGATGCCCATCAATGCAGCCTGATCAGTGCCCATCAGCGCAGCCTCACCAGTGTCCATTAATGCAGCCTGATCAGTGCCCTTCAATGCAACCTCACCAATGTTCATCCAATGCAGCCTCTTCAGTGTCCATCAATGCAGCCTGTTCAGAGCCTATGAGTGCATCCTCACCAGTGCTGATAAATGCAGCCTTGCCAGTGCCCATAAATTCAGTCTCACCAGTGCAGATAAATGCAGCCTGATCAGTGCCCATAAATGCAGTCTCACCAGTGCCCATACATGCAGCCTCACTAATGTCCATCCAATGCAGCCTGATCACTGGTGCGGGGCAAATGGGGTATATATGGGGTTGGGGGGAGATAGGATGTGGGGGTCAGGGTCTCTCATCTGGTAGCTCAGCTCAACAGGTCCTTGCACGCCACGGCCTCCTGGGGGGGGTGGTCCTGGGGTGAAGTTACTGCCAGCGCCCAGCCCCACAGCCCAAGCCAGTTAGGCGTCCCGACTCCCTGGCATGCCCTGCCCTCAGGACTCTAGTCTCTGGGAGTTGTAGCTTCCTCTGCACTTGAGCGTGGACTACAACTCCCTTAATGCAACAGTGGCTGGCCGACATGGCCGTGCCCCCAACCCGACTTCCTAGAGAAGGAAAAAAATGTCGGTGGGTAGCGGCTGATGGCCGTTGGCCATTTTCAACATAAGTTAGGGTGGCCTGGACGGAAATTGCCACCATGCCCCCCCGGCCCAGCCCACCCTGCCTGAGAGATAGGGCCCAGGTCACTAGGGTTACCAGGTTACTAGGGAATCCTTTGCTATCATTGCCAAGCAGGTGGCCCCTCTTCCACCAGGTCAACACTCATTCCCTACCAGAATTAGTTGTGATGTTCACACTCCCCAAATATTGGGTGCACCGGTGGGTCCCCAAGACGGCAGGAAGGGGGCCCGCTGCAGAACATATGAAAGGGTCCTACTACGAGATGGTAATAAATTACCCCATCAACAGGAGTAAAGGGCTCTGGGATCGATGGGAAGGGTCCCAGGTCAGGGGGGCCCTAAAGGTTTTGGTTACGCCTCTGGGATGTGCCGTAACTTCTTATAAAGATTACATAACCAGTCCAGGACTAATGGCACAATACGAAATCATTACCTTACAGCTACATGAAGACTGAAAAAAAAACGAATCAAGGTGACGATTTTTTTTTTTCACACTAAATCTGAAGCCAACTAATGGGTTCATTTATAATTAAGATTATATCCATTTTTACTGTTAATTTGTTATGCATTTAAAGTGAGTATTATGATCAGTAATAATGACCCTTTGAAGGTGTAAAAAATTTATTTCAATAAATTATTGTGAGCTGATTTAGGTCATTTATAATAACATTTCTATACTATATTTATAACATATGAATCATTGTGGCAGAGGTCATATTCATATGTTGCCTTTATTTCATTTAAAGTGTAAGTTATGCTGAATCTTAATTATTTCCTTTGTGATCACATCCTGTATGAGTATTTTATAAATCATAGTCTCTATTATTTTCATGTACTTCTTCCTTCTGAAGTACCTGGTTGATCTTGCAAGTCAAACTTTCTTCCTTGTTCTAAACTGACCACACAGAGTACAGAAGCTGATCTGTGTTAGATGGTCAGTTTTCATCCTTTGGCTGGCCATTCAGAGGTACAGGACACTGTGCAGATACAAAGGATGGTGGGATTGGGTAGATTGGCTACCGCACCCCCTGACCAATCACAGCCTGCCTGTGGCATACACCCTCTCCCAATCACAGCCCGGCTGTGGCACACACCCTCTCCCAATCACAGCCTGCCTCTGGCACACACCCTCTACCAATCACAGCCTGCCTCTGGCACACACCCCCTCCCAATCACAGCATGCCTCTGGCATACACCCTCCCAATCACAGCCTGCCTCTGGCACACACCTCCTCCCAATCACAGCCTGCCTCTGGCACACACCCTCCCAATCACAGCCTGCCTCTGGCACACACCCCCTCCCAATCACAGCCTGCCTCTGGCACACATCCCCTCCCAATCACAGCCGGCCTCTGGCACACACACCCTCCCAATCACAGCCTGCCTCTGGCACACACCCCCTCCCAATCACAGCCTGCCTCTAGCACACATCCCCTCCCAATCACAGCCTGCCTCTGGCACACCCACCCCTCCCAATCACAACCTGCGTCAAGCACACACTCCCTCCCAATAAAAGCCTGCCTCTGGCACACACCCTGCCAATCACAGCCTGCCTCTGGCACATGCCCCCTTCCAATCACAGCCTGCCTCTGGCACACACCCCCTTTCAATTACAGCCTACCAGTGGGACAGACCCACTCCTAATAACATCCTACCTGTGGCACACACCCTCTTCCAATCACTTGATAGAAGAATTCAGCTGGAAATCCGGTACATTCCAAGAGCCAAATTTTTTATCACAGCCTGCCTTATGCACACACCCCCTCCCAATCACAGCCTGCCTCTGGCACACACCCTCCCAATCACAGCCTGCCTCTGGCACACACCCTCTTACAATCACTAAATAGAATAAATTAGCCAGAAATCTGGTACATTCCAAGTGCCAATTTTTTTATTAGGCTACATTAAGGGCCTTTAAGGGCACTATGGCCAAAAAAATGTTAGCTATTTTGTGCTGCTTTTAAAGTGGCCTAATAAAGAATTTGGAACTTGAAATGTACTGGGTTGCTGGCTAATTTCTTCTATGGATTGATGCCTTGGGAGCACACACTCCAGCCATGAGCACTGGCTCTCAGCAACCTATGTGGTCAGAGACCAGTTGAGCATGGGTAAAGTTTTTTCAGTTTCTCTCCCAATCACCTCGGGCACACACCCCCTCCCAATCACAGCCTGCCTGTGGCAAACACACTCTCCCATTCACAGCCTGCCTCTTGAGCACACCCCTTGCTCCTCAGACTGAACAAACTATGGAATACAGGCACACAGTATGTCCAGGCATGTACTGGCCATCGGGACTACCGGGAGTTTCCCGGTGGGCCGATGGCTCAGTGGGCCGGTTTCAGTGACAGCCTGCCAAATTAATGGCTGCGCTACTCGCGCGGCCATTAATTTGAGCACCGCTGTACTTCCGAGCGCAGAGCGGCGCACTTCGGCTCTTTCCGCCCCCACTCGGTGCTTGCAGAACACTGCACAGATCTTCGGCCACCTCCGGCCCACATTCGTCCTTTTTCGTCACCGCTCGGCTTCCCCCGCCCCCTCCTCTCCGACAGCTCTTCAGCTATGAAAACTCGGCTATCTCCGGCGGCCCCCGTGGTAACGGACGCTGTGAATTTAAATGAGCCGGGGCCGCCGTGTGATGTCATGAGAGCAGCCGACACCGACAGGCAGAGAAGTCCCTGGCAGATGAGGGAGGCCGGAGGATGGTGGTGCTCAGGGCTGGACTGGGACAAAAATTTGGCCCTGGACTTCATCAAGACCGGCCCACTCCAATTTTGAAAACACGCACAAAAACAGTATGCTGCGCACTTGCATGAGAGTGACGTCATCACGGCCCGGCTAGCCACATAGCAGGAGTATGCAAACTCAGAAGGAAGACCAGGTGAAGGGGGAAGCCCCCGGCAGCAGTGACAGCGCACTACTGGAGGGCTTTGCTTCAAAGGTCAGTTTGTCATCTGACAATAAAATCGTCCCCACACTGTAAGGGCTTGTTTAGGTCCAGGCAGCATGAAACAGGAAGATTTGCTTACTTGATCCTCCATCCTGTTAGACTGGTGCTCAGAGTCTTCTCCCCCCATGCTCCAATGTCTTCTGATGTCATCAAGACTGATGCAGAAACCATAACACCATTTTTCCCATTGGGCCCCCTTCATTCCATAGGGTCCTTCTTCTAGGCCCCCTACATACCATACAACCCCTACATCCCATAGGGTCCTTCTTCCCATTGGGGGCCCCCTTCATTCCATAGGGTCCTTCTGATAGGGCCTCTACATCTCAAATCTTTATGCCTTAGGACCCCTTCTTCCCACAAAAGCCTCTTCATTCCATGGGTCCCCTGGTGATCTTTTATTTTCCAGTCCCTCTCTACCCCCTGGTGTCCCCCTGTCACCTGCCCAAAGTCTGGCTCTGCATTATATATTTTAAAATAAACAACTAATGCACACACTTATTTTTGATCAACCGCAGTAGTGAGTAGCTGCCAACATCAAACAGGTTAACACAAATCCACAGATAAATTGCATTTATAGAAAAGGATGTGACGCTAACCAGAATAACATAAAAAATCCATTTGGTGCAAATAATGATTCAAATAATATACAAAATCCAACATAGCTAAAAGTACATCAAAAGTGTCAATTAATATTGAAATGTGCATAAAAAAAATTTCAGCAAAAAATTCATATATAAACCATTCATTATAAAACCATTATAACCATTGGATATAATGGTTTCATAATTGCAACCATTATATCCAAACTATGTCCTTGGTATTAAAGCGCAAAAAGAATGCAAAAAAAAAAAGGGGGGTTTTAATTATAAGCATGGTTTATATATGAATTTTTTTTTATTTTTTCAATATTTTTATGCACATTTTTATATTAATTGACAGTTTTGGCGAACTTTTAGCTACCGTATGTTGGATTTTGCATATTATTTTAATCATTATTTTCACCAAATTGATTTTCTATGTTATTTTATTTAGCGCCACATCCTTTGCTCTATATATATATATATATATATATATATATATAGCTATATGCAGTGTGTGTGTATATATATATATATATATATATATATATATATATATATATATATATAGCTATATGCAGTGTGTAGATAGATATGCAGTGTGTAGATAGATAGATAGATATAGCTATATACAATATATATATACAGCCATATGCTATATACAGTATATATACATGTTATTTTATTTAGCGTCACATCCTTTGCTCTATATATATATATATATATATATATATACAGCCATATTCTATATACAGCTATATACAGTATATATATATATATATATATATATATATATATATATATATATATATATATATATATATATATATATATACAGCCATATGCAATGGCTGTGCTGGGCCGGCCGGTTACCTGGGCGGGTTCCAGCAGCACCACCATCCTCCGGCCTCCCTCATCTGCCAGGGACTTCTCTGCCTGTCGGTGTCGGCTGCTCTCATGACATCACACGGCGGCCCCGGCTCATTTAAATTCACAGCGTCCGTTACCACGGGGGCCGCCGGAGATAGCCGAGTTTTCATAGCTGAAGAGCTGTCGGAGAGGAGGGGGCGGGGGAAGCCGAGCGGTGACGAAAAAGGACGAATGTGGGCCGGAGGTGGCCGAAGATCTGTGCAGTGTTCTGCAAGCACCGAGTGGGGGCGGAAAGAGCCGAAGTGCGCCGCTCTGCGCTCGGAAGTACAGCGGTGCTCAAATTAATGGCCGCGCGAGTAGCGCAGCCATTAATTTGGCAGGCAGTCACTGAAACCGGCCCACTGAGCCATCGGCCCACCGGGAAACTCCCGGTAGTCCCGATGGCCAGTACATGCCTGGTGGTGCTGCTGGAACCCGCCCAGGTAACCGGCCGGCCCAGCACAGCCATTGCATATGGCTGTATATATATATATATATATATATATATATATATATATATATATATATATATATATATATATATATACTGTATATAGCTGTATATAGAATATGGCTGTATATATATATATATATATATATATATATATATATATATATATATATAGAGCAAAGGATGTGACGCTAAATAAAATAACATGTATATATACTGTATATAGCATATGGCTGTATATATATATTGTATATAGCTATATCTATCTATCTATCTACACACTGCATATCTATCTACACACTGCATATAGCTATATATATATATATATATATATATATATATATATATATATATACACACACACTGCATATAGCTATATATATATATATATATATATATATATATATATATATATATATATATATATATAGAGCAAAGGATGTGGCGCTAAATAAAATAACATAGAAAATCAATTTGGTGAAAATAATGATTAAAATAATATGCAAAATCCAACATACGGTAGCTAAAAGTTCGCCAAAACTGTCAATTAATATAAAAATGTGCATAAAAATATTGAAAAAATAAAAAAAAATTCATATATAAACCATGCTTATAATTAAAACCCCCCTTTTTTTTTTTGCATTCTTTTTGCGCTTTAATACCAAGGACATAGTTTGGATATAATGGTTGCAATTATGAAACCATTATATCCAATGGTTATAATGGTTTTATAATGAATGGTTTATATATGAATTTTTTGCTGAAATTTTTTTTATGCACATTTCAATATTAATTGACACTTTTGATGTACTTTTAGCTATGTTGGATTTTGTATATTATTTGAATCATTATTTGCACCAAATGGATTTTTTATGTTATTCTGGTTAGCGTCACATCCTTTTCTATAAATGCAATTTATCTGTGGATTTGTGTTAACCTGTTTGATGTTGGCAGCTACTCACTACTGCGGTTGATCAAAAATAAGTGTGTGCATTAGTTGTTTATTTTAAAATATATAATGCAGAGCCAGACTTTGGGCAGGTGACAGGGGGACACCAGGGGGTAGAGAGGGACTGGAAAATAAAAGATCACCAGGGGACCCATGGAATGAAGAGGCTTTTGTGGGAAGAAGGGGTCCTAAGGCATAAAGATTTGAGATGTAGAGGCCCTATCAGAAGGACCCTATGGAATGAAGGGGGCCCCCAATGGGAAGAAGGACCCTATGGGATGTAGGGGTTGTATGGTATGTAGGGGGCCTAGAAGAAGGACCCTATGGAATGAAGGGGGCCCAATGGGAAAAATGGTGTTATGGTTTCTGCATCAGTCTTGATGACATCAGAAGACATTGGAGCATGGGGGGAGAAGACTCTGAGCACCAGTCTAACAGGATGGAGGATCAAGTAAGCAAATCTTCCTGTTTCATGCTGCCTGGACCTAAACAAGCCCTTACAGTGTGGGGACGATTTTATTGTCAGATGACAAACTGACCTTTGAAGCAAAGCCCTCCAGTAGTGCGCTGTCACTGCTGCCGGGGGCTTCCCCCTTCACCTGGTCTTCCTTCTGAGTTTGCATACTCCTGCTATGTGGCTAGCCGGGCCGTGATGACGTCACTCTCATGCAAGTGCGCAGCATACTGTTTTTGTGCGTGTTTTCAAAATTGGAGTGGGCCGGTCTTGATGAAGTCCAGGGCCAAATTTTTGTCCCAGTCCAGCCCTGAGTATGTCTGCACAGTAACCCCACCTTCCACTATCAGGAAAAAGAGATGCATGGTCACACTCCAGCCATGAGCACCGGCCCTCAGCAATCTATGTGGCAACAGACCAGTTGAGCATGGGTAAAGTTTTTTTCAGTTTCTCTCCCAATCACAGCCTGCCTCTGGCACACACCCTCTTTCAATCACAGCCTGCCTCTGGCACACACCCTTTCCCAATCACAGCCTGCCTCTGGCACACACCCTCTCCCAATCGCAACCTGCCTCTGGCACACACCCTCCCCCAATCACAACCTGCCTCTGGAACACACCCTTCCCCAATCATAGCCTGCCTCTGGCACACACCCTCTCCCGATCACAGCCTGCCTCTGGCACACACCCCCTGCCAATCACAGCCTGTCTCTGGCATACACACCCTCCCAATCACTTCATAGAAGAAAATAACTGGCAACCCAGTACATTCCAAGTTTCAAATTCTTTATTAGGCTACATTAAAATCGGCACACTATAGCTAACATGTTTCGGCCACAGTGCCATCGAAGGCACATGTTTCTGGAGGCTGTATCAAGCAAACACAGTGGAGTTCGGACTTACCAATCATTGAAACGATAAGTGTTCAGAAACTTCTATTGAAGGGACCAAGTTTGAGTTTTTTTTTTAGTTTTTTGGAGGGGAGGGGAACAACCAACTGTGTTGTTTTAATGTTACACTGTATAGTATTGGCTGATAGAGTATGAAAGTTATTCGTAGTAATTAGACATACCAAAGATTGATGAGCAACCAGGAGGCACTGAACCCCTGCTCAGGGCCAGGACAAGGAGGGGGGGGGGAGAGCGGGCACTATGTTGAAGGGGGGGGGTTGCTGAGTTGGACGCTCATCCCGGCTCTCACTTAGACGAATGACTGCAGTGCCACTCCTGTCAGAAGGAGCAGCGGCGGATAGCTGCTGATTCGGCTTTCTCTTCCCTCCGGCCTGCATGGGTGGAAAATAGCCAGAGCCGAGACAGAGAACTGTCCTTCGTATCAGTGCAGAGCTGATGAGGAAGAAGGGCACACTGTGTCCTTCTTCCTCTCTCCCCCTGTCATGTGACATGTCACTTGACTGGAGAGAGGAAGGAGACGCTGTGAGTATCGATTTGCCAGTACAAGGGGGAAAAGGAGGTGGGGGGATCAACTCAGAAGCATTGGGACACCTAATGTAAAGGGGGAGTCTATTGAGGACACCTAATCTAAAAGGGGACTCTACTGGGGACACCCAATGTAAAGGGGACTCTACTGGGGACACCCAATGTAAAGGGAGACTCTACTGCGAACTTGGTGAGGGGGCACAATTTGCCATGTTCGCCCTGGGCACTGGATGACCTTGTCCTGGCACGGCCCCTGTGTAACACCGATAAAACGAATGAAGGGGCACATCAGCCTCGAAATGTGTCTTTTGGTGGAAGTAATAACTGTTTGCTCAATAATTATGATGACTTTGACCCTTCCATGATCACTACCTCACAATAACAAGGGCAGCTCTGCCATTACAAGTCGTTTACAGTTTTTTTCTTCTAGTTCATAGTAATTGGACGGTGGCCAGATTGGGCAGCAGTGCCCTCTTGACTGTAGGTACCGTAATATTTATCCTATCAATTTCACTTGCCACTTTAATTCTGGAGCGACTGCATAAGATGACTTTTGTATTTTCACAGACTAACTGATGGTTGCAGATTAAAGATCACTAAGGAAGAGAAACGTTCTGTAGATGTAAGGGTTTAGGTTGCACAAAACATCTTCTTTGTAACGGGGGAATGCCACTGTGTCCTAGAAAAGTCCCGTCTTTTGATGTCACCGCAGAGCCTGCTTCTTTTCTGGTTTACTTTTTCTTGTCTAAAAGATGAAAATCAACATACAGCTCCTCGAGTTAGACATGTCGGATTTTAAATGCACACTTATTATTTTCTTGCCTGACAGCCAGATGAGCGTTACTTAAAGCCACCGGGTAAAACTTGAAGCTCGAAAGACTCAGTTCAACAAAGTAGAGTGACACGGGCAAAACCATCTCTAGACCTCACCGGATGCGAGGAGGGACGCTTGGGAGGCCGGTTGCAGAAATGTAGATGTCGTTTCCTTTGAAAACTGCAAATTTGATAAAACTTTACCCCTTAAACCTACCCCCCAACATATTCTCTTGCCTTAACACTTCACCCTAACTCTTAAAATGGGGGAATTAAAAGTAACGCTACCCCCGCATGAGGCTACAGATTTTAGCTGGTTCTCCCCAAAACAGTAAAGAGTAGAGGTCGACCGATATGGGTTTTTCTCTGGCCGATGCCGATGCCAATATTTAGAAATCATGGCGGCCGATAGCCGATATATGATGCCGATTTTTTTGGGCCGATATGTTAGGCCGATTTTATTTTATTTATTTATTTTTTTCCTTTTTTATTATTTTTATTTTTTTTAATCCCCCTTGATCTAACACACCTTACCCACTGGGGCGTTTTTCAGGCGCTTTTGGGCTAAAAATAGCGCCTGTAAAGTGCCTGCAAAATGGCTCCCCTGCAGTCTGTGTGAAAGACAGAGTGCTTTCACACTGAGGCGATGCACTGGCAGGATCTTAAAAAAAAGTCCTGCAAGCAGCACGTTTGGAGTGGTGTATACCGCTCCTCCACCACTCCTGCCCATTGATATGAATGGGCACCACTGCCGAAGCGCATGCAATGCGATTTGGCAGCAGTGCTTCATGGGCGCATTTAACCTCTTCCTTGGCCGCTAGCTGGGTTATATGTGCCCCACTAGCAGCCAAATAGCACCGCTAAAATGATGGTAAAGAGCCGCTAAAACTTGCGTTTTACCATCAACGCCTGCCCGCTCCAGTGTGAATGCGGCCTTCATAAGTGATACAGAAAATTTAGTCTTTAAATGGTTAAACTGAGAACTTCTACACACAGAGATGATTTCATTCATTCAGAAGTGTAAACATTGTATCTTTCTGTTCTTTTCTTGGCAGCCCAGAGAGGAGGAAAGACGTTTCTATGACGACTCAGGCAACTTACCCTGACTTCTATTACAGAAGTCATGTCCAAGTCCCGCAGTAGTTCTAAATCGGCTTTTTATCAGCACAATCGGCCGATGCCGATTATTTAAAAAACGGCAAATATCGGCCGATGTATCGGCCGGCCAATATATCGGTCGACCTCTAGTAAAGAGGCCACCATCCGCCCAACCAACAGTCTATTCACTCCAGCTCCAATAAACATTCTAGGGGTTGTCTTTTTGTGATGTGTTGCTTGTAGTACTTGTAACAGGAGAGTAATTACAGTGCCTTGAAAAAGTATTCAGACCCTTTGAAATTTTCCAAATTTTTTCATGTTACAGCCGAAAACAGAAATGTATTTTATTGGGATTTTATGCGATAGACCAACACAAAGTGGCACATAAGAAGTGGAAGGAAAATGATAAATGGTTTTAAAAATGGTTTACAAATAAATATGTGAAATTTATATGGCGCCCCCCCAGAGTCAATACTTTGTAGAACCACTTTTCTCTGCAATTACAGCTGCAAGTCTTTTTGGGGGTGTCTCTACCAGCTTTGCACATCTAGAGAGGACATTTCTGCCCATTCTTCTTCTTTGTAAAATATCTCAAGCTCTGTCAGATTGGATGGAGAGTGTCTGTGAACAGCAATTTTCAAGTCTTGCCACAGATTCTCAATGGGATTTAAGTCTGGACTGTGACTGGGCCATTCTAACACATGAATATGCTTTGATCTAAACCATTCCATTGTAGCTCTGGCTGGATGTTTTGGGTCGTTGTCCTGCTGGAAGGGGAACCTCCGCCCCGGTCTCAAGTCTTTTGCAGACACTAATGCCGCGTACACACGACCGGTTTTCCCATCGGAAAGGTTTTTCTGATGGAGTTCCAACAGAATTCTGCTGAAACTGTCTTGCGTACACACGGTCACACGAAAGTCTGACCATCAAGAACGCGGTGACGTACAACATGAACAACGGGACTAGAAAAAGGAAGTTCAATAGCCAGTAGCCAATAGTTTCCGTGTCGTATTTGCTTCAGAGCATGCGTTGTTTTTGGTCCGTGGGAACAGCATACAGACGAGCGGTTTTCCCGATAGGAATTGGTTCTGTCTGGAAATATTTAGAACATATTCCATTTCTAGGTCCATCAGAATTCTCAACGTAAAAAGTCCGATGGGGCATACATACACGATCAGAATATACAATGAAAAGCTCCCGTCTGACTTTTTCTGTCAGACATTCCGCTCGTGTGTATGCAGCATAACAGGTTTTCTTCTAAGATTGTCCTGTATTTGGCTCCATCCATCATCCCATCAACTCTGACCAGCTTCCCTGTCCCTGCTGAAGATTGGGCCATTCTAACACATGAATATGCTTTGATCCAAACCATTCCATTGTAGCTCTGGCTGTATGTTTCAGGTCGTTGTCCTGCTGGAAGGTGAACCTCCGCCCCGGTCTCAAGTCTTTTGTAGACTCTAACAGGTTTTCTTCTAAGATTGTCCTGTATTTGGCTCCATCCATCTTCCCATCAACTCTGACCAGCTTCCCTGTCCCTGCTGAAGAAAAGCATCCCCACCACATGATGCTTCCACCACCATGTCTCACAGTGGGGATGGTGTGTTTAGGGGGATGTGCAATGTTAGTTTTCCGCTACACATAGAGTTTTGCTTTAAACCGAAAAAGTTCAATTTTGGTCTCACCTGACCAGATCACCTTTTATATTTTACAAAAAAAAAAAAAGGTATTATATTCTGCTTGTGTGCAATTCATTAAAGTGTATTTTTTCTCCAAAAAATTTGTGTTTGGGAAAACCGCTCATTACATTTTTTATAATCTTTTTTATTGCGCTTGAAAAACCGCTGCACAAATACTATGTTACATAAAAAACTGCAACACCTATCATTTTATTCTGTAGGGCCTCTGATAATATATATATATATATATATATATATATATACTGTATATATATATATATATATATATATATATATATATATATATATATATACACACATTATATATATATATATATATATATATATATATATATATATATACAGTATACATATATATATATATATATATATATATATATATATATATATATAAAATGTTTGGGGTTCTAAGTAATTTTCTATCAAAATTTGAGTTGATTTTTACATGTATGAGAGAAGTGTCAGAATTGGCCAGGTTGGGAAGTGGTTAAAGCGGGGTGCCCATTTAAAAAAAATAAATAAATTAAAGTCAGCAGCTACAAATACTGCAGCTGCTGACTTTTAATAATTGGACTCTTACCTGTCCTGGGGTCCAGCGATGCAGAAAGGATCGAAGCCACGCTCGTCTCCCCCTCCGTTTGGTGGCGCCGGCATTGTACCTGGCATGTGTGAGCGGCACCGTGATTGGCCACGCAGTCATCTGGGACCTGTCACGTGGCCCAGATGATTGACAAGAGGGAGGGGGCAGAGCTGAGCCCTTCCTACGCCGAGGGGAAGTGATGTCACCAGCCCGGGCACTGAAGAGGCAGACTACGAGGGACCCCCTAGCAACAGCCATTTAGAGGTGAGCAAAAAAAAAAATGTCCAAATTTATTTTTAGGAATATTAATGATTTTTTTTTTGTGTGCAACCCCATTTTAATTGTAGGTCAGAGCTTTTCTTCCTTCCTCGGCTTTATCATTACTACCCCTATTCACTGGTATCTCATTTTCTATTTTAATTGGAATTAAAAGCACGCAATGATACATTGTTTTCTGTAGAAATGTATCAAATGCTACAATAAAATTGTTGTAAAAATGTGGGACGTGTCAAAGGGATGAAGGGAAATAATAACAATTGCAGGAGACAATGTATCCATCCAATAATGGAATTTTTTTTTTTTTTTTTTTTTTTACAAAGAACCCCTAAACACTTGTTATCCACGCCCCATGTGCTGGGGTATAATTTAATGATATAAGCAGACCTGTAATGAGCCGGCCTGTTTAAACGATTAGGCGTACGTTGACTGTGACGGCGGCTGATTGCGCCAGTCATCTAGACGTGACGTTCCAATTCTGCTCCGCCAGCCGCTAACATTGCCGGTGTTTATACAGTAACAGACTGATGCGCCGGGCTCATTATCAGAGGAAATTAAAGGAATGTGTTCAATGGCAGATCTGAGTGTAAAGTGACAGAGGACATGTCCCCCCCCCCCTAGATTCATGCTGAGAAGGAACACAACGCAGAGATTAGAAGACACGCACCAATTCTCTCGTTTTTCCAAACCTACTTTATCTTTAATTACGTGATTTAAGCCAAGAGAGTAGAAGCAAAGCCCTGGAAGGACGTTCTCCAGCCGGAAGAGCCGGGCGTGGAGTTCAAGGGGACTCTCCGTACATCCAACTTCTCTTTTACTTTCCCAGACGAATCGGTTCTTGTTTTGGGGTGACCCTGATGCTATTCAGCATTTTTTTTTTGCTAGAAAATTACTTATAATGACCAAACATTATATATATATATATATATATATATATATGTATATATATATATTTATTTATTTATTTATTTTAGCAGGGAATTTAGAGAATTAAATGGTGGTTGTTGCAATTTTTTATGTCACACAGTATTTGCGCAGCGGTTTTTCAAACGCAACTTTTCCGAGGAAAAAATACACTTTAACCACTTCAATAGCATAGCATATTGACGTCTGGGAAGTGTTTCTGTTATCCTGACTCGGTGTCATCTGACATCCAACAGGATAACATGCTGGCGTGCGCCCGTGGGGGTCGCGCAGCGTGGCGAACGCTGCGTGTCCGTCTGACAACGCCGCAACTCTGATCCTGATAAGGAGCATCTGATAGAGGCTTCTTGCTACGTGATCAGCTGTGACAAATCCCAGCTGATCATCGGGTGAACCAGGAAGTGCCGGTAAACGGCATTGCTCGGTTCGCGTTGGCAGGGAGAGCCGATCAGCACATTGATTTTCAGCACAGCCCGCTCAGATGTGCCAATCATATGCAAAAGAGTGCCCAGCAGAGTTCCCATAAAAAAAGACTGCCAGTGCTCACCACAGTGCCAATCAGAGCCCACCACAGTGCCAATCAGTGCCCACCACAGTGCCAATCAGTGCCCACCACAGTGCCAATCAGAGCCCACCACAGTGCCAATCAGTGCCCAGCAATTACACCTGTCAGTAACACATCAGTACCTCATCATCAGTGCTGCCCATCAGTGCCACCTGTCAGTGCCAATCAGTACCCGCTATCAGTGCCAATCAGTGCCGTCTGTCCGTGCCCATTACAGCCGCCTGTCAGTGCCCATCAGTGCCGCAGAACGGTGGTCTGCCGATGTAAACAAGCCGGCTCCTGAAGAGCACGCGCTATGTGTTTTTATTTTCCCTGGACATGCATGAACGCTTCACAGGGTGCCTCCAACAATGGAGCTATGGAAGGCACATATATGCGGATAAAGTTGTTATCTGTAGACCGGGAAGGGACAATGTAGTCTATTTTGTAACAACTGTGGATTCTCAGGGGAAGTCATTAACTCTACCAGACCCCAGGTTCTACTCACAGTCCTTGAATCCAAGTAAAAAGGAGTAAAATCTTATTTTTTTTCAAAGAGACAGTTCCGATAACTCATCTACCAGTAGAACCTGGGGTCTTGTAGAGTTAATGACTTCCCCTGAGCATCCACAGTTGTTACAAAATAGACTACACTGTCCCTTCCCGGTCTACAGATAACAACTTTATCCGCATATATGTCACATATGTGTTGCATGTCCGGGGAAAATAAAAACACATAGCACGTGCTCTTCAGGAGCCGGCGCTACATACTCGCCCTTCCATTTTAGACGATGTCCTCATCGTCTGGGAAAGAAAGGAAAAAACAAAAAACCCACATCTTATCCTAACAAAATTGAATACCTGAACTTTAGGGTTGGAATGGGGAAAGGGAAGGAAAAACAACAAAGAATTTTGAGCACTATAAAACATTTAACGGCAAACACACAATCAAGTTACACATCATGCAACCCAATTCCTATCTATCTATACCACCCACTCTCCGGTAGTTTGATAGATGTTCTCCTGTGAAAAAAACATCAAACACACATTATTCCTAGAAGGCAAGTCCTCATCATAAAAATTATGAGTCCCTCTCTTCCAAACTTAAAACTGTTGCTAGCGAGCCAAAAGACTTAAAATGTTTTTTTTTCCTGCAAACTTACACCACCTAGTGGCGAGAGTTATAAGTGCCAGTCCTTCCCTTTAAACAGGTGCTGTGGTACGTAGAAAACTTGACGCGTAGTCCCTTTCAAAACCTAACACTTAACTATCTACCCACAGTCCTTGAATCCAAGTAAAAAGGAGTAAAATCTTCTTCTTTTTTTTCAAGAGACAGTTCCGATAACTCATCTACCAGTAGAACCTGGGGTCTGGTAGAGTTAATGACTTCCCCTGAGCATCCACAGTTGTTACAAAATAGACTACATTGTCCCTTCCCGGTCTACAGATAACAACTTTATCCACATATATGTGCCTTCCGTAGCTCCATTGTTGGAGGCACCCAATGAAGCGTTCATGCATGTCCACAGAAAGTATTTTCTTCCTGAATGGCTTTGGAACCTTCAAGTAGTTCCAGATGTCCTCTGCATACCATTCCTCATGGTGTTGTTCAATCACATCCATGATCTCTTCGGGCATGTACGGGAACTCTAACCCATACTCAGTTGCTACCCGCTTATTAAGCAGCCGCTGAGACTGTGCAAGTTTCGGCAGAGCTCTCGAATTCCCATCCCCGGGAGGTACACAAGAGTTAGGGGCCTTGCGCATCAGGGTATCAGAGCTTTTCTTGAGCATGGGCAAGTTCACGGGTTTGGATAGAGTCAGATCTATAGTGGTCGGGGTTCTGCTCATGGCGTTACACTCCCCGAATTTAGAGCCAACCAACCGGAGATGCTGCAGTTTGCGGCAACATCATTCGCGTTAGCCCCAAGCATCTCCTGCAACATTGTTTCGAAGAGGTTATCATCCCCAGCATCAGAGAGAGAGTCCAACTCCGAATCTCTCATAGTTCCGCCCAACACAATGGCCCCAGATTTCTCACCATCGGTGTTGGTTGGCCTCTCCGATGCGATCTTCTTCCTCCGATCAGGTTGAGTTGAACTCCTGGAGTGTCCTCGACTGTGGCCGCAGGAAGACCTGGATCGCCCCACTTTCTCCAAAGCGGGCATGGTCGTAGCAGTTATGGTGGATGATGCGGTGTGTGTCCATGATCTCCTGAGTAGTTCCTCCGACAAAGACAGTGGTAGTAGTAATAGTGGTGGTAGTCACATCTCCTTCCGGTATGCTAACAGCAACAGGCATCGCAGCTGTGGTAGGCCTCACTAAGGGAGTGTAGATAGCAGACTCTTCAGTGACCACGCCAGTGGCCCAGTCCACGCGGTATGCCTTGAGTGGCACGACGGGCTGTTCTACTCTAAACAAGTACTCTCCACAACCGGGACAGCAAGCAAATGGCCGGGGACTTGCGGCCAGTCCTGCACACTTTCCACACAACATCCACAGAGTTTGGTTCCAAGAAGAATGGCACTCAATACACCCATCTGAACTGCGTTCTCACACCTGCCAGAGATGACAGTACCACCTATAGCCGAGCAGAACACAGTGCAATCCAGCTAGACTGGTACTGAGACCATAATTTGGTGTAATTAAACCCTAAACCAAACTGCGGTTTCAGGAATGTTAAATAAAAAAAAAACACAAAGTGCATGCTCTTCAGGAGCCGGCGCTACATACGCCCCCGTACATTTTAGACGATGTCCTCATCGTCTGGAAAAGAAAGGAAAAAACAAAAACCCCACATCTTAGCCTAACAAAATTGAGTACCTGAACTTTAGGGTTGGAATGGGGAAAGGGAAGGAAAAACAACAAGAACCAATATAAAACATTTAACGGCAAACACAAAATCAAGTTACATAAATAAGAGATGACAGGTCCTGTTGATGGAGAGATCTGGGGTCAATAAGACCCCAAATCTCTTCTTTACCTTCTTTTTGTTTTGTTGTTTTAAGGCAAAATATCAACATCAAAAAAAATTATAAAAAAATTGATCTTTTGCGTTAAAAAAAAAAGGAAAATGTTTACTTCTGCTCTAGACCGAAAGCAACTCCTGTCCTCCTAGATCATAGAGGTGATCAAAGGCGATCTGGTCTCTCCTCACCTCTGTGACCAGCCGCGCGCACCATCGGATCACACTGGTAAAAATGGTAAGCCCGAGAAACACCAGAAAGTGTTATATCTTGAGTGTGGGTGTTTTGATAATGCAGTCAAGGTAGGGTAGCTAATTCAATTTAGTGATTTTATTTTGTATTTTTTTTTTGGGTGTGTTTAATTATTATTTGTGTACAGTTGCTTTAAATGTCATATTTTTCTAATTGCCTGTGTTCCTTTTATTCATTTACTGACTTGTATGTAGAATCAAATAATATTTGCGAATCTGTGCAAAGTTTTTTACCTTGAGATCCTGCCAGTAACAGCACTTCTTTTTTTGCAGGCTGACAAGCCTAAACCAGGGCCTTACAATCCATAGCAAAATTGTCAGCCTACCATACCTGCTGCTTGAGTTGGCCATTGGGCTGTCTATCTTATACCGCGTACACACGATCAAATTGTCCGGCGTACTTAGTCACAGTCTTTCCGCCGGACTTGGGTTTCAGCGGACAATACGTTCGTCAGTATGCTAGTCCGGCGGACTAAGAATGACGCATGCTCAGAAGCAAATATGAAAAAGGAAGCTATTGGCTACTGGCTATTGAACTTCCTTTTTCTAGTCCCGTCGTACATGCTGTACGTCATCGCGCTAACAAACGCCGGACTTTCTGTGTGTCCGTGTGTGGCCAAGTCCGTTCGGTAGAAAGTCCGCCAGACTATCCGCCGGATTGTTTGCCGGACTAAGTACGCCGGACAATTCGCTCATGTATACGCGGCATTACAGTCCTGATAGGACGCCCAATGGCCAATTAAAGAAGCACTTAATGTCAGGCTGACAACACTAAGCCATGGCCTCATAATTCAAAACAGCATTGTCAACCTGCTGTACCTGCTGCTTCAGTTGGCCATTGGGCTGTCTATCTGATAGACTTAATAGGCAGCTCAATGGCTAACTGAAGAAGAGCTTGAAGGTAGCCTGACAACACGAAGCCATGGCCTCACAATCTGCAGCAACATTGTCACCTGCCACCATACCTTTTGCTCCAGTTGGCCATTGGGCAGTTTATCTAATAGTCTTGATAGGACACCCAATGGCCAACTAAAGAAACACTTACAGTCGGGCAACAACACTAAGCCATGGCCCCCTAATTCGAAACAGCATTGTCGACCCGCTGTACCTGCTACTTCAGTTGGCCATTGGGCTGTCTATCTGATAGACTTAAAAGGCAGCTCAATGACCAACTGAAGAAGAGCTTGAATGTAGCCTGACAACAGTAAGCCAGGGCTTCAAAATCCACAGCAACATTGTAACCTGCCATACCTACTGCTCCAGTTGGCCATTGGGCTGATTATCTAATAGACTTGATAGGAAGCCCAATGGCGAATTAATGAAACACTTAAAGCCAGGCTGACAACACTAAGCCAGGGCCTCACAATTTAAAGCAGCATTGTGAACCTGCTTCTGTACCTTCTGCTTCAGTTGGCCATTGGGCTGTTTATCTTATAGACTTATTAGGTAACTTTAGGAAGAGCTTGAAGGTAGCCTGACAATATGAAGCCATGGCCTCACAATTCGCAGCAACATTCTCACTCTGCCATACCTGCTGCTTCAGTTGGCCATTGGGCTGTCTATCTAATAGACTCGATAGGAAGACCAATGGCCAATTAAAGAAACACTCGAAAACAGGTTAACACTGCTAAACCATGGCGTCACAATTATTAGAAGCATTGTCGACCTGCCATACTTCTTTCTTCATTTGGCCATCGGGCTGTCTCTATCAGATAGGCCACTCAATGACCAACTGAAGAAGCTCTCAAGGCAGGGTGACAACGTTTCTGCTAACTCCAAGGCAGTGGCTTAGCGTTCACCCTTAATTCCTGTTCTTTCTGACACCTGTCTGCCGGCCTTCCCCAGAATCCTGAGTGAACAACTCCCAGCTAGCAATTTCCACTCCACATTTGGGCCATGTTGCTAGGACATGAAACATTTTGGATGCATTCCAGGAGCGCAAACCAACAGTTTTCAAGTCTTAGCAACAAAGCTGGATGTGAAGATTGCTAGCTGGGAGTTTTCCGGCCAGTATTCTGGAGAGGCTCAAATGGCCTACAGGTATGACAATATAGTTAGTGAATGTTTTTCAAAGGGGCACATTTTTTAAATACCTACTAGGCCCCCTAGAATATTTTCTGGAGAAGGTGGACTGAGCCTTTAATGAATATTTGATTCTGGGACAAAGCCATTACCTCTTGTTTCTGACATTTTCCATTTACTTTCAAGAATGCCCTTGGCAATGTTTACAATAATTTGAAGCTATATCTTGGTAGATTGCCATGAACATTTACTATGTTAAAGCATAAATTTGATGTGTTGCCATGGGTTACATCACGTTTCTGCTGCTTACATCGGAGAATCTATTGTTTCCATAGCAACTGAAAGTCATAAAACTTCTTATGCATGCATAGAGTTTTTTTTTTTTTTTTTTTATTTCACAATTCTCCAAACTGGTTTACTGCAGCTGCATAATTATAGAATCTGTTATTTTATTTTTATTGTTGTTTTTTTTTTTTTTTTTTTTTTTTTACTAAACGCTTCTGCAACATGATTGAAGCTTTTTTTTATTTTTGCAAAACAATAATTGCTGAATAAAAAGGTAATGTCCCTTATTCTAATCTAGACACACATTTATTCTGTACTGTGATAGGAGGATGTTGATGTATATGACCTTTATTTTATTATCTTAACCCTTAAGAAGTGACTGTACTCTTAAATAACCCAACTCTAATGCCGCGTGCACACGATTTGAGTTTTGGTCGGAAAAAGCTCTGATGGTTTTTCCCGACGGAATTCCAACGGGATTCCACTCAAGCTGTCTTGCATACACACGGGTCACACAAAAGTTCTCTGAACTTTCGACCGTCAAGAACGCGGGTGACGTACAACACTACGATGAGCCGAGAAAATTAAGTTTAATGCTTCCCGAGCATGCGTCGAATTGTTTCCGGGCATGCGGTAGGAATTTTGAACGTCGGAATTTGTACAGACGATCGGAATTTTCGATCGGAACTTTTCCCGACCAAAAAATTGAGAACATGCTCTCAATCTTTTGCTGGCCGGAATTCCGCCAGCCAAAGTCCGGTGGAGCGTACACACGGCCGCATTTTCCGAAACCAAAAGCTCTCATCGGACTTTGGCTGGGCGGAATTTCCGATTGTGTGTATGGGGGCATAAGAATTGGAACCTCCTTAATATGGCCACAGGAGTAGTGCGGGTAGGTGCAGAATTGTGTGGTTGGCAGAAAACAGGAATATATTGTAACTGGAGTTCAGCAATACAGAACAGGCAGGAAGGAAACTCATCTGGGAACACTCAGAAGATGTATAAGAAGATAGTTATAACGCTCTTACAGGATGTCTCCAACTTACAAGCCGACCTCATTGCACTGTTTAATTGAATGACTAGGTGGCAAATGAGGTTTAATGTTGACAAATTTAAAGTTATGCACTTGGGGGCTAAGAATATGCATGCATCATAAATACTAGGGGGAGTACAACTGGGGGAATCCATAGTGGAGAAGGATCTGGGGGTTTTGGTAGATCATAAGCTCAATAATAGCATGCAATGCCAAGCTGCGGTTACCAAAGCGAGCAAAGTCCTTTCCTGTATTAAGAGAGGTATGGACTCCAGAGAGAGAGATATAATTTTGCCCCCCATACAAATCAATAGCGAGACCTCATCTGGAATATGCAGTTCAGCTTTGGGCACCAGTTCTCAAAACCGGTAAGAACAGAGAGGCACGGAATTAAGTCAGAGGCTGGGTGGAGGGCCGGACATGACTTATGCTGAGGGAAGAGCGTAGGGGGTTAATGGAATGAGGATAAGCAAGGAGGTGGAGGGTGGAGAGAAGAAAGAAAGAAGGGGGGTGGAGCATTATAAAAGGAAGGGAAGGAGCGTAGAAGGCAGCGTGGTTTCAGTTTGCAAGAGAGTTGCCCACCCACCCGCCCTGTAATAAAAAAATAAAATAAAATAAATAAATAAATAAAGAAAGAAGGAAAGAAAGAAATAAAGGAATACATAAATGAAGATGTGCTTAAATAAAAAAAAAAAAAAAAAAAAAATGGGATATTTGGTGTTTGTGGTCGTTCTTGTTGTCTGTGTTTTTGTTTCTCTTGCAGGTTCGGTGATGAGGGTCGTCATAGCAGCGGTAGCGGCGGTGTCTTTTGGTCTTTGATGGGGCAAAAGGAAACAGATGATGGAAATGTGGGGGGAGCTCATAGGGATATGGGCCCTCCCCTTTTGGTGTATCCCAGCGGAAGGGTAGGCTGGAATACGGGATTTGGTGGCATTGCGGGAAGGTGGTTGTCTCCAGGCTTATAAACGGCCGGAGGCCTGGTATCGTAAAGGTGGTCCCGCAGTGGAATGGTGGAAAAGATTATGTTTAAAAAGGTGGAACGTGGTACCGTCAAAGACCAACTGACTGGGAGTTCTTTTAAAATTACCGTTACCAAACAGTTGTTATATATATATATTTAATAAAGTTATTTAAGTTATTGGTTTGAAGAGTGTTAATAAAAGGCTGCTATGGCCATTTATACTCCAACTCCTGTGTGGCCTGATTATTGGGTTAGAGGGTAAAATTTAGAGAATAATGGTAATAGGAATTATTAGAAGGGAAAGAAGGGGTAATTACAAGGGGTAAAAAGTACGGAGAGGTATGTCCCTAATGCATGGGTCATGGAGAAAGTGCTGAGAAGGGCAACCAAACTGATAAGAGGCATGGAGGAGCTCAGCTATGAGGAAAGATTAGAGGAACTGAATCTATTCCCTCTTGAGAAGAGGAGATTAAGGGGGGATATGATCACTATGAATAAATACATGAAGGGGGATATGATCACCATATATAAATACATAAGGGAGGTTATGATCACCATGTATAAATACATAAGTGGTCCATATAGTGAACTTGGTGTTGAGTTATTCACTTTAAGGTCAACACAGAGGACAAGGGGGCACTCTTTATGTCTAGAGGAAAAGAGATTTCATCTCCAAATACGGAAAGGTTTCTTCAGAGTGGAAATGTGGAATAGACTCCCTCCAGAGGTGGTTCTGGCCGGTTTAGTAGATTGCTTTTAAATTAAGGCCTGGATTCTTTCCCAAATGTACATAATATAACTGGGTACTAACACTTATAGGTAAAGTTGATCCAAGGAAAATTTCTCTTGGGGGATCAGGAAGGAATTTTTTCCTCTGCTGTAACAAATTGGATCATTCTTTGCTGGGGGTTTTTCGCCTTCCTCTGGATCAACTGTGGGTACAGGATCAGGTATATGGGATTGTATGATATTATTTTTTTCTCTTTTATTGGTTTAACTGGATGGACTTTTTTCAACCTGAATAATTATGTAACTATATGAAACTAGTGTAGTCCCAGGAAAGCTGACAGCATATGTCTAGAGGAGCAGAATGTGGCCTGGCCGGTTAATAGCCAAATGGGGAGATTCCCAGGAAGGATGGAGTGCCCCTGCACTCTCTCTACTCCTCCAGAACCTTTCCCTAACGCTAAGCACTGTCCCTGACAGATGGGTATCCTGTCCCTATGCAGCCACTTACAAAATGCACACCAAACCCAGGAGAAAGGGTCTGGAATAGATTCTGCTTGACCCAAGATGGTCACCAAAGTCACATGGGGTGCCAGCATTCAATTGGATGCTACCTCTCTGTGACTGAGGAAACTATAGAGGAAATAGGCTTCTCTTGACTTCCTTCTCCACCTGTATTGCTGCTTTGGATGAGCGCCACCTGCTGTGGAGAAAATAGACTGCACTTGCCTACATGTGGGTGACTGCAGTGGCTCCAGATGCAGCAGAAGGTCAGAAGACAGTGTAGAAGCTGCTGTGCTGCTGGAGATGCTTGGAGAAGGTCTGTACAGAAAGCTGGTATGCAGGTTGGGCACAGGAACTTTCAGGTACAAGGGGAAGAGTAGTAGTCAGGAGAAGCCAGCATAAAAGCTGCTGTGCTGCTGGAGATGCTTGGAGGAGGTCTGTACAGAAAGCTGGTATGCAGGTTGTGCACAGGAACGTGCAGGTACAAGAGGAGGAGTGGTAGTCAGGACGGGCAAGGTCAGCAACAGCCAGGCAGCAGAGTTTAACAGTTCAGAAGCAGGAGCAAAGTCCAGGCCAAGATCAATAGCTGACAGCCAGCAGAGCTACCAAGACAGCAGGCAGAAGGTGTAGTCAGTATATGACCCAAGGACAGCAACAGGAGATCATGGTGCAGCAGAGTCAGCGGGCAATCCAAGTCAAACAAAAGAGAGCAGAATGCAGGTAAGGTCACAGGTCATAGGTTACTGGAACTGATGACCACTTACCAACACACTTGTTTTAGACACATATTTATTCTGTACACAGACTGTGATAGGAAGATGTTAATGTATGTGAACTTTATTTTATTATCTTGACCCTTAAGAAGTGATTGTACCCTCAAATAACCCAACCAAGACCAAGATTTTTTTTTTATGAATCCACGGTGATGCGCAAACAAGGGTAAGTGTAAAAAAAAGGCAAACACACAAAAAAGTGCACTTAAGGGGTGTTCTTTTGTCCACCCCCCTGAAGGGGTAGGACCTTACTCTGAAACCCCCCAGGGCGCTAGGCTCCTGACAGGGACAAGGTTTCGAACTTGGTCCACCTAGCCAAAAGGCCTGGTGGACCCCTCTCTTCATGGTCAGCTGAAGCCGACCAGCGCATACTAGGCCAAAGGGCTCTCCTGAAGAGAGATTCCCCCAGTTCAGGGGAGGAGGGAACATAATGGTTACACATCCTCCCCCCCCCCCCCCCCCCAGACTTCAGGATAGCCCCAAGGACCACACCCTCCATCCAGTGAAAAAACACACAAAAGTAAGAAGTGAGAAACGTGAGGAGGAAAAAATAAAAATAAATAAATAGTAGCCATGGAATGTGCACTGGCTAGGCCCTGAGGGTCAGCAACATCCAGGCAGCATAGGTACCAATTCAGAAGCAGGAACAAAGTTCAGGCCAAGATCAATAACCGACGTCCAGCAGAGGTAACAGGAAAGCAGGTGTAGTCAGAATACAAGCCAAGGACAGCAACAGAAAATATGGACGCAGTCAGTCAGGGGGCAATCCAAGTCAAACACAAGATAGCCGAATGCAGGTAAGGCCACAGGTGATAGGTTACATGAACTGAGGACCACTCACCAACTCTCATCAGCTGTGGTGTGCTCTCAATAGGGCTCTTGGTGCCAAAGCCATTGCACATGCTTTGGTACACACTATAGCATGTGCACCTCCATATACAGATGTATGCACAACTTTGACTTTGTGCAGTGGGCCATAGGCAGTAGGCAGAGATCTCCAGGCACTCCTGTGCACTCAACCTTCCTGGCAGGCAGGGCCGTTTTTTCGATTGGGCACGCTGGGCAGTTGCCCGGGGACCCCACTTGCCTTGAGGGCCCCACCCAGGGCCGATCCTCAGCACTGCAATCTGCTTCAGAAGACTTGAAGTTTTGACTGACTGCACTGACTGCACTGGTTGCTCACTTCCTAGAAACCCGGCGTCTAGCTAGCAACCAGTGATGTCAGTCAGAGGCCGCGGCCGCAGCGGCCGCCCCAGCTTTCATAGCGCACCATGGCCACGGCTAGTGAACAAGCTCCGCCCACCTCTGCCATGTTCTACAGACAGCGTGGCTCAGAGGGAGCGGAGCGGACTCAGCAGAGCAAAACTTTTGGTTTCTGAAGACCTCAAGTAAGTCTAATGCCGCGTACACATGGTTGGATTTTCCGGCGGAAAATGTTCGATGGGAGGTTTTTGTCGGAAATTCCAACCGTGTGGAGGCTCCATTGGACATTTCCCATCGGAATTTCCGTCACACAAAATTTGAGATCAGGATCTCAAATTTTCTAACAACAAAATCCATTGTCGGAAATTCCGATCATGTGTACAGTACACAATTCAGAAGCACAAAGTTACACGCATGCTCGGAATCAAGCAGAAGAGCCTATTGAACTTCAATTTTCTCAGCTCATCGTACGTCACCACATTCTTGACATTCGGGATTTCCGCCAACTTTGTGTGACCGTGTGTATGCAAGACAAGTTTGAGCCAACATCTGTCGGAAAAAATCCCACAAATTTTGTTGTCGGAATGTGCGATCGTGTGTAGGCGGTATTACTGTCTAAGTCACACTTAAGTAAGTTCACGTGAAGTTGTGCCCATTAATAGCAGCCTGTCGTGTACCTGGTGATGGAGCCCAGAATGCAGGGAGCGGCCTCTCGTATGCCTCTGGCTCGAAAACCCCTGGTAGTGGAGACAGGGACTCAAGAGTTCAGAGGAGCACACGTACCTGACGGGCTACCTCTGAAGTAGCTGAAGAGAGGCTGGCAGGGACAGCGAGCTGGAATTGTTGACTGGAACACCTCAGACAGCTGGGAGGAGTTCTGTAGTACAGCCAGAGCAGGTAGCATGGATGTGTTCTGTAGTATGGCAGGAACACTGGATCTGAAGGCTGCAAGAAGGTGCACTGGAAACTGGCAGGAACACTGGAACAGCTGGCAGCACGGAGGTGATCTGTGGCTTGGCAGGAACTCTGGAACAGCAGACAGAGAGGGGGTGTTCTGTAGTTTGCTAGGAATGCTGGATCAGCAGGCTGCAAGGAGGTGCTCTGTGGTCAGGCAGGAACACTGGCAAGGTCAGACAGGCCAGGTCTACACTAGCGGGCAGAGCAGGTACCAAACGGAAGCAGGAGGGTAGTCGAGGTGCAGGCCGGGTCGGTAACAAGCGGGCAGCGATCAGACCAAAGGAAGAGGCAGAAGATTAGTCGGGACAACCAGGGGGTCGGAGGCAGGCAGCAAACAGATGTACTTAGGAACAGGCCGGGTAGACAAGAATCAGGTCAGTAGGTAACAAGTAGCAAGGGTCTCAGGAAATGCTGTAGACTGGACAGCAAGAAGGCACAGTGACAGACTCCTTTAAATAAGCCTCTTGGCTCCAAGTGCTGTCACACAGCGCCTCTGTGCGCGCCTGCTTACACCCATATGCGTTCGCGCGTGCCTGCTTGCACCATCGCACACCCGCGTGCGCCCATTCCTGCTATCGCGCACCCGCATGTGCCGGTTGGCTCTCCTGATAGGAATTCTGCGGACAGGTCTTCCACAAACAGCCGGATTACCAGGACGCTTTTCTTGACACAGCCACTGTGCCCATCAAACACAGCCACTGTGCCCACTGCCCATCAAAGCTGCCACCACTGTGCCCATCAAAAACAGCTACTGTGCCCATCAAAAGCTGCCATTGTGCCCATAAAAAGCTGCCACTGTGCCCATCAAACACAGCCACTGTGCCCACTGCTCATCAAAGCTGCCACCACTGTGCCCATCAAAAACAGCCACTGTGCCCATCAAAAGCTGCCATTGTGCCCATAAAAAGCTGCCACTGTGCCCATCAAACACTGCCACTGTGCCCACTGCCCATTAAAGCTGCCACTGTGCCCATCAGAAGCTGCCACTGTGGCCATAAAACACAACCACTGTGCCCATAAAACACAACCACTGTACCCATCAAAGCTGCCACTGTGCCCATCAAACACAGCCACTGTGCCCATCAAAGCTACCACTGTGCCCATCAAACACAGCCACTGTGCCCATCAAACACAGCCACTGTGCCCATCAAAGCTACCACTGTGCCCATCAAACACAGCCACTGTGCCCATCAAAGCTACCACTGTGCCCATCAAACACAGCCACTGTGCCCATCAAAGCTACCACTGTGCCCATCAAACACAGCCACTGTGCCCATCAAAGCTACCACTGTGCCCATCAAACACAGCCACTGTTCCCATCAAACACAGCCACTGTGCCCATCAAAGCTACCACTGTGCCCATCAAAAGCTGCCACTGTGCCCATCAAACGCAGCCACTGTGCCCTTATTGATGATTTACATTTTTATTCTCATGCGTGATTGTGTAGACAGGGTCCCAGTGCACTGTATTGCCCGGGGCCTATAATGCTCTTAAGATGGGCCTGCTGGCAGGTAGTACCTGTGTGCGGAAGAAGTAACATAGTTGTTAGCTGGAGGCAGTGTGGGCTTCTCTAGTATTTTTATTCACTTCAGTGAAGAAAGGCTAAGGTGAGAAGGAGCTCTGACTCTGAGCTAATATTGGTGTTTTAGCTTGGGGCTTGTATACATAAATACATTATCATCCCACGTCAGATATTTAATCCTGCTAATACAAGCAAAGAGTTGCAAGTCCTTGGAGCAGGGCGAGATGCAAAGGCAAACTAAAGAGAAGAGAAAGAGAACATTTGGCCGGACTTTAGAGGCAGAATAGGATGCGTTGGGGGTTATTTACTAAAGCTGTAGAGTGCAGAATCTGGTGCAGCTCTGCATAGAAACCAATCGGCTTCCAGGTTTTATTGGCAAAGCGTAATTGAGCAAGCTGAAGTTAGAAGCTGATTGGCTCCCATGCACAGCCACATCGGATTCTGAGTGCTTCAGTTTTAGTAAATCTCCCCCCTATTGTTTTATAAAAAAAATCCACCATTTTATTTGTAAACAAAATATAAAAGAACATTTTAGTGTCCTTTCACACGGGCGATCTGCCCGGCAGACTCCGCTTTGCTCAGCGGGGCGGATCGATCGGCTGATCCCCGTTGAGCAGGCGGACGATAGACATGTGAACTGCCGAAAAATCCTGAAAAATTCCTTAGTTTTCGTTTCATTGTTTTTTGTTTTTTTAGGTCATTCGTTATGATCGCAATTTGTAAATTTGAAAATTTGTAATTTCGTAAATTCGAAAATAAGAAAGAAAATCCCAAAAAATAATTTTTTTTCAATAAATAAAAAATAAAAATAAAATAACTAGCTAATAAAAGAAAGGTATTGTAATTTCCTTTCAAATTTGGCTGTTAGTGAACGTAAAGAATACGAATTTAAATGAAGTAACGAATTATCCCAAATAACAAATGCCACATCTAAAAAAATGGAAAGGAACAAATTAATAACAAATAATAATAATAATAAAACGTTTTTATTATTATAATTATTGTTATTTATTAATAATAATATGTTATGTTCCATTCGTTTAGATACGGAATTCGTTATTTCAGATAATTCGTAACTTCCGATAAATTCGTATTCGTTACGTTCACTAACAACCAAATTTGAAAGAAAATTCCAATACCTATAATTTAATAATTACTTATTATTTCCGATTTTCACATTTTCGGGTTTTTTGAATTTCAGAATTTTTTAATTTATGAATTTACGAATATTCGGGAAAAATACGTTAAACGGGTTAAACGGGATGTTTCCAAATTAACAAATTTGTCCAAACCTTCCGAAACAAAGGGCCAGTTTATTGTCCTTCAGATTTTAGGAGGGCCAGAGTGTGGTCGGCGGGGGGGCAGAAAATGTCTGGGGCCTGGCATCAGTGAAAATAAATATGGAGGAGGAGCAGTGCCCCTATTAGTAGGAGGTATAGTATCCCATCATTGGTATCAGTGGAAGCAATAGTGCCCCCATGTTGGTATCAATGGAAGAAATAGTGACCCTTTGTTGGTATCAATGGAAGAAATGTTGTGCCCCCTTGTTGGTATCAATGGAAGAAATGTTGTGCCCCCTTGTTGGTATCAATGGAAGAAATGTTGTGCCCCCTTGTTGGTATCAATGGAAGAAATGTTGTGCCCCCTTGTTGGTATCAATGGAAGAAACAGTGCCCCCTTGTTGGTGTCAATGGAAGAAATAGTAACCCCCTTGTTGGTATCAATGGAAGAAATGATGTGCCCCCTTGTTGGTATCAATAGAAGAAATAGTGCCCCCTTGTTGGTATCAACGAAAGAAACAGTGCCCCCTTGTTGGTATCAATGGAATAAATAGTGCCCCCTTGTTGGTATCAATGGAAGAACTAGTGTCCGCTTGTTGGTATCAATGGAATAAATAGTGCCCCCTTGTTGGTATCAATGGAAGAAATAGTGCCCCCTTGTTGGTATCAATGGAAGAAATAGTGCCCCCTTGTTGGTATCAATGGAAGAATTTTTTTTATTTTAAAATTAATAAATTGTTTTTTGTTTTGTTTTTGTTTTTTTGATCACTTTTATTGCTGTCACAAGGAATGTAAACATCCCTTGTGACAGTAATAGGTGGTGACAGGTACTCTTTATGGAGGGATCGGGGGTCTAAAAGACCCTCGATCCCTCCTTTACACTTCAATGTATTCAGATCGCCGTTTTCGGCGATTTTGAATAGTGTATATATTTTTAAATCCGGCGCCATTGGCAGCCGAGTAAACGGGGAGTGACGTCATGACGTCGCTTCCGTGTTTACTATGAGGAGACTGGAATGATGCCGCTTACGGCTTCATTCCAGTCCCTGCCCAGCAGCCGGAGGCATCAGTTCATGCATCGGTGCTCCCGATTGAACGGTAGCACCAGTAACAGCGGCGGGAGGCGTCGGGAGGGGGGGAAGTCCCCTCCCGCTCCTCCGGCATAACAGCCGAGCAGCTTTTAGCCGCATTGGTTGTTATGGCTGGAAAGCCAAACGACCGCTGTAAAAATCGGTACCGGGATGATGCCTGCAGGTGCGGGCATCATCCCGGTATAACCCCCGGAAGCCGAGTACACAGATCTGCGTATGCTCGGCGGCAAGGGGTTAATTGTGGACATGCTGACTTATCTGCCAGTGGCGGCCCGTGCATTAAGGGTACACGGGCGCTGCCCCCTGTCTCCTGCCACCCCCTCTAGCACCAATAGATAGATTCATGCATTGCATTAATCTATCTATGGCCGCCGATGCCACCCCTTATTCAGGCGCCTGGCTAATTTTCAGGGGCAGGGCACCTGAAATACAGCAGCGGGGGGGGGGGGGGGTGTTTTTGAAGCACCTGATTAGAGCCATAGGCTCTAATAGTCGCCAAAAAAGGTGACCTGCGAGCGCCATGCTATTAGATAAGCACCTGAACGACCACAACATACAGGGATATACAATGTAATACTGACATATAATCACACACATAGGGTGGACCTGATGGACTTGTATATTTTTTCAGCCTCACCTACTATGTAACTATATGAAAACAAATGTGGAGAACCCTGGCTCTATCCCACACTCATTTACTAAGGCAGCCATAACGGCTTTTGACTGATGACACGGTCCATGTGTCAAGCTGGAGTGCAAGGAGTGGCTGGCAGACCACCTTTTTCTAAAGTCTTGTTTCATAAGAAGTTGCCTCCTGTGGACCACTTGTTCTTCTCATTCTGGGGTCATTAAAGTTTAAGTATTAATCCCGGCTCCACTGGGCCAGAACTGGGGTGAAATCTGTGAGTTGCACAGACCTAGCAAGTGTCCGGGGCTGTAACGCAGCACCCTTAGTCACCTGGTCTGCTTCCAAGTGTGAGTTTTAATGTTAGTGTAGCACCCCCTAGCTGTGTTGCTAGGAGTGATATGATTTTGGTTGCTAGTGTAGGTGAATTGGTTAGGCTTGCGTGCATGTGTGTGTTTTACTGGGTCAGGGTTTGAGTGACTTGGAGGGCTGAATGACTCACAGTAGGCATCACTGAGCCCTCCCCCTACTTCTAGAATATACTGGAACCTTCTAGAAGAATGGGAGTGGAGGTAAGAAGGAGCTGCCTGGAGTATTCATGAGGGCCCTGACCAATCCCCAATAGAAGGGTTGGCAGGGGCCAGGCCCCCTCAAATCCTCAGGGGCAGCCCAGCTGAGGGCAGTGGAGTTTGGATGGAAGCTGGAGATGGAGTGTTATGTCACGTACACACGATCAGAATTCTTGTCGGAAAAAGCTCTGATGGTTTTCCCGACGGAAGTCCGACGGAACTCCACTCAAGCTGTCTTGCCTACACACGGTCACATCAAATTCCGATTTGAGAGTAGTCGGGGGAGGGAGTGAAATCAGGCCTGGGCTCGAGTGCGGAAGGGCCCTTCTTCACGACACACAGAAGTGTCCTGACCAGGAGGCATGTGAGGAAGCTTGAGCACAGCAGGAGAACACTGCTGGGCAAATCTCCAGGGAGGAACACAGTCAAGAGGGCTGGTGAATGTACAGTCAGAGGACTGAGAGACAAGCCTGAGAGGGCTGGGTGCAAGCAGTCTGGGATGGATGCAGACTCAGTCTTGGAGAACTGTGGAGTCTTGGCCAGGGGGGCTGGTGAAAGAGGCAGCTGCAGCCAGGAGGGTTGGCAGTACCTAAAGAGGTGGTGCTGGGTCCCTGCCTGCAAAGGGCATTTGCTATGGTCTGATTGCGCTTTTGTCAGACCATCCTCACAGTGTCAGCTGTTCCTAGGAGTTGTTTTTCTACAAGCAAGATTGTGCTGGAGGTAGAAGGAGAAGTGTAATGACGCTTGCCAGGACAGCCGCTGTGTTTCTTCCCTCTCCTTTCTATTGGCAAAGAAAAATAAAATAACGATCAAAAAGGAGAAGAAAGGGGGATTGTGGGGCATGTTGTCCTGAGGACTGGTGGGCCCATTGCAATCCTAAGGGGGAAACTGCAGCCCCCAGCATGCCAATTCCAAGGGGGAAACTACAGCCCCCAGCATGCCCAGCTGAAGGGGAGGGAGAGAGAGCCAGGCTATGGGTAGCAAGTGACAAGCTGCATCTGGGGGCAGGCGGCAGTGGCACACTGCATCTAGTAGCAAGCGACAAGCTCAGGGTTTCCACTGATTCTGCATTATGGTGAGTTGAATTATTTCCTTATCTATATTACAATGTATCTTTCTTCTCTCTCCTTCCTATTGGTCAGGAAAAAAAAAAACAAGCAGAAATGAGGATTGTGGAACATATAGTTCCAAGGACAGGCGGGCCCATTGCAAAACTGCAGCCCCCAGCATGCCCAGCTGAAGGGAAAGGAAAGAGAGCCAGGCTATGGGTAGCAAGTGATACACGACATCTGGCCGCAGGAGACGGTGGCAAATGACAAGCTGCATATGGTGGCAGGTGACGGTAGCACACTGCATCTGGTGGCAGGCGATGGTCCACCGCCACCCCTATTCATGCTCTATCCATCCCTACTGCCACCCCTTTTCATGCTCTATCCATCACCACCGTCACCCTTATTCATGCCCTATCCATCGCTACCGCCACCCCTATTCATGCTCTATCCATTCCTACCGCCACCCCTATTCATGCTCTATCCATCGCTACCGCCACCCCTATTCATGCTCTATCCATCGCTACCGCCACCCCTATTCATGTTCTATCCATCGCTACCACCACCCCTATTCATGTTCTATCCATCGCTACCGCCACCCCTATTCATGTTCTATCCATCGCTACCGCCACCCCTATTCATGTTCTATCCATCGCTACCACCACCCTTATTCATGCTCTATCCATCGCTACCGCCACCCCTATTCATGTTCTATCCATCGCTACCACCACCCCTATTCATGTTCTATCCATCGCTACCACCACCCTTATTCATGCTCTATCCATCGCTACCACCATCCCTATTCATGCTCTATCCATCGCTACCACCACCCTTATTCATGCTCTATCCATCGCTACCGCCACCCCTATTCATGTTCTATCCATCGCTACCGCCACCCCTATTCATGTTCTATCCATCGCTACCACCACCCCTATTCATGTTCTATCCATCGCTACCGCCACCCCTATTCATGCTCTATCCATCGCTACCACCACCCTTATTCATGCTCTATCCATCGCTACCGCCACCCCTATTCATGTTCTATCCATCGCTACCACCACCCCTATTCATGCTCTATCCATCGCTACCGCCACCCCTATTCATGTTCTATCCATCGCTACCACCACCCCTATTCATGTTCTATCCATCGCTACCACCACCCCTATTCATGCTCTATCCATCGCTACCACCACCCTTATTCATGCTCTATCCATCGCTACCACCATCCCTATTCATGCTCTATCCATCGCTACCACCACCCCTATTCATGCTCTATCCATCGCTACCGCCACCCCTATTCATGTTCTATCCATCGCTACCACCACCCCTATTCATGTTCTATCCATCGCTACCGCCACCCCTATTCATGTTCTATCCATCGCTACCGCCACCCCTATTCATGTTCTATCCATCGCTACCACCACCCCTATTCATGTTCTATCCATCGCTACCACCACCCCTATTCATGCTCTATCCATCGCTACCGCCACCCCTATTCATGTTCTATCCATCGCTTCCACCACCCCTATTCATGTTCTATCCATCGCTACCACCACCCTTATTCATGCTCTATCCATCGCTACCGCCACCCCTATTCATGTTCTATCCATCGCTACCACCACCCCTATTCATGCTCTATCCATCGCTACCGCCACCCCTATTCATGTTCTATCCATCGCTACCACCACCCCTATTCATGTTCTATCCATCGCTACCGCCACCCCTATTCATGTTCTATCCATCGCTACCACCGCCCCTATTCATGTTCTATCCATCGCTACCACCACCCTTATTCATGCTCTATCCATCGCTACCGCCACCCCTATTCATGTTCTATCCATCGCTACCACCACCCCTATTCATGCTCTATCCATTCCTACCACCACTCCTATTCATGTTCTATCCATCGCTACCACCACCCCTATTCATGTTCTATCCATCGCTACCGCCACCCCTATTCATGTTCTATCCATCGCTACCACCACCCCTATTCATGCTCTATCCATTCCTACCACCACCCCTATTCATGTTCTATCCATCGCTACCACCACCCCTATTCATGCTCTATCCATTGCTACCGCCACCCCTATTCATGTTCTATCCATCGCTACCACCACCCCTATTCATGCTCTATCCATCGCTACCGCCACCCCTATTCATGCTCTATCCATTCCTACCACCGCCCCTATTCATGCTCTATCCATCGCTACCACCACCCCTATTCATGTTCTATCCATCGCTACCACCACCCCTATTCATGCTCTATCCATTCCTACCACCACCCCTATTCATGCTCTATCCATCGCTACCACCACCCCTATTCATGCTCTATCCATCGCTACCGCCACCCCCATTCATGTTCTATCCATCGCTACCACCACCCCTATTCATGTTCTATCCATCGCTACCACCACCCCGATTCATGCTCTATCCATCGCTACCGCCACCCCCATTCATGTTCTATCCATCGCTACCACCACCCCTATTCATGTTCTATCCATCGCTACCGCCACCCCTATTCATGCTCTATCCATCGCTACCGCCACCCCTATTCATGTTCTATCCATCGCTACCACCACCCCTATTCATGCTCTATCCATCGCTACCGCCACCCCTATTCATGTTCTATCCATCGCTACCACCACCCTTATTCATGCTCTATCCATCGCTACCGCCACCCCTATTCATGTTCTATCCATCGCTACCACCACCCCTATTCATGCTCTATCCATTCCTACCACCACCCCTATTCATGTTCTATCCATCGCTACCACCACCCCTATTCATGTTCTATCCATCGCTACCGCCACCCCTATTCATGTTCTATCCATCGCTACCACCACCCCTATTCATGCTCTATCCATTCCTACCACCACCCCTATTCATGTTCTATCCATCGCTACCACCACCCCTATTCATGCTCTATGCATCGCTACCGCCACCCCTATTCATGTTCTATCCATCGCTACCACCACCCCTATTCATGCTCTATCCATTCCTACCACCACCCTTATTCATGCTCTATCCATCGCTACCACCATCCCTATTCATGTTCTATCCATCGCTACCACCACCCCTATTCATGCTCTATCCATTCCTACCACCACCCCTATTCATGCTCTATCCATCGCTACCGCCACCCCCATTCATGTTCTATCCATCGCTACCACCACCCCTATTCATGTTCTATCCAACGCTACCGCCACCCCCATTCATGTTCTATCCATCGCTACCACCACCCCTATTCATGTTCTATCCAACGCTACCGCCACCCCTATTCATGTTCTATCCATCGCTACCACCACCCCTATTCATGCTCTATCCATCGCTACCGCCACCCCCATTCATGTTCTATCCAACGCTACCACCACCCCTATTCATGTTCTATCCATCGCTACCACCACCCCTATTCATGCTCTATCCATCGCTACCGCCACCACTATTCATGCTCTATCCATCGCCACTGCCACCCCTATTCATGCCCTATCCATTCCTACCGCCACCCCTATTCATGCTCTATCCATTCCTACCACCACCCCGATTCATGCTCTATCCATCGCTACCGCCACCCCTATTCATGCTCTATCCATCGCTACTGCTACCCCTAATAATGCATCTGGCCCCTCGGTGCCTGAATTACAGCAGCAGGATTTTTTTCAAAGCACCTTACTAAAGCCAGAAGCTCTAATAGGCTTCAAAATTGGGTAGGCTCGTGGCGCAGAACATTGCGCCAGGAGCCCACCCATGTGTTACAACAGCGAATGAATATTCACTGTTGCAACACCGATCCTCCTCCCGGGCCAATTGGGAAGCAGGTCTGATACCCGTCATCTGGTTGTCTGAAAGGACAAGCGATCCTGATTGGACGCCTAGGAGAAAGGGGAGGAGATGCACGGCAGAAGCGAGGAGGAGAAGACACAGGAGCTGCTACCCCATGCCCCGATGCCAGCAGCAGCCTGATGTCCACTGATGCCCCGATCCCCACCGCTCCTTGACGTCCGCCGCTACCCGATCCCCACCGCTCCTTGACGTCCGCCGCTACCCAATCCCCACCGCTCCTTGACGTCCGCCGCTACCCGATCCCCACCGCTCCTTGATGTCTGCCGGTGCCCGATCCCCGCTGCTGCCAAATGCCAGATGGGGTAAGTGGACCGACCGGCAGACAGCAAGCGGAGGGGGGCTTTGAGGTGCCGTGGGAGGGGAGGGGGGATGTGATTGTTTGCCACCACTGGTCCATCAGCCCTAAAAGGGACACTCCTGCTTTCCTACACATACTGTATTTGAAGCTAGTAGGTAATTCAATTGACAACACAACCAAAAAGAAATGTGTTTTGGGTGGAGTTGACCTTTAATCATACTTGCATTAAAACTAATACCTTTATAACTACCGATTGAGTTTCGTGCTCCCAGTCTGTAGGGCACTCCTTCTAAATCCATGCTGTGTAGCCTCATATATCATGCAATAGTCAGATTTGTGATTATTGAGTAAAATAATTTGCCTGGGCTCTGATAGTTGCAGCTGTTGCTGGGAAAAAAAAAAATCCCTCTGAAATAGCTGCATTAAATCATTTTATATTAATAGGACAGCATGGATGAGGATCAATAGGCAATGCTAGGATGAAAAAAAAAATATTACAGTTCTTTGTTAGTGGAAAGTAATTAGTCATTGTGAATATGCGGCATACATTTTCTCCGTTTATTGCATAGTATTTCTAAAGCATGCGGTTTACTAGACCACGGCACACAAGGCAAGTAGTTTAAAGGGTACATACAATGTTACCCACAACTTAGGTCGGTGGTATCTTATCAAAGAATGACGCCTTAGATGAGGGGTCCCCAAACTTTTCTAAAAACTTTCCAAAAAAAAAAAAAAGTGTCACTTTACTGTCCTACAGAATGTAGAATGGCCAGGCAGCCATTGGTGGTCAGTGGGAGGTAAAAATTACATGCCTGTGGTCAGTAGGAGGATTAGTGCTCCATTGTTGGTGTTAGTGGGAAGAATAGTGCCCCATCATCAGTAACAGCCCAGAAAATGGACAGCACTGGGACACCATTAGAAATATCCTAGGCCAGGCAAGCTCTAGTACTGATGCACAAGGGATTGCAGCAGCAACCAGGATACGTGGATGCTTCCTTCCACTATCAGCCAGACATTTCTGCAGTGAACTCTCCGAACCAGACTCAGGCAGCGTACACGCGATCCGAATTTCGGGCCAGCAAAAGACCGATGAGAGCTTTTCATCGGAAAATGCGACTGTGTGTACGCTCCATCAGAATTTAGCTGGCCGAATTACCGCCAGCAAAAATTTGAGAGCATGTTCTCCATTTTCCCCCGATGGAAAAACTTTTGATCGGAAATTCCGATCGCGTGTAATGCAATTCCGGCACGCAAAAACTCACGCTTGCTCAGATTCAACTACGAGACGGAAGCTATTGGCTACTGGCGATTGGTCTTCCTTTTTCTAGTCCCGTCATACGTGTTGTACCTCACCGCGTTCTTGACGGTCAGAATTTGGTGTGACCGTGTGTAGGCAAGACAGCTTGAGTGGAATCCCGTCGGAATTTTCCGTCAGGAAAACCATCAGAGCTTTTTCCGACCATAATTCCGATCGTGTGTACGTGGCATTAAGTGAAATCTCTTGATTAGTTCTAGTGGTTTTCGGCAAACAAGCTCCCCAGCCTTATAGCGGAGCTGGGGCCTCGGTGAGCACATGTAGCATTTCAGCTGGGCTGCCTAAAAGGTCAGTAGTCCTTCAGGCTGGGAACTTCTCCTCCTGGACAAGAATAGGGGCAGCCTCCAGACTATTTATGCACTCCCACAGCCTCCTTCTGGGTGCCAGGAAGCTAGTTCAGCTAATGCTAATTCTCATACAGCTATTGCCGATTCTCCTGCAGCTACTGCTCATTCCTGTGCAGCTAATGCTCATGCATATGTACCAGCACACAGATGAGCTCAGGCTAATTAATGTCCAGCATGCACTGAAACAAAAGTGCATTTCTGTGTACCAGCGCGCATCGGCACATACGTCTTCGGCGCCAACGGCCTATTAAAAGGAGACCCTGTTGGATGCTTACTGCTGGATGTTCTTCAGCTTCCCCTGATGTGTGTTCCTGTGTTCCTACTTGTGCTGACTGATCTTCAGTTGCTTCCCCCGGCTTGTTCCTGACCTTGCTCTGTGGATTCTGGATTTTGACTTCGGCTATGACTATTCTCTGCCTGATCTCCAGGTGCTAACCTCGGCCTGCTACTGGACCTTGCTCTGCTTGCTTCCCTGGTACCGACCCCAGCCTGCCTCCTGACCATGCTGCTGTCTTACCGTGTATGACCCAAGCTCACCTTGGCTACGTCCCTGACCAAGGCTTTCACCTGCTATTAAAGTGGAAGTAAACCCATCGATTTAAACAGTTTAAAAAAAAAAGGCATGCCGGAAATGCTAACTGCACATTGGCTGTGCCCTCAGCCAAACTATCAAACCATCCACTGGCTGGTGTCATAACGAATCACATGTGCAGCACCATAGCAGTTGAGGATTAAACAGAGGCAAAGATGGCAGCTTCCTTGGCTGAAAATGATAGGGGAGTTTACTTCCACTTTAAAGTGGTTGTAAACCCTCCCCCACAACTTTGTCCCATGTAAATCAGCATAAAAAAACCCTAATGATAACTGCTTGTAGATATCTCCTTACTTGCTTAGTATTGTAATCCTTTTTGTTCTTTAGAATGAAGTCACTGAGCATGCCCAGATCTCCCCTGATTTAAGGCACACTCTCTATGTCTTATCTATCTGTTATCAGGACTTCCTACGGCACACAGCTCTGAACTCTGCTAATCACTCAGAGCTTCCTCCTACACACCATGTGACCTCACATACAGTCTAAACTTGGCCATTACTGCAGTCTTATCAACTGAAGCTGATAAGTCTAACAAAGGCAAACATTAGACATCGGCACAAGTAAATACTATGAAATAAACAAGTAAGCTATGAACAGGGAAGCAGGGTTGCCATAGAAACGTTGGATTGAGAAGGAGGCTTGGTTAATAGTACAGGAAGTGCTCAATGTAAGGGCGGAAATACACTCCACTGTGGACTCAGAAAACAATACTTAAGATGGTGCTGCCTAACCCCTGGAAACAATAAATTTATGTTTATTTTTTAAAGTTTCTATAAACAGTAAGTAATATGCGATTTGGGCTGGATTACAGTGGCTATAGTCTGATAATGACTTATTATAATGGACTAAATGAAAAGAAGCATCAGAGTGGGAGAGTTTACTTCCTCTTTAACCACTTGCCGAACAGCGCACGACGATGTACGTCGACAGAATGGCACGGGCAGGCACATGGGCGTACATGTACGTCCCTTTAAATTTGCCGCCCTGCCATCGGGAGCGCGCCGCCGGCGGCGCGCTCCCGCGCTGGTCGGGACCCCCGTGAGTCCGGTCGCGGGACCCGCGGACTCGATCGCCGTGGGCATCCCCGCGATCGTCTCACGGAGCGGCCGAATGGAGAAGTGCCGTTGTAAACAACATTTCTCCATTCTGCCTAGCAACTAGTGACGCTGATCTCTGCTCCATGTGATTGGAGCAGAGATCAGTGTTCACTAAATGAAAGCCCAACCCCCCCACACTTAGTAACACGCCCCTAGGAACACTTAACCCCTACACTGCCACCCACTGGTTAACCCCTTCACTGCCAGTGTCATTTACACAGGAATCACTGCATTTATATAGCAGTGATTACTGTATAAATGACAATGGTCCCAAAAATGTGTCAAAAATGTCCGATGGGTCCCCCACAATGTCGCAGTCACAATAAAAATCGCTGATCGCCGCCATTACTAGTAAAAAAAAAATGCAAAAAAATTATTAATAAAAATGCTATAAAACTATACCTATTTTGTAAACGCTATAACTTTTGCGCAAACCAATCAATAATCGCTTATTGCGATTTTTTTTACTAAAAATATGTAGAAGAATACGTGTCGGCCTAAACTGAGGGAAAAAATGTTTTTTTATATATTTTTGGGGGATATTTATTATAACAAAAAGTAAAAAATAATGCGTTTTTTTCAAAATTGTCGCTCTATTTTTGTTTATAGCGCAAAAAATAAAAACCGCAGGGGTGATCAAATACCACCAAAAGAAAGCTCTATTTGTGGGAAAAAAAGGACGTCAATTTTGTTTGGGAGCCACGTCGCACGACCGCGCAATTGTCAGTTAAAGCGACGCAGTGCCAAATCGCAAAAAGTGGTCTGGTCTTTGACCAGCAAATTGGTCCGGTCTGAAAATGGTTAAGCTACCGCCACCCGTGCTTCTTTGAGCCTTGTACCCCTGTCACCACATTCAGGGGTGCTTGGACCAGAACCCCAAGGGAAGCCCTCTCGTAAACTCTGCCTCCAACCAAGGTACATGACACCGGGCATCTTCTACCAAGGATTAGCTAACACAACCTAAATATTCAGATTGCTGATTTACCTTTCTAGCCCACTACTTTCTAGAATCCCCCAGAAGAGAAATGATCCAAACCTGCAGCCAGCGGAGCCCAGAACAGCTTAAAGCAATCACAAGTTGCTCCACTAATTACAGTAAATGTAGCTATCCTTCCTAGCACCTTCCTAGCACTATTCTAGGAAGGTGCTACATCTGAAAACCTTGTTAGCTGACAAATTAAAGTTTATGTCCACAAAACATCCCTTGTAATAGAAATAAGGATGGCAGGTCCTGTTTATGGAGAAGGTCTGGGGTCTATAAAACCCCAAATCTCTTATTTTACCTTTAAAAGCAAAACATACAAATAAAACATTTTTTGTTTTATCTTTTGCTTTAAAAAATAATAAAAAT
The DNA here is from genome assembly GCF_037356315.1 of Lithobates pipiens. Classification (NCBI taxonomy): domain Eukaryota; kingdom Metazoa; phylum Chordata; class Amphibia; order Anura; family Ranidae; genus Lithobates; species Lithobates pipiens. The sequence goes on from NW_027507787.1 coordinate 241,275,928, forward strand.
AAAAAATTTACTTCCAGCCTGGACCAGAAGTGACATCATGACGTCGCTCCGGTCCTCCAAGGGCATAGAGATGAGTGGTGGCCATCTTTCCATTGTCTACCGTTCCACAGGGATCTCCAAACAGAGGCCCTCCAGCTATTGCAGAACTACACGTCTGGAAAGACAAAACGGTTGTAGTGAGGCCTTCAAACGCCTAGCCTCCCTCAAAGATGTGTCATCGCCATTAGAAAAGAACATTTGGCGTTTGCCTCCAGACCTAGGCTGTCCTCGAGCCTTTTCTTTAAAGGTTTCAGATCTTTGGCCTTAATTAGAGCCTATCCGGGAATGTTTTGTAAGTTTACTGCGGCTTTTGAAAAAGCCATCAAGCAAAACGCTGAAACAAAATAACCTTCCAAATGTTATTTCGCAACATTTCATGCGCCAGCGATCTCAACCATCTCTACCGTTCCGCAAGGGATCTCCAAACTGAGGCCCTCCAGCTATTGCGGAACTACACGTTCCCATGAGGCATTGTAAAACTCTGACATTCGCAGACACGACCCGGCATGTTGGGAATTGTAGTTCCTGAACAACTGGAGGGCCGTAGTTTGGAGACCCCCTGCATGGGAAAAACATTGCCGAAGCCAGATGGTTCCCAGGCTCAGAGATCGGTAACGGAACCACTGTGAAGCGGCGGGAGGGGGAAATTCTCCGGCCACTTCTAAAAATTATCCCGTGGTGAAACCACCCAAGGGACCATTTTTAACCCGAAAGCCATACCGGGATTATGGCATCTAGTTGCAGCCATAACCTCTGTATTTAACCCCTTCCCGCCGAGCATACGCAGATGTGCGTACTCAGCTTCCGGGGGGTATACCGGGATGATGCCCGCACCTGCAGGCATCATCCCGGTACAGTTTTTTTCAGCAGGCGATTGGCTATCCAGGCATAACAACCGATGCGGCTAAAAGCCACTCGGCTGTTATGCCGGAGGAGCGGGAGGGGACGTCCCCCCCTCCCGCCGCCTCCGGCCGCTGTTACCGGTGCTCCCGCTCGATCGGGAGCACCGATTCAAATTCCGCTGCCTCCGGCTGCTGGGGAGGAACTGGAACGAAGCCGTAATCGGCTTCGTTCCAGTCTCCTCATAGTAAAACACGGAAGCGACGTCATGACGTCACTTCCCGTTTACTCTGCTGCCAATGGCGCCGGTTTTAAAAAGATATACGGTATTCAGAATCACAGTTTTTGGCGATCTGAATACACTGAAGTGTAAAGGAGGGGTGGGGGGTCTTTTAGACCTCCGATCCCTCCATAAAGAGGACCTGTCACCACCTATTACTGTCACAAGGGATGTTTACATTCCTTGTGACAGCAATAAAAGTGATAATTTTTTTTTTTTAAAACAATTTAGTCATTTTAAAATAAATAAAAAAATAAAAAAAATTTTTTAAAGCGCCCGCCGTCCCCGCGAGCTCGCGAAGCAAAGAAAACGTATACGGAAGTCGCTCCCGCGTATGTAAACGGTGTTCAAATCACACATGTGAGGTATCGCCGCGATCGTCAGAGCAAGAGCAATAATTCTAGCACTAGACCTCCTCTGTAACGCTAACCTGGTAACCGTAGAAAAAAAATTTAAGCGTCGCCTATTGAGATTTTTAGGTACTGTACTTTGTCGTCAATCCACAAGTGCGCGCAATTATAAAGTGTGACATGTTTGGTATCTATTTACTCTGCGTAACATTATCTTTCACATTACGCAAAAAAATTGGGCTCATTTTACTTTTTTTTTTTTTTAATTCATGAAAGTTTCCCTTTTCCCAAAAAGTTGCGTTTAAAACACCGCTGCGCAAATACCGTGTGACATAAAATATTGCAACAGTCACCGTTTTATTCTCTAGAGTCTCTGCTAAAAAATATATATATATATATAATGTTTGAGGGGTTCCAAGTAATTTTCTAGCAAAAAATATGGATTTTAACTTGTAAACACCAAATTCCAAAAATAGGCTTAGTCATGAAAGGGTTAACGTCAAAGTCATGACGTAAATTCACGATTAGGCGGTCGGCAAGTGGTTTTAATCATTAATTACTGGGTCCTTATTTGGTCTTCAAACCTTTCAATTTCCAAGCTCTATCATTTTATTTTTTTTATTTTTTATTAAGGAGCAAACTACTAAAAATAGAGATGTAAAAGTAAATTTTTTTTGTTCATTCTTACAAAAAGGGCTTTGAACTTTTTTTTTTTTTAATGTTTATTTTTCAGCATCTGTTTGGAAAGACAAAACGGTTGTAGTGAGGCCTTCAAACGCCTAGCCTCCCTCAAAGATGTGTCGTCGCCATTAGATAAGAACATTTGGCGTTTGCCTCCAGACCTAGGCTGTTCTTGAGCCTTTTTTTTTAAAGGTTTCAGATCTTTGGCCTTAATTAGAGCCTATCCGGGAATGTGTTTGCTGTTTTGTAAGTTTACTGCGGCTTTTGTAAAAGCCATCAAGCAAAACGCTGAAACAAAATAACCTTCCAAATGTTATTTTGCAACATTTCATGCGCCGGCGATTTCAACTTTACAGCAAATCCAATAAATATGTTTTGCTAAATAAGGACAGCAAATTAAGCCTCGTTTGACTTGCCGGGGCTCCGAGAGCAACTTTTATTTCCTTGGAAGACGTAGAAGTGTTTTTCGAAAAAAAATGCCAGCCCTACACTTACCCAATGGGAGCCGGGTGATGACTCACTCAAGGCTTTAATGATATTCTAGAACCCACAGAGCGCCTAGTCATGACTTACAACATACTTCGCCATCTCCCTAGGAGGAAGGAAATGTGGAGATTAGAACACACAACCAAAGCTATAGAGAAATAAATCTCACAATCCTTGGCTATTATTCCACATTATTTTCCACTGAGATGCAAAACTAAGGCTCTGATATTTAGTACAATGTATCATTTTATGAAGTAGCTGTAATCCTGTTTACCTTTTATACTTCTTACGTTGCAAAAGATGAAATTCCTAGCAGTGCTTTGAAGAAAATATAATCCAACATTCTTTTCTTGTACTTGTAGAGTTATTTAAAGTATAACTAAAAGGCGAAACTTTTTTTTTTCTTTGTTTGTTTTTGGAGAAGGACTAGAACACCTGTTTATTACCAAAAGTATTGGGACACCTGCACATGAACTTTAACCACTTTCAGACCGGACCAATTTGCTGGTCAAAGACCAGACCACTTTTCGCGATTCGGCACTGTGTCGCTTTAACTGACAATTGCGCGGTCGTGCGACGTGGCTCCCAAACAAAATTGACGTCCTTTTTTCCCCACAAATAGAGCTTTCTTTTGGTGGTATTTGATCACCCCTGCGGTTTTTATTTTTTGCGCTATAAACAAAAATAGAGCGACAATTTTGAAAAAAACTCATTATTTTTTACTTTTTGTTATAATAAATATCCCCCAAAAATATATAAAAAAACATTTTTTCCCCTCAGTTTAGGCCGATACGTATTCTTCTACATATTTTTGGTAAAAAAAAAATCGCAATAAGCGATTATTGATTGGTTTGCGCAAAAGTTATAGCGTTTACAATATAGGGATAGTTTTATAGCATTTTTATTAATAATTTTTTATTATTTTTTTTTTACTAGTAATGGCGGCGATCAGTGATTTTTATTGTGACTGCGACATTGTGGTGGACCCATCGGACATTTTTGACACATTTTTGGGACCATTGTCATTTATACAGCAATCAGTGCTATATAAATGCAGTGATTCCTGTGTAAATGACACTGGCAGTGAAGGGGTTAACCAGTGGGTGGCAGTGTAGGGGTTAAGTGTTCCTAGGGGTGTGTTACTAACTGTGGGGGGGGGTTGGGCTTTCATTTAGTGAACACTGATCTCTGCTCCAATCACATGGAGCAGAGATCAGCGTCACTAGTTGCTAGGCAGAATGAAGAAATGTTGTTTACAACGACATTTCTTCATTTGGCCGCTCCGTGAGACGATCGCGGGGATGCCCGAGGCGATCGAGTCCGCGGGTCCCGCGACCGGACTCACAGAGGTCCCGACCAGCGTGGGAGCGCACCGCCAGCGGCGCGCTCCCAATGGCAAGGCGGCAAATTTAAAGGGACGTACATGTACGCCCATTTGCCTGCCCGTGCCATTCTGTCGACGTACATCGTCGTGCGCTGGTCGGCAAGTGGTTAACCTCCCTGGCGGTATAATTCATTCTGGTTTTAGATGCTGAAAGCGGTACAATTATTTTGCATGGGAATTTGGCGTTTTATATTGTAGTCCTGTAATTCTTAGCCCTTGTACACACAGTCGGAGAATCCGTCGGAATGTTTCCTATCGGACCGTGTTGTCGGATATTCCGACAGTGTGTGGTATGCATCGGACTGATTCCGTCGGAGTATCCGTCGGACCCAATTTTCCAACTTGTTGGAAATATTTTCCGACCAACTGGTTCGATCGGACATACTGCGATCATGTGTAGAGAATTTTGATCGGAACAAGTGCCACACATGCTCAGATCAAATTCCTACATCAAAGCTATTGGCTACTAGCCTGAACGTAGTCCCATCGTAATGAAATAACGTCATCACGTTCTGAATGATCTGATTTTTCGACAACTTAGTCCGACCGTGTGTATGCAACAGTTTCGGACAAGATCCGACGGACAAAATCCATCGGACAAAATCCGACGGATTTGGTTGGCAGAATGTCTGACCGTGTGTACAGGGGCTTAGGAATAACTCTCTTAAATCTGCTCAAACCAGAGTCTAGCAGACATCCCGGATATGATAAAGTTTATAATATATTAAAGAATAATAAAAATTATTCAATAATGTAATCAAATCCTAAAACACTGAAAAAGGGACACTTTTTGGTTGCTATGGACAATCTCCAAATTTCAGCCCAGAAAAAAAACAGTATTTATAATATAAAAGTGTATGCAGGGCACTGCACAGACCACTAGGGACAAAGGGGGTGTGTATTTTTTTTCTACAGTACTGTAATCTGTAAGATTACAGTACTGTATTAAAAAATTACACACCCCTTTGTCCCTAGTGGTCTGTGCAGTGCCCTGCATACACTTTTATATTATTATTTTATATTACAGTACTGTAAGATTACAGTACTGTGTGTGTTTTGTGTGCTTTTACTTTTTTGAATTTGGCGCCGATCTCCGCTCCCGTGCGCCGTAACGTCGCAGGGAACGGAGCTCGGCAGCACTCGGGCACTGTGTGAATCGAGCGGAGGAGCTCGCACACACAGCGCAGAGGACATCGCTGGATCCAGGGGACAAGGTAAGTAACTCTCCCTGTGTCCTCCCTGTATCCAGCAATGCGATCCCGAGTCTGGCTTGGGGGTTACCGCTTATGATAGTAAAATCCCAACCCGAGCCAGACTCGGGATCACCGCCAGGGAGGTTAACCTCCCTAGCGGTAATCCCGAGTCTGGCTCGGGCTGCAATTTCAGTACCACGAGCGGTAACCCCGAGCCAGACTCGGGATCGCATCGCTGGATACAGGGAGAGGTTTACTTACCTTGTCCCCTGGATCCAGCGATGTCCTCCCCGCTGTGTGTGCGAGCTCCTCCGCTCGATTCACACAGTGCCCGAGTGCTGCCGAGCTCCATTCCCTGCGACGTTACGACGCACGGGGACGGAGATCGGCGCCAAATTCAAAAAAGTTAAATTACACAAAACATACACAGTACTGTAATCTTACAGATTACAGTACTGTATAAAAAAAAATACACACCCCCTTTGTTCCTAGTGGTCTGTGCAGTGCGCTGTATGCACTTTTATATTATAAATACTGTTTTTTTTCTGCCTGGAATTTGGAGATTGTCCATAGCAACCAAAAAGTGTCCCTTTATGTCAAAAGTGATTTTAGACCAATTATAAAACAGCGATAATAAATTAGAATCACTTGTAGAATTGAGCAATAGCGATTTGTGGGGAAATCCGTCATCAAACACTAAATCTAATGACCGCGACAATTCTGCAAATGAGCAAATTTCAGTGTTTTTGGATTTGATAACATTATTGAATAATTTGTATTATTATTTATTATCATTATTTATTATATTATAAACATTATCATACAAAGAATTACCGCTCTAAGGTAATGACTTCTCCCAAAACAGCTGTCTCCACAGTCCCACAGGGTGCCGGCTCTGTTTGCAACAGGAACTGAAATAGAAAAGATGTAGCTGGATAGCCGCACTCTGAATTATTCAACTTTATTTAAAAAATGTAATTAAAATCATAGCATCTAGGCTGGTAAACAGACTAACTGCACAGCCGCTGACATGTTTCACACCGAACACGGTGCTTAGTCTTCTAGGCTGGTAAACAGACTAACTGCACAACCGCTGACATGTTTCACACTGAACACGGCAAACAAAAAAAAAAAACATAATATTATTCTTGATATCACTAGAAAATAAAAGCCTTTGAAAATTAGTTTGCAATAACTCCATCAGTATCACCAGCAAAGCAGCTTCATTATTATCCCATTATAGAAGAAAAGAATTGTGCGCTGCATTTCCAGATTTCATAATTGGACACGTCACCAATGTTAATTCTCCATTACGAACGCTAGTTTACAAAATCGACCGCTTCCGGCTTCTCCCTGCTTCCGGGTATGCGTGTGTAGCAGATGACATTTGGGATCAAATGTCACACACCTGTAAATTTAGTTTTTGGCCTCAGGAAAATAAAGGTTCAGAGGGTTAATTATGTAGGTTGGCCTTAACACCAGTCTGGCCAGGCCATGTTTGGAAGTTCTGCCTGGTCATGTGGACGGTGAGGTGCACATGACAGGCTAGAACCAGGTCTGATTGGATGTTTGGATGTCTGCCTTCTCGGAGCCAATCAATGGGAGTGCCGGACCCGCTGAGGAGTCTGGGAGGGGGGTACTTAAAGGGGTGTGGGTCACGTGTTCGAGAGACCCGTGTTACCCCTAGTGAGGGGTAACAGTCAGGGGGTGTTCGACACCCCGAAACATGTTCCTGTCAGTGGCCCCTAATAGACCTGCCTGGTCTGGGGTAAGGATCCGTCTGTTCCCGAGTCTCGGAACCGGCTGGTCCGAGGCGCAGTAACTGAGGGAGGATTCAAAGTGTCCGGGTGTGCCCTCGGCTTGGAGGGACACCGCAGCTCGTGGAAGTGACCGGGGGAGGACTCTTCGGAGGAGGGCCGGCAAGCGGCATCCTGAGAAGTGCCTGGTTACTGAGTTGAGAAGGACATTGACGAATTCACACTTTTCCAGTACCATAAAGGAAGCGGGAAACGTTCCAGGTACGGAGAAAAAAGGTTCCTGTTTACCCTTAGTTGTTTGTTCAAGTTTCAGTCAACCTGCTGACTGCCATGATCTCTGGCTAGAGATCTGTTCAGCCTTGAAGTGCCCAGCTGCGAGTGGCTACTCTCTGGGTGGAAATAGAGACTTTGCTAGACCTGCAATTCAAGGTACCTGAGTTCTTCACCCCGTGCCCTCTGTTCCCTAAGAGACTGTGTTAATTGAAAGTTCTACTGCAAAATAAAACTTTTTTGAAAGGACTTTATCTGTGTCAATGCACAAGTCGTTGGGTATCAACCCTGGGAACCCCTAGAAGTGGAAGAGCAGGCCAAGAGAAGGTAACCGGTAAGCCCATTAAGTCAAGGCCGCCCTGCAACGGGTTATGGCCGCTACATGTGTTTGTACTTTGGACTTTTGTCGGACGGACTTGTGCACACACGCTCAGAAAATCCGACAACACACATTTGTCCGCGGAAAATATTAAAACCTGCCACCCAACATTTGTGAGAGGAAAATCCGACAACAATTTTTCCGATGGAGCGTACAGATTTTCCGCCAACAGCCTGTCATCACACATTTACGTAGGAAAAAAATCAGATCGTGTGTAGAAGGCTTAAGTCCGTAGGGTTCAATATTGAGTTGGCTCCACCCTTTGCAGCTATAACGGCTTCAACTCTTCTGGGAAGGCCGTCCACAAGGTTTAGGAGGGTGTCTATGGGAATGTTTGACCATTCTTCCAGAAGAGCATTTGTGAGGTTAGGCAATGATGTATGAGAAGGCCTGGCTCGAAGTCTCCTCTCTATTTCATCCCAAAGGTGTTCTATCGGTTTGAGGTTAGGACAGTCAAGTTCCTCCACTCCATGTCTTTATGGACCGATGAGACAAAAGTGGAACTCTTTGGAAGGTGTGTGTCCAAGTATATCTGGAGTAGAAGGAACACTGCATTTCATAAAAAGAACATTATACCAACAGTAAAATATGGTGGTGGTAGTGTGATGGTCTGGGGCTGTTTTGCTGCTTCAGGACCTGGAAGACTTGCCGTGATAAAAGGAACTATGAATTCTGCTGTCTACCAAGAGATCCTGAAGGAGAATGTCCGACCATCTGTTCGTGTACTCAAGCTGAAACGAACTTGGGTTCTGCAGCAGGACAATGATCCTAAACACACCAGCAAGTCCACCACCGAATGGCTGAAGAAAAACAAAATGAAGACTTTGGAGTGGCCTAGCCAAAGTCCTGACCTGAATCCTATTGAGATGTTGTGGTATGACCTTAAAAAGGCCATTCATGCTCGAAAACCCTCTAATGTAACTGAATTAGGACAATTCTGCAAAGATGAGTGGGCCAAAATTCCTCCAGGACGCTGTAAAAGCCTCATTGCACGTTATCGCAAACGCTTGGTTGCAGTTGTTGCTGCTAAGGGTGGCCCAACCAGTTATTAGGTTTAGGGGGCAATCACTTTTTCACACAGGGTCATGATAATAAACACCTTCATTTACAAATTGCATTTTGTGTTTACTTGTGTTGTCCTTGACTATTGTTTAAATTGGTTTGATGTTCCGAAACACTTAAGTGTGACAAACATGCAAAGGAACAGGAAATGAGGAAGGGGGCAAACACTTTTTCACACCACTGTAAATATAGTATTTCTTCCTATCTATTTACTAATGCTAGCAGCCTAAGGATTAAAAAATAGTTCTTGTTGATTGAGGGAGTTTAGTTCCATTTTAATTTTAAGGCTGCCGTCACATTCGTCAATTTTGGAGCATGTTTTTGCTCTTCGTATTCAGGCTTGAATGGTTTGTTTTAGCTAATGGAAAGCTAATTGTTAGGAACAGGAAATGATTGCTTAGGCTTTAAAAACCTTCATAAAGTGTAAGGGACCGAAAAAAAAAAAAAAAAAAAACCTGATTTGCTTCAAAAGTAGTTCCTGTACCCAGTTGAGCGTCAGGCGCCAGGCACCCACCCAAGAGCTCAGATGTGAGGGGGCACCGAGGCAAAGCATGAGATCGTGGCTGTTGAGCATTTAAGCTTCGAGCTACAAATTGGTTTAAATCAGGGCTCAGGACCATTTCTGGTGGCAGTAATGAATCTTCTATGAAATGTATGTGTTACCATATATTAATATAATGGACCTTACTGGGCTTCATTAACTCCCAACTCCAGGAAAAGGAAAAATACAACCAATGCAGTGGGAAAGAACATCAAACAGAAGGGTTGATGGGGGAGCATCACCAACAGTCCCTTTTGTTTAATTCCGTTCATATTTACTTGCAGCTTAAAGTGACACTAAACTCTGGGTAACCTATGTATAACCTATGTATCCAGTATGTGTTCCAAACTCAAAAAGGCCCTTTCTATTGCTCTCAGCCCTTCCAAATCTCCAAATTGCCTTTTTTGTTTTTTCTGCTGTGATCTGACTTCCTGTTAGGGGGTAGCTATCTTCGTTCTCCATGGTCCCCCTGTATGTAGGGATGTAGACACTTCCTCCTACTCGCTTCTGAGTTGGGCTGTGAGCTAAGGGTTAAGGATTAGGGACTATGGACTAAGAACTAATGACTATTTACTATTGAATAAGGACTATTGACGATGTACTGTGAACTAGGAGCTATGGACTACAGACTATAGACTATGGACACTGGGCTATGTACTATGAACTAGGGACTAAGGATTATTGGCTATGTACTATGAACTAGGTACTAAGGATTATTGACTATATACTATGAACTAGGGACTATAGACTAGGGACTATAGTCTATGGATTATGGACTATGAACTAGGGACTAAGGATTATTGACTATGTACTAGGGACTAAGGATTATTGACTATGTACTAGGGACTAAGGATTATTGACTATGTACTAGGGACTAAGGATTATTGACTATGTACTAAGGACTATGGACAACAGATTAGGGACTATAGACTATGGACACTGGACTATGTACTATGAACTAGGGACTATGGATTATTGACTATGTGTTATGAACTAGAGACTATGGACTATAGACTAGTGCCTATAGTCTATGGATTATGGCCTAGGAACTATGAACTAGGGACTATGGACTACAGATTAGGGACTATGGACACTGGGCTATGTACTAGGAACTAGGGACTAAGGATTATTGACTATGTACTATGAACTAGGGACTATTTACTACAGATTAGGGACTATAGACTATGGACACTGGACTATGTACTATGAACTAGGGACTATGGATTATTGACTATGTATTATGAACTAGGGAGTATGCACTACAGACTAGGGATTATAGACTATGGACACTGTACTATGAACTAGGGACTATGGACTACAGATTAAGGACTACAGACTATGGACACTGGACTATGTACTATGAACTAGGGACTAAGGATTATTGACTATGTACTATGAACTAGGGACTAAGGATTATTGACTATGTACTATGAACTAGGGACTATGCACTACAGACTAGGGACTATAGACTATGGACACTGGACTATGTACTTTGAACTAGGGACTATGGACTACAGATTAGGGACTATAGACTATGGACACTGAACTATGTAATATGAACTAGGAACTAGGGAATAAGGATTATTGACTATGTACTATCAACTAGGGACTATGGACTACAGATTAGGGACTATAGACTATGGACACTGGAATATTTACTATGAACTAGGAACTAAGGATTATTGACTGTGTACTATGAACTAGGGACTATGCACTACAGATTAGGGACTATAGACTATGGACACTGGACTATGTACTATGTACTATGAACTAGGGACTATGGAGTATTGACTATGTATTATGAACTAGAGACTATGGACTATAGTGCCTATAGTCTATGGATTATGGACTAGGAACTATGAACTAGGGACTATGGACTACAGATTAGGGACTATGGACACTGGACTATGTACTAGGAACTAGGGACTAAGGATTATTGACTATGTACTATGAACTAGGGACTAAAGATTATTGACTATGTACTATGAACTAGGGACTATGGACTACAGATTAGGGACTATAGACTATGGACACTGGACTATGTACTATGAACTAGGGACTATGGATTATTGACTATGTACTATGAACTAGGGAGTATGCACTACAGACTAGGGATTATAGACTATGGACACTGTACTATGAACTAGGAACTATGGACTACAGATTAAGGACTACAGACTATGGACACTGGACTATGTACTATGAACTAGGGACTAAGGATTATTGACTATGTACTATGAACTAGGGACTAAGGATTTTTGACTATGTACTATGAACTAGGGACTATGCACTACAGACTAGGGACTATAGACTATGGACACTGGACTATGTACTATGAACTAGGGACTATGGACTACAGATTAGGGACTATAGACTATGGACACTGGAATATTTACTATGAACTAGGAACTAGGGATTATTGACTGTGTACTATGAACTAGGGACTATGCACTACAGATTAGGGACTATAGACTATAGACTATGGACACTGGACTATGTATTATGAACTAGGGACTATGGACTATAGACTAGGGACTATAGTCTATGGATTATAGACTATGTACTATGAACTAGGGACTATAGACTACAGATTAGGGACTATGGACACTGGACTATGTACTATGAACTAGGAACTAGGGACTAAGGATTATAGACTATGTACTATGAACTAGGGACTAGGGACTATAGACTATGGACACTGGACTATGTACTATGAACTAGAAACTAGGGACTAAGGATTATAGACTATGTACTATGAACTGGGGACTATAGACGATTAACTATGGACAATGAACTAGGGACTAAGGATTATTGACTGTGGGCTATAACATTTAGACTAAAGCACCTTATCTGTGCCCATCAGTGCCCATCAGTGCAGCCTCATCAGCGAATGTTAATGAAGGAGAAAAATTACTTTAATTTATATTAATTAAAAACTTTAAATTGTTATAATTTATGAAAAAAAAAACTATGAAAACATGTTTTTTTTTCCTTTCTTTTTTTTAATTTCTGTCTTTTTTTATTTGTTTAGCAAAAAATAAAAACCTAAATGGTGATTAAATACCACCAAATGAAAGCTCTATTTGTATGAAAAGAAATGATAAAAATGTCATTTGAGTACAGTGTAGCACGACCGTGCAATTGTCATTCAGAGCTGTGACGGCGCTGAAAGCTGAAAATTGGTCTGGGCAGGAGGGGGGATTTAAGTGCCCGGTAAGCAAGTGGGTAAAAAAAAATAAAAATTTTGATCACTTTTTTTTGCTGCCACAAGGAATCCAAACATCCCTTGTGACAGTAATAGGTGGTGACAGGTACCCTTTAATGGAGGGATCGGGGGGTCTAAAAGACCCCAAAGTATTCAGATGGCCAAAAACAGCGATTCTGAATACTGCAATGTGTTCTTTTTTTTTGGCAGCCGAGTAAAGCGTGTTTTTACATCGGAGACTCGATCGAAACCCCTTTCCGTCTACGTTCTAGTCTCAGCCTAGCCGGGGCAGAAGTGCCGGATCGTGGATCGGATCTCCCGGTGGGGTAGGAGGCCCGGGAAGAGCGGCGGAAGGCGGCTGGAGGAGGGGACGGGGGGGGGGGGATAACAGTTGAGCCACTTTTTAGCCGCATCGATTGTTACCCCTAAAGAGCCGAACTACCGCTCTAAAAGAACGGTACCGGGGTGAAGCCTGCAGCTACATATCATCCCGGTATAACCCCCCTTAAAGCCGAGGGCCGCATATATGCGTACGCATACCTCCCAACATTTTGAGATGGGAATGAGGGACACCTAATAGCAAATGTATGTAGGCATAGGACCAGGGGCAGACTGACAACTCATGGGGCCCCCCGGGAAATAGGAGATTATGGGGCCCCCAGGCAATCAGACATTATGGGGCCACACAGTATACACAGACATGTTTCTATTGGCTGAGAAGGTACTGGAGAGGTGGGGCAGCTATAATCTCGGTATTTTTAGACCAAAAGGATGTCAGTAAGGGACATTTCAGAGACAGATGAAAAAAAAAACCCACAGATTTTTGCATACTGTCTCTGGTTTTACTGAGGCTGGCAACCCTGATGCGGCCCCCTAGTGGCACGGGGGCCCTCGGGCAGTGCCCGAGTGGCCGAATGGTCAGTCCGTCCCTGCATAGGACACACCCCCTTGTCACACCCCCTTAAGTGAGAATTAACCCCCCAAAAAAAAGGTTAATTAAATCCACAAGTGCTTTTTTTTTTTTTTTTACCACTACTGACCATTCGGCCACTCTGGCTTTTAAAATGTACAGCAATTTAAATGCAGCCATTTAGGAATTGGATGAAAGGTTTAGCGCTGGGAAACACTTTTTTAAAGATAAAAAGTAAATTTTATATATATCTATATAGATCAGACCAAAATGAGGGACAAATGAGGAGGAATGAGGGACAGCGGGACATTGCTCCAAATCCGGGACAGTCCCTGGAAATCAGGGACGGTTGGGAGGTATGCGTACCAGGCGGCGCTAAGGCGTTATTTCGTATCTAAATCTATGTAGCTAAATGCCGCGTACACACGACCGGACTTTTGCGACTGACTTGGTCCGACGGACAATCCAGCGGACTTTGCAGCTGAGGTCCGCCGGACTTTCAAACGAACGGACTTGGCCACACACACACACACACACACACGATCACTCCAAAAGTTCAGTCGGATTCGAACGTGATGACTTCGAATAAGGGAGTTCATAGCCAGTAGCCAATAGCTGCCCTAGGGTCGGTTTTAGTCGGTCGGACCGGCACACAGACAACCGAAATTTTTTCGACCGGAGTCCATTGAAAAGATTTGAAGAAGTTTTATTTCTAGGTCCGCCGGACTTTCGGTAAGAAAAAGTCCGCTGGAGCCCACACACGATCAAATTGTCCGACGGATTCCAGTCCGCCGGACCAAGTCCATCGAACAGTTCGGTCGCGTGCATGCGGCACAAGAGGCAGATCTAGCATTTTCTGTATTGCGTCAATGTATATTGTACAGTGGGGTTCCCCTTTAATGCAGTTTATACCTAAAGCCATACCTCTGCCATCTCCCAGTTGGACCTACACAATTACTAGTGTAGCGTCTGGTCTCCCTTCATGTATAGTCTGTGGATGATACATTAAACCAAAGAGCTTAGTTTATGTTTTGGGAGCCGCATGCCTGCAGGTAAATGTTGACCAGCTCAGGCTCTGTGCCTCAGTCAGACTTCCTCGCCTGCAAAGTATTAATTATAGATGCCGCGTGTTATGTCTGAGCTGCCGTATGCGGCGTTCCCGAATTCACCTACAACAATGGTGTCTATCACCTGAACCAAGGTCCTGCCAAGATACACAGAACTTCTATATCATTTAATGGCTTAACCACTTCAGCCCCAAAAAGTTTTACCTCCCCCCATGACCAGGCCATTTTTGCGATACGGCACTGCGTTACTTAACCGATTGCCGCCCGCCGGCCGTCATATGATGGCCAGGTGGCGCGACTCTTGTTCTGGGTGGGCGTCATATGACGTCTGTCCATTTAAACAGGGCATGCACGCGATCGTGTGCGCGCCGCCCTGTACCTTGGGTGGCAGCGTGTTACAGACATTGGCCATGGCTGTTCATGGCACAGTTCATCCGAGTACCCGAGTACCTGTCATAGTTCATCCGAGTACCCGAGTACCTGTCACAGTTCATCCAAGTACCTGAGTACCTGTCACAGTTCATCCAAGTACCTGAGTACCTGTCGTAGTTCATCTGAGTACCCGAGTACCTGTCACAGTTTATCCAAGTACCTGAGTACCTGTCGTAGTTCATCTGAGTACCCGAGTACCTGTCACAGTTTATCCGAGTACACGAGTACCGCCCTGTACCTTGGGTGGCGGCGTGTTACAGACATTGGCCATGGCTGTTCATGGCACAGTTCATCCGAGTACACGAGTACCTGTCATAGTTCATCTGAGTACCCGAGTACCTGTTACAGTTTATCCGAGTACACGAGTACCTGTCATAGTTCATCTGAGTACCCGAGTACCTGTCACAGTCCATCTAAGTACCCGAGTACCTGTCACAGTTCATCCAAGTACCCGAGTACCTGTCATAGTTCATCTGAGTACCCGAGTTCCTGTCACAGTTCATCCAAGTACCCGAGTACCTGTCATAGTTCATCCGAGTACCCGAGTACTGTCACAGTTCATCCGAGTACCCTAGTACCTGTCATAGTTCATCCGAGTAACCGAGTATCTGTCATAGTTCATCCGAGTAACCAAGTACCTGTCACAGTTAATCCGAGTACCCGAGTACCTGTCATAGTTCATCCGAAAACCAGTCAAAGTCTATCCGAGTACCTGAGTACCTGTCATAGTTCATCCAAGTAACCGAATACCTGTCACAGTCCATCAGAGTACCCAAGTACCTGTCATAGTTCATCCGAGTACCTGTCACAGTCCATCAAAGTACTCAAGTACCTGTCACAGTCCATCTGAGTACCTGTCACAGTTCATCTGCGTACCCGAGTACCTGTCACCGCCCTTCAGGGTACCCGAATACCAGTCACCAGGTCATCAGAGTACCCGAGTACCTGTCTTCAGCTCCTCAAGTTACCTGAGTACCTATCTGCAGCCCATCAGAGTACCTGAGTACCTATCTGTGGCCCACGCCTCATAGAATATGCGTTGGGGTGTTTGTTTTCCAAAATGAGGTCATTTTGTGGGTAATTACATTGTCCTGGTGCTCAAGGACCTTCAAAAGTGTGATAGATAGGAATGAAATGTAATGTAATTTATGCTCCTAGAACGCCTGAAGGTACTACTTCAATGTTGAGCCTCTGTGAGTGGCCAGGCTGTGTAAAAGTCTCACACATGTGGTATCACCATACTCAGGAAGAGTAGCAGAATGTATTTTGGGGTGTAATTTTTGCTATATACATGCTATGTGTTAGAAATAGCTTATAAATTGACAACTTTGCGTAAAAGAAAAAGCGGTTTCTTTTTTTTACACATTTTCCAAAAACTTCTGGAAAAAATAAACTGTTAAAAAAACTCATTACACCTCAAAGATTATAGGTTGGGGTGTTTGCTTTCCAAAATTGGGTCATTTTATGGGCAATTCCATTGTTCTGGTGCTCCAGGGCCTTCAAAAATGTAATACCGTAGGTGGTTGAGAAATGAGATGTGTAATTTATGCTCCTAGAACGCCTGAAGGTGCTACTTCAATGTTGGGCCTCTGTATGTGGCCAGGCTGTGAAAAAGTCTCACACATGTGGTATCGCCGTACTCGGGAAGAGTAGCAGAATGTATTCTAGGTTGTAATTTGTTGTATACATATGCTCTGTGAGAGAAATAACCTGATAATATGACAATTTTGTAAAAAAAAATCTTAATTTTCCAAGAATTGTGGGAAAAAATTACAACTTAAAAAAAACTCACAATGCTACTTACTTACTCACCTTGGAATGTCTACTTTCTAAAAAAAATTGGTAATTTGGGGGGTATTTTTACTTTCCTGACTTGTTAGTGTCTCAAGAAATTAGATACAGCTGAAGGCCTGATCAGATGTGATCAATTTTCAGTGATTGGCACCATAGTTTGTAGACTCTATAACCTTCACAAAGACCAAATAATATATACTAATGTGGGTTATTTTTACCAAAGATATGTAGCAGTATAAATTTCGGCCAATATTTATGAAGAAAAATTACTAAATTAGCAAAATTTTATGACAGAAACAAAGAAAAAGGCATTTTTTTCACAAAATGTACGGCCTTTTTTTATTTATAGCACAAAAAAAAAACACACTAGTGATTAAATACCACCAAAAGAAAGCTCTATTTGTGTGAAAAAAAGGACGCACGTTTCATATGGGTACAGTGTTGCATGACTGAGTAATTGTCATTCAAAATGTGAGAGCGCCGAAAGCTGAAAATTGGTCTGGGCAGGAAGGGGGTGTAAGTGTCCTGTATTGAGGTGGTTAAACTGGCAATTGTGCGGTCGTGCAACGCTGTTCCCAAATAAAACAGATCCCCCCCCCCACAAATAGAGCTTTTTTTTGGAGGTATTTGATCATCTCTGATGTTTTTATTATTTTGCACTATGAACAAAAAAAATTTGGACAAAAAAAAAAACTATATTTTTTACTTTCTGCTATAAAACATATCCAATAAAAAAATGTAAAAAAATCGAATTTCTTCATCAATTTAGGCCAACATGTATGGTGCGACATCTTTTTTTAGTAAACAAAATCCCAATAATCGTACATTGATTGATATGCGCAAAAGTTGTACCGTCTACAAACTATGGGATATTTTTATGGCATTTTTATTTAACTATTTTTTTTTTTACTAGTAATGGCGGCGATCAGCGATTTTTAGCGGGACTGCGACATTGCGGCAGACAAATCCGGCACCTAACTGACACTTCTTTTTTTTTTTGGGGGGGGACCAGTGACACTAATACAGTGATCAATGCTAAAAATATGCACTGTCACTGTACTGACACTGGCTGGGAAGGGGTTTACATCAGGGGGCGAGCAAAGGGTTAAGCGTGTCCCTAGGAGGTGCTTTTATAAAATGTGTGGGTATAACATGTTGCTCTGACCGGATGAAGACAGAGATCTGTGTTCCTGCTTAGACAAGAACACAAGATCTCCATCTTCTTCCCTGTCAGAACGGCAATCTGCCTTGTTCACATGAAAAAAAAGAAAAGAAAAGAGGATCCCCTATGTGGTGGACTTTTGAGGCACGAATTTAATCAGAAAGGTTTAAATAACGTATATATAAGTAATTATAAAGTAGTTATTTAGAAAAAAAATAGCAAAAGGAATAATATTTATATATATAAAAAAAAAAATTAGATGTTAGAGCATCTTTTGGAACTAGTACATCGTTATGCATGTAAAAAATATGCAATGCAGTTATTTGGTTTCTCACAGCCAACGCGTTTCAGAGTCGGTGATTTGCTCCTTCTTCAAGGGGGAGAACAGAGAGAAACCATATTTCTAAAATAGAATAATAAATAAAGTAAATATACAGCGATACCGTGATATTTAGTAATATACAATGTCAAACAGAGCTTACAGACGTTCAAGAGGTGTATATCGAACACTCCAATAGTTGGAGCTTTCAACCACTTGCTCCTGTACATACACATCAGCAGCTGCTGCCACAACCGAGATATCCATCTTTTCAGGAGCCGGTCCTCTTTACAATAATGGTGGTCTCCGCGGCAGATTCGTTATCGGCGTTCCACAACTGAGATATCCATCTTTTCAGGAGCCGGTCCTCTTTACAATAATGGTGGTCTCCGCGGCAGATTCGTTATCGGCGTTCCACAACTGAGATATCCATCTTTTCAGGAGCCGGTCCTCTTTACAATAATGGTGGGCTCCGCGGCGGATTCGTTATCGGCGTTCCACAACTGAGATATCCGTCTTTTCAGGAGCCGGTCCTCTTTACAATAATGGTGGTCTCCGCGGCAGATTCGTTATCGGCGTTCCACAACTGAGATATCCATCTTTTCAGGAGCCGGTCCTCTTTACAATAATGGTGGGCTCCGCGGCGGATTCGTTATCGGCGTTCCACAACTGAGATATCCATCTTTTCAGGAGCCGGTCCTCTTTACAATAATGGTGGTCTCCGCGGCAGATTCGTTATCGGCGTTCCACAACTGAGATATCCATCTTTTCAGGAGCCGGTCCTCTTTACAATAATGGTGGGCTCCGCGGCGGATTCGTTATCGGCGTTCCACAACTGAGATATCCATCTTTTCAGGAGCTGGTCCTCTTTACAATAATGGTGGTCTCCGCGGCAGATTCGTTATCGGCGTTCCACAACTGAGATATCCATCTTTTCAGGAGCCGGTCCTCTTTACAATAATGGTGGGCTCCGCGGCGGATTCGTTATCGGCGTTCCACAACTGAGATATCCATCTTTTCAGGAGCCGGTCCTCTTTACAATAATGGTGGTCTCCGCGGCAGATTCGTTATCGGCGTTCCACAACTGAGATATCCATCTTTTCAGGAGCCGGTCCTCTTTACAATAATGGTGGGCTCCGCGGCGGATTCGTTATCGGCGTTCCACAACTGAGATATCCATCTTTTCAGGAGCCGGTCCTCTTTACAATAATGGTGGTCTCCGCGGCGGATTCGTTATCGGCGTTCCACAACTGAGATATCCATCTTTTCAGGAGCTGGTCCTCTTTACAATAATGGTGGTCTCCGCGGCAGATTCGTTATCGGCGTTCCACAACTGAGATATCCATCTTTTCAGGAGCCGGTCCTCTTTATAATAATGGTGGTCTCCGCGGCGGATTCGTTATCGGCGTTCCACAACTGAGATATCCATCTTTTCAGGAGCTGGTCCTCTTTACAATAATGGTGGTCTCCGTGGCGGATTTCGTTATCGGCGTTCCACAACTGAGATATCCATCTTTTCAGGAGCCGGTCCTCTTTACAATAATGGTGGGCTCCGCGGCGGATTCGTTATCGGCGTTCCACAACCGAGATATCCATATTTTCAGGAGCCGGTCCTCTTTACAATAATGGTGGTCTCCGCGGCGGATTCGTTATCGGCGTTCCACAACTGAGATATCCATCTTTTCAGGAGCCGGTCCTCTTTACAATAATGGTGGTCTCCGCGGCGGATTCGTTATCGGCGTTCCACAACTGAGATATCCATCTTTTCAGGAGCCGGTCCTCTTTGCAATAATGGTGGTCTCCGCGGCGGATTTCGTTATCGGCGGTGGGAGAGGTGCCACCCGCGCCCTCAGCAGCTTACCGGAGCCGTCGGTAGCGGCAGACATTTTAAAATGTGGGTTACTGTCTGTCAACTTAAATCGTTCAGGAGAGGTTGTAAAAACGTCCCGTGTACATTAAGCCTTAATCACCACTGGGTTTTACATTTTTGCTAAACAAATAAAAAAAAGAGCGAAAATGTTGGAAAAAAAAACAAAATAAAAAAAAACATTTTTCATAGTTTGTTCTAAAATTTTGCAAACAGGTCATTTTTCTCCTTCACTGATGGGCACTGATAGGCAGCAATGATTGCCACTGATGGGCACTGATCATCTGCTGCTGAGTGGGGGTTGGGAAAACCTTTTTTTTTCATATGGGAGTGGGAGACTGGTACTGGTAGTCGATGGGAGATTCAGAATCGGACAAAATAAGAATGTTCGTTAATTACGATTATTCGGTATGATGAAGTTAAAAACCCAGGAAGTCAGCACAGCACAGGGATGGTGGGAGCCCCTCATAATGGGCACAGCACAGGGATGGTGGGAGCCCCTCATAATGAGCACAGGGATGGTGGGGCCCCCTCATAATGAGTACAGCACAGGGATGATGGGGGGCCCTCATAATGAGCACAGGGATGGTGGGGCCCCCTCATAAAGAGCACAGCACAGAGATGATGGGGACCCCTCATAATGGGCACAGCACAGGGATGGTGGGAGCCCCTCATAATGAGCACAGGGATGGTGGGGCCCCCTCATAATGAGCACAGCAAAGGGATGGTGGGGGCCCCTCATAATAAGCACAGCACAGGGATGGTGGGGAGCCCCTCATAATGAGCACAACACAGGGATGGTGGGAGCCCCTCATAATGGGCACAGCACAGGGATAGTGGGACCCCCTCATAATGATCCCAGTACAGGGATGGTGGGAGCCCCTCATAATGATCCCAGTACAGGGATGGTGGGAGCCCCTCATAATGATCCCAGCACAGGGATGGTGGGAGCCCCTCATAATGATCACAGCACAGGGATGGCGGGAGCCCCTCATAATGGGCACAGCACAGGGATGGTGGGGGCCCCTCATAATGAGCACAGCACAGGGATGGTGGGAGCCCCTCATAATGAGCACAGCACAGGGATGGTGGGAGCCCCTCATAATGATAAATTCATCATAACGAACGTTCGTAATTGTTACGAAAAGTTAACGAACCTAAAGAAAATTCGCATTTCGTACGAATCCAAATTGAATTTCAGACACAAATTTTACGAAATGCAAATTAACGGCCAATACGAAACGGAACAGAACAAAGCGAATTTATTGACGCCGCACATGTCTACTAAAGGGCACGGATAGGCAGCAATGATTGCCACTGGTGGGCACTGATAGGCAGCAATGATTGGCACAGATGGGCACTGACAGGTGGCACTGGTGGGCGATAATAGGTGACACTGACGAGGAGCCACTGATGAGCACTGATTGGCAGCACTGATGGGCAATGATTGGCAGCACTGATTGGCAGCACTGGTAGGCACTGATAGGCAGCACTGGCAGGCAATGTCGGGACTGCATTAATAATCAGGACACTGATTATCAGTGTAGCTATCCCTTTCACACAAGCCGGTTCTCCTCTCCTCACACTGTCAACATGAGGAAAGAAATGCCGATAACCGGCTTGTGTTTAAATCATGATCAACTGTGATTGGACACAGCTGATCACGTGGTAAAGAGCCACTGATTGGTTCTTTACACCGATCTGTGTCCATCTGTGTCTGGAGGCCGTCATTTGGGTAGTTGGCTAGTGGTTAACGACCCAAGCAGTTTACTAGGAGATTGATAACACCCAGCCTAGGTCCTGGAGTTAGGAGGCTTCCTAGAGACTTGGAAGGGATGAAGTCTCCAATCCTGGGTCCAGGTTTATGAAGACCATCAGCACACTGATTGTGCAGGTGTGTGCAGGACTTTTATTGAAGATGTGCTTAGAGTTTTAGGACTCCCCCCTGAAGGACAAAGGGGGTGTCTGGCCAGAAGTCAGGAGGTCTCCACCAAGGAGACATATAGGAGACAGTGTATCAGGGAGCTGCAGGGTGCATGCATAGGGTTTGCACAAACAAGGGCCTGGGGATAGAGACCAGAGCAGCAGTGCTGCAAGTAGAAGTCTAGTCAGGGCTGCTTATAGGGCAGTACAACCGGCCCTCTTATAGTGGGCCTGGGCCTCATCAGTTCAAAAGGGGGGCCAGGGCACCTGCTGAGCAGGAGGGCCAGCAGCACTGCCTTATTGCTTGCACTTGTGAGTCTTGTGCAGTACTGCACTTCTACTTTTCTTTTCTTCCTCCGGCTGCACTGTAGGGGGGTCAGTTCTAGTATCTGTGCCCCCTTTCCCTCTGCTGTCTGGGACCCCTGTGTGCCCCTTTCTCCTGCAGTGCTGCCCTTTTCCCTCCTCTCCCACCGGCAGCTGCTGAGGGCACACAGGTGGGTTATTTTAGGATGGTTAAAGTGGGGGGGGGGGGGGGGGGGGGCTTGCCATCCTGAAGGAGCACACAACCCTAGAGGAACACTTTGGGGGTTTCAGATATTGCCTTTGTGCCGCTATTAACTTGAATGGGTCTTCTGCCATGGATGCAAAGCTTAGCCATTGTGGCCATTGCATCTTAGCAAAAATATAATTCAATATTTTTAGAGGAATGGGGGCCCTTGGCGGGTAGGCTGTACGGGGCCCCATGATTTCTATCAGCAGCCCTGAGTCTAGTCAGGAGACTGATAAGCATTTGCTTGGTGGTTATTTAGCTGTAAACCGTAGCACCACATCTTCTCTATACCCTCAGCAGCAGCACTTCTTTTTTAATCTGGCCCTTGGTTCTGAGTGCTGACCATGGAACCTACTTCTCCTTGTCTGGCCAGACTCTAGAGCCCTCACACACCGATGTCCAGCTGCCCATTTATAGTTCTGTCTACATCTCAGATGAGGAAAATGAGTCTTTGGCCTGTAAAAACCAAATACAAGTTATTCACTTTAAGGGTCAACACAGAGGACAAGGGGGCACTCTTTACGCCTAGACAGGGCTGGACTGGGACAAAAATTTGGCACTGGACTTCATCAGGAACGGCCCACTTTAATTTTGAGTGTCTCCATAAGCACTTCCCCTTACATCAGAGTGTCCTCCCTCTCCTCCCCCTCCCACGGGTACTCACAGTTTTGAAGGCAGCTTCTCCTTCCTCTCTCCAGCCATGTGATAAGTGATAAGGGGAGAGAGGATGGAACGTCTGCCAGCTGTCTATCTCCCCCTGCAGGCTGGAGAGAGCAGAAAGCCTAATGTTCTCTCCAGCAAGTGACAGCAGCTGCTCCGCCTAACAGGAGTGAAATCGCGATCACTCACTGTCAGAGAGGAGCGGCTCCAGGACTGCACCCGACCGGCCCACTGAGCCATCGGCCCACCGGGAAACTCCCTGTAGTCCCAATGGCCAGTACATGCCTGCGCCTAGAGAAAAATGTATTTAATCTCCAAATACGGAAAGGTTTCTTCACAGTAAGCCCTTGTACACACGGTCTGACATTGTCTGACGGATTTTGTCCGAAACTGTTGCATACACACGGTCGGACGAAGTTGTCGGAAAATCCGATCGTTTAGAACGTGATGACGTAATTTCGTTACGATGGGACTACGTTCAGGCTAGTAGCCAATAGCTTTGATGTAGGAATTTGATCTGAGCATGTGTGGCACTTTGTCCAATCGGAATTCTATACACATGATCGGAGTATGTCCGATCGGAGCATTTTGTCGGAAAATTTGACCAACAAGTTGGAAAACTTGGTCCGTCAGATACTCCGACGGAAACAGTCCGATGGAGACCACACACAGTCGGAATATCCTATTGGGACCGCACGGATCAGCGCCCCCTTATCGCTTCGCCCCAGCCAGGTTCTAGCCTCTCCTGGTTGGAAGTCCTTACCGGTACAGCCTCTAAACAAAGCTAAATGGAAGGAACCCCACTCTGGTGATCTCAGGGGTATGTTTCAAAACTCTCTCTGTGACCTTGGGAAAAGCCTTAAACAGGCTTAAAACTGCTTCAAGTTCAACTTTTTGCACATTTTTATTTTTTGTAATTTTGCACATTTATTTTTCTTTGGTAATTCTCTTTACATATGGTGTGGACCTTACTCAACACCCAGCGAATTGTATTAAGATACCTGTTATATCAAGTTGGAGATTTTTGATATTGGCCTATCTGTACTTATATAATAAGGACTGTACAAACTATATATAGCTAGATAAGTGGAAAGTGACAGAAAGCTATATAAGCCAATCATTATCCTATCATTTTATCCTTATTTTATTTCATTTTTGTTTTTATTGCTTGGTTACGTCTGACTATGTGTCTATGATGTAATACACCTTATCAATTTTGATTATCCCTACCACAAAGTACCCTTATACATTCAGTAGGTGTATATAGAAAATAGGGGGGTGGTTGGACCATACCCTGTGCCAGTTATTATACACCTAAGCATAGAGAATTTCTTCAGATGGTCTGGACTATATAGTCTGGTCTTTTTCCTTTTTGTTGTTCATATTGGGATCTTTCTCCTATTACCCATGGGATATAGGACTAATATAGTAGATAGATCTCAGATCACCTCATGCGATAAGGGCGTACCCTATATTTATACATTCTTGAGGTAGCGCCAGGGTCTCTATTCTTATCTATACACCAGTTGCTCCTGACTAGGGATGAGCCGAACACCCCCCTGTTCAGTTCGCACCAGAACCTGCGAACAGACCTAAACTTTGTGTGAACTTTAGAACCCTATTAAAGTGTATGGGACTCGGGGGCGTGGCCAAGATGGCAACCAGCTAGGACGTGTTGGAAGAGAGCTCCGCACCTGGCAGGCTATTTATCCGGCATTTAGGGACATATACCTATCCTGTTGGGCCGGTGAAGCTGTGGTGAGGTTCGGGGATGCGCAGGGGCAGCTCCGGTTCCCATAGGAAGAAGCACACAGCACCGGGAACCCCGCCGGGAACCCCGCTACAGACCCGCGCGGCACGCGGGCAGGCCTACACCAACATGGCATCTCAGACGGACCAAGCGGACACGCCACCGCTGGGTGCTGAACAATTCCAGGCTCTTATGCAAGCGATTACAGGCTGCCAGACTACCCTAACCACTAAGATAGAGCAGATACAGCTCGACATGGGGCTTATCCGGCGGGATATGGATAAGCACCGGGAGCGGCTTACCGAGGCGGAGCGGAGGGTTGGAGACGTGGAAGATGTTCCCCGCGACCATGATGCCTCCCTCCGCACCCTACAGGTGAGGGTGAGGGCACTGGAATCCAGGGCAGAGGACCAGGAGAACAGGAATAGGAGGAACAACCTGCGGTTGGTGGGCCTGCCGGAGGGGTCAGAGGGCCGTGACACCGAAGCCTTTACCGAATGTCTGCTACGCACACTTCTCCCGCTCGCTGTGTTCTCTCCTCACTTTGTCGTGGAACGAGCGCATAGAATGCCGTCGGTTCGTGGCCCGCCGGGAGCCCCGCCGCGCACGTTTATTTTCCGCCTTTTGAACTTTCGAGATAGAGATCTGGTTCTCCGGGAGGCGAGGAAGGTGGGCGACCTGCGCTTTGAAAATGCTAAATTAATGCTCTTTCCTGATTATTCCGTGGAGACGCAGAGGCAACGCAGGACATTCGACCAAGTCAAGGCCCAGCTGCGCACCAAAGGTCTCAAGTACAACATGATGTTCCCCGCGAAACTCAGAGTGCTTGATGGAGAATCCGTTCGTTTCTTTACCTCCCCGAGTGAGGCCTCCAAGTGGATCGATTCCCTTCCCCGGCAAGGATAATCCTGGATGGAGATTACCTGACTGAGGTCCACACGCATCACCAGCTTTGCCCAGCGGTAAGCGGATCAGTTCCCCCCCCCCCCAACTCTGTCCCTCCGTCTCTGAACTTGGAGCTCCGGTTGGAGTGCCCCCCTCCTTCCCATTAGTAGTTTTGGGAAGGGGGCGAGGAGCTGTCCTGATGTTCTGATGCTTCCTGGGGGGGGTCTATATTACTGTCTTACGGGCCTTATGGCCTTATTTCTCCCCTAGCTTATGCCTGAGGGGGTTTGCATGATTACCTCTGGACGTGGACATACTGTACCGGGGATGCTGGACCCCGATACTCCGACGGCCTTGGATCTCGGAGCTGTACCCCCCCTTTTTTCTTCCCCCCGATTTTGTTTCATCCTCTTAACCTTTTTCTTTTTTCTTCCAAATTTTTGTTTTTTTTAATTTGTTTTTTGTCTCCTTCTTGCTGGACGAGTTGCAACTAAGAATGGGCCCTTGGAACACTCCAAGAGAACTTTGTACTTCAATCTGAGACGTCACCTATACTATTGCTTGTTCCCCTTTAACTTGTTTTTGCCTCCAGGAAGCGGCTGCGCTGGAGTCTGTTTACTCTGCGCAGGAGACTCTGTCCTAGGTGTGCTGGTTGATATGCACCGCCCCCACGGGAGATCTCTCCTTTAAATGGGTTTAATTACGTTTGGTTTGGGTTCTCAAACACCCTGGGGCTGTTTTTCTGGGGTGTGGGGTGGGAAGGGAGGGGAGTTCTGTTTTTTTCAGTTTTTTTGTTGTTTTTTTGTTACATGCTTATATGTTTTCTGTTGTGGACAACGCTACTATAACGAATGTACAGTGTATATCATTGCATTGCTTAAGATGAGATATTTGTGCCTTGACCCTGGTCGGGCGGTCATATCCGTTGGTCCCCCCTGCCCTTCCAGGTTATGGCTCCGCTGAAGATCCTCTCCTGGAACGTTAGGGGGTTTAACCAGAGGATTAAACGCTCTCTTGTTTTTGACTACATGAAAAAATATGCTCCGCATATTTGTATCCTTCAGGAGACACATCTAGTGGGGGGAAGGATTATGGGCTTGAAGAGGCCCTGGGTGGGATACCACTATCATGCCACATATTCCGGCTATGCCCGGGGGGTTAGCGTCTTGGTCCATAAGTCCCTGAATTTTGAGCCTCTTGATATTGTTACAGATAAGGACGGGAGATACGTGCTGGTGCACGCCACAATAGATATGATAGAGATGGTGCTGGTGGGTCTCTATATGCCTCCTCCTGCGGATCTGTCTTTACTACATAAATTGACTGCCCTGATCGCCCAATTTCATACTGACAATGTGGTTATAGCAGGGGACTTTAATATTCCTCCTAATCCTTCCCTGGATAGGTTGACGCCTGACCGGGCCACAGACTCTCCAGTTTCTCGCTGGGCACAGGTGTTTGGGCTGGAGGATGTCTGGAGGTGGAAACACCCATCAGATCGCCGGTTTACGTGCCACTCCTCCTCCCACAACACACTCTACCGTATTGACCTTGTTTACGCTGGTGCCCCCATGCTTCCCAGGGTTCTTGGAATAGAGTTACTTCCTCGGGGCATCTCTGACCACTCCCCACTGCTGTGTACATTGCAGACCTCTACCCCTCAGAGGGATAGACTATGGAGATTGTCTAGGTACTGGATTGAACACCCCACTATTGCTTTTGAGATGGGCGGTGAAATCCGGGGATTCTGGGCCTCAAACGTAGGCACGGCTTCTGGGGGGATGGTCTGGGATGCCTTCAAGGCCTATATGAGGGGGTGTTACCTTTCTTCCATTGGTCGGGAGCGTAGGAATGATAGGATCATGGTAGAGGAGGCAGAAGCCAGGGCCCAAGACCTGAGACCCGATTCACCCTCACGGCTAACCCGCTCACGGCTCAGGATATGAAAGTAGCGTACCGAGAGGTGGTGCTGCTTAGGGTGGCTAAGACAAACAAACGTCACCTGGCTCAGACGCAGAGGATTTTTGAACAGGGCAAAAAGACGGGGAGGTTGTTGGCCTGGATCTCTAGGGAGCAGGCCCCAATCTCCACTATCCCTCGAATACAGAATAGTGCTGGGACATTGGTGACGGATCCCCTTGCCATTAACGCTTGCTTTGCAGAGTTTTACTCCACCCTTTACTCATCTAGGGTGCGGTACTCAACGCAGGAGTTAAGTGCTTTTTTAGAGGGGGTGACACTCCCTACCCTTACCTCTGAGGCCAGGGATGGCCTAGACTCCCCGATCACTCTGGCGGAGGTCCGACTCGCACTGGGGTCCATGCAGCCGGGGAAGACCCCTGGGGAGGATGGGATACCCCCGGAATTCTATAAACACTACCTGGAGGAGGTGACAGTTAGAATGCACGACATGCTTACCGCGTCCCTCCGGGAGGGAGATCTCCCTCCATCTATGGCACAAGCCATTATAGTGGTGATCCCTAAGCCTGGGAAGGACCCCCAGCTGTGCTCGTCATACCGACCTATCTCCCTGCTCAACTCGGACGCGAAAGTGCTGACCAAAATCCTTGCCAGGCGACTGAATGAGGTTATACTTACCTTGATCCATGAGGATCAGTCTGGCTTTATGCCGGGGAAGGGGACAGATATTAATATTCGCAGGCTTTTC
Source organism: Lithobates pipiens (assembly GCF_037356315.1). Classification (NCBI taxonomy): domain Eukaryota; kingdom Metazoa; phylum Chordata; class Amphibia; order Anura; family Ranidae; genus Lithobates; species Lithobates pipiens. Next base: position 241,304,382 of record NW_027507787.1, read on the forward strand.
ACTGTCTTGGCCTCGGGGGATGCAGAAGGCGGGGAGGAGGTTGTGGCCTCCCTAGACGCAGAGAAGGCTTTCGACTCCGTGGAGTGGGACTATTTGTGGGCAGTCCTCCGTAGGTTTGGATTCGGTCCAGCCTTTATCTCCTGGGTCAGGGCAATGTACAGGGCCCCCACAGCTAGGGTGCGCACGGGCACGGCCCTCTCCCCGCTCTTTCCCCTCCACAGGGGAACCAGGCAGGGGTGCCCCCTGTCCCCGGGGCTTTTGCACTGGCAATTGAACCTATGGCGGCTCTCCTCCGCTCCTCTCCTGAGGTTCGGGGTATTGTCCGGGGTCCTTTGCAGGAAAAGGTTTCGTTATACGCTGATGATACCTTGTTGTATCTCAGGGATGACGGAGCCTCCCTACAGGCGGCATTGTCGCATATCAACCGGTTTGGACAGTTCTCGGGTATACGAATAAATTGGGCGAAATCGATTTTATTTCCACTACATGATGGTGCGGGTGTTTCCCGGGTGGATGGGCAACTGCAGAGGGTTTCTCAATTTAAATATCTGGGAGTGGAAATACACAGAGACTTGAAACAATTTATAACCCTTAACCTAAGTCCGGTGGTCACCCAGCTGGCCCAGAGGTGTACAGTGTGGAGGTCCTTACCGCTTTCGCCAGTGGGATGGGTCAATTTAATTAAAATGTCGGTTCTTCCTAGGTTTACCTACCTCTTCCGCCAGACCCCAGTCCACATCCCACTTAGATTCTTTAAGAAACTGGATGGCATTATCTCGTCCTTCGTTTGGAATGGTAAGCCCCCTAGAATAGCTAGAACAACCCTCCAGCGGCCCCTTGTGCGTGGCGGTTTGGCACTGCCCTGTTTCCTGAAGTATTACTGGGCGGCAGTCCTGGTGACTATTAGGTGGTGGCTCTCCGAGGGCCCAGTCAACCCTGCATCCTCGTTGGAGGCGGCGTTGTTGGGCTCTTATGCGGAACTCAGGAACCTGATCCATAGGGGACCCCGATCCAACCCCGGGATAACTCTTCCGATGCGCACGACTCTTAAGATATGGGAACTGGTGAACAAAAAGTTGGTGGGCGCAGGGGTGTGGGCCCCGGGGACTCCCCTCTGGGGGAACCCCTGCTTGCCCCATTTTCAGTCCATCCCTGATCCGATTGTTTGGGCCAGGCATGGAGTTACAACACTAGGGGACATAGTATCTCAGGGGCAGCTACTTTCCTTTGATGCTATTAAACAGGCCAGAGGCCTCCCGAATCATATGTTTTTCAGATTTCCGGTCTCAATTCCCATCTAGAGTGACTCTGGGGGTATCTGCAGTGGAGGAAGCGCTTGGGTCTGCGGGGGGAGGGACGCGCACACTGTCCACGATATATACCCGCGCTGACTGTACAGGACGAGACTAGGATCTCCATTTGTTTGAGCTCTGGGACAGTGACATTCCGGAGCTTACTGAGGAGGACTGGGAGGAGGGTATACAGCAATACCTGACCCTGGCGATTTCTGCAAGGGACAGGTTTATACAATTGAAGTTCCTCCACCGGGTATACTTTTCACCGGCACGCCTGGCAAGGATTTACCCTGACCGATTGACTACCTGCCCTAGATGCAACGAAGACGATGCTGACTTTTTTCACATGGTGTGGTCCTGCCCTGGGGTAGTGGGATTTTGGAAGGGAGTCCTGGCCGACATTAATGCTGTGGGGGAGCTTACGATCCCACTTAGCCCGCTACCTCTCCTACTGGGTATCTGTGATTTTTGGAAATATGCTGGGGGAAGAAACTGTTTATTTTCTACACTACACTCTATGCGAGGAAAGCAATACTATTGCAATGGAATCAACCTCTCCCTCCTACTAAACAATTGTGGCAGTCCCTGGTGAACGCGGCTTTGCCGCTTTACAAACTCACGTATCTGGGCAGGAACTGCCCTGGGAAATTCGGAAAGATTTGGGCGGCATGGGTTGAGGCGAAGCATTTGACCATTGCTTAGGCTAGGGGGAGTGGGGGGTGGGGGGGTGGGTCCCTTTTTTGTTATTTTCTGTGGTTTTTGTAATGCGGGGGGAGGTCTTGGGGAGGTTCTGTATTCTATACTGCAATGATTAGTGACTCTACACACTGTTAAGAACTGTCTGTACTCTTTATGTGATGCAATTTGATTATCTGTCTACTCAAAATATGTATGTACCCTGCTGACGCATGTCTGTTTTCTATTTTTCTTTTTTTTTGAAACATAAATAAAAATCTTTGTTAAAAAAAAAAAAGTGTATGGGACTCGAACGTTCACAATCTAAAGTGCTCATTTTAAAGGGTAATATGCAGGTTACTGTCCTAAAAAGTGTTTGGGGACCCGGGTCCTGCCCCAGGGGACATGGATCAATGCAAAAAAAAGTTTTAAAAACGGCCGTTTTTTTATTTTTAATAAAGGAATTTTTCAAAAGTGTGTTTGTCTTATTTAACCATTTTGACACTTTCTTTGTGAAATGGTAGGGGTACTTTTGTACCCCCTTACCATTTCAAACAGGGGGAGGGGCGGGATCTGGGGATCCCCTTGTTAAAGGGGGCTTCCAGATTCTGATAAGCCCCCCGCCCGCAGACCCTCACAACCACTGGCCAGGGTTGTGAGGATGAGGCCCTTGTCCTCATCAACATGGGGACAAGGTGCTTTGAGGGGTCACAGACCCCCCCAAAGCATCCTCCCAATGAATGAATGAATTGTCGGCTAATAGAGAGAACACTCATTGAGTGTTCTCTGTATTACGGAGACCCGACAATTTAGCCGCAAGTGATTTTAAAAGACTTTTTTTCCTGCACAAATGACACTTTGTGCAGGGACAGTTCTAAGCACCAGAAACATGCGCCCCTTCACAGGCATACTATAGATACCCCCCAGCTACGAAATTTAAAGGAATATTACACTTTTATTGTTTCACTTTAATCATTATTAAAATCACTGCTCATGAAAAAACTGCCGTTTTTTAAAACTTTTTTTGCATTGATCCATGTCCCCTGGGGCAGGACCCGGGTCCCCAAACACTTTTTAGGACAGTAACCTGCATATTACCCTTTAAAATGAGCACTTTAGATTTCTCCCATAGACTTGTATAGGGTGTTCCGGCTTTTCGAATTTGCTGCGAACAGCCCAAATTGTTCACTGTTCGCTGAACAGGCGAACAGGCAATGTTCGAGTTGAACATGAGTTCGACTCGAACTCGAAGCTCATCCCTACTCCTGACTATGCTTCTGCTTATCCCTACCTGCTATATCTGCTACTGAACCCCCAGCTTGCTCACCTCCTGGTGGGGTGATCCTGAGGACTGCGATCTGGTACTAACACACAGCAAAACCCATCTCCACCATCAGGAGTTCTGGTGAATACTGGTTAGTGCACCTCAGGTGAGCCCATGACATCTTCCAGGGTGATTTGCTTGTATACTTATCCTGCTGGTTGGTGGTGCCTCTCTACTGCTATAGCTACTGGTCTCCAAGCCTGACCCCTGACAGGGAGTGCCACTGAGGAATGGGAGGCTGTCCTGCCTTCAGGTCTTCTTGGAAAAAGCGTTTTATTTCTGGTTTAATCAGGAAAACAGCTCTCCTTCAGCTTAATCTCTGGGGCTCTGCTGTCACTTTGACAGCCGGGTCTTCCTTTCTGTATCAAAAGCAATGATACATTTTGGGAGCATTTTGCATTCTTCTTACTGAGCCACCTGAGGTGCTGGACAGCTCCCTGCCTGATTGCTTAAACAACCTTGCCTTGTGTCTTGTTTCTCTTGAACCCTTTACTTATTCCGTGAACTTCCCATTTAAACCATGTCTGCACTTCGTGTTTGCTGGATTATTGTGCTCTCTGAAGCCAATATCTCGCTGTTGTCACCCCTGCTGGCATCCGTATCTTCACTATCACTCGTTACTGACTTCTGACTTGTTCCTCGGCTATGCTTCTGCTGATCCCAGCCTGTAACCACTTATTACTGAACTTTGGCTTGCTCCTGACTATGCTTCTACTTATCCCTACCTGCTATATCTGCTACTGAACCTCAGCTTGCTCACCTCCCGGTGGGACGATCCTGAGGACTGCAACCTGGTCCTAACACACAGCAAAACCCATCTCCACCATCAGGAGTTCTGGTGAAAACCGTTTAGTGCACCTCAGGTGAGCCCATGACATCTTCCAGGGTGGCCTGCTTGTATACTTATCCTGCCGGTTGGTGGTGCCTCTCTACTGCTGTAGCTACTGGTCTCCAAGCCTGACCCCTGACAGGGAGTGCCACTGAGGAACGGGAGGCTGTCCTGACTTCAGGTCTTCCTGGAAAAAGAGCTCTTCTGGTTTAATCAGGAAAATAACTCTCCTCCAGTCTAATCTCAGGGGCTCTGCTGTCACTTTGCTTATCCATACCTGCTATATCTGCTACTGAACCTCAGCTTGCTCACCTCCTGGTGGGGTGATCCTGAGAACTGCGACCTGGTACTAACACACAGCAAAACCCATCTCCACCATCAGGAGTTCTGGTGAATACTGGTTAGTGCACCTCAGGTGAGCCCATGACATCTTCCAGGGTGATCTGCTTGTATACTTATCCTGCTGGTTGGTGGTGCCTCCCTACTGCTATAGCTACCGGTCTCCAAGCCTGCCCCCTGACAGGGAGTGCCACTGAGAAATGGGAGGAGGTCCTCCCTTCAGGTCTTCATGGAAAAAGCGCTCTTCTGGTTTAATCAGGAAAACATCTCTCCTCCAGTCTAATCTCTGGGGCACTGCTGTCACTTTGACAGCCGGGTTTTTCCTTTCTGTATCACAAAGCAGTGACACATTTTGGGACTCTGGAGCATTTTGCATTTGTTTGAGAAGCAGATATGAGATATCACATCCCTTGCCTCTCAGCTGCCATAAGGGATAATAATGTGCAGCTGCTCCTGGGCTTCCCTCTCTTGGGACGCACCCAGTTCATTCTATTTTTTATTTATTGTACGGCAACTGCTGACTATTCTTGTACTTTCCGAATAAAAGTAATAATATAATGAAGTAGCCAGAAAGTAAAGGGCATATGCTGTATGCTTTTGCAGCTTGTTGGTTAGGATTTGCCAGTTGCGTATTGCAATATGTCAGAAATAAATATTAAGTTGCACTAATTGTTGTTGTCAAATAAAAAAATCGACAAATTGCCCCAAAGCCAAAAACTGCCTCCTCTCTTTTATTTTCTGCAATATCCTCACTTTCCCGTAACCTCTCCAATTTTCTTCTATCTGTCAGCACACTCAGGATGATAAAACTCAGCTCATCTACTGATGGTTGATAGCAGAGCGTTTTGGTTTATTTGCCTTGGGTGCTGGAAGACTTTGTCCTAGCACTGCTCATAAATAGTTCACTCATTTCTTACCATGAAGCCTAATACTGCTCATTCTTTCACTTATAGGAGAAAACGGCTTTGTTTAGTCAAAAGTACTTAAAGCTATACTCCGATGAGATCGGAAAATTGGTCAGGGAATGCATACAGACGATACGGACTAGGGCTATTGAATTAAAATTCACGGAGGTCCAATTAGTGAAACTTACTTCCAGCAGAGGTCTGAATCGCATGTTTGATCCTTAATGGTACTCTGCGCATTGGCAAACGCGGCTCGTTTTTTTTTTTTTTAAACAAATGGGCTGCCTACACGCAGAATGCAGGACTCAGTGATAAGAACCTAGCCTCAGATCCTTCACATCACAATACTGTTATATCAGTGTTCTCAGCCCACCCTGTACATCACAACCCCCTCCATTATTTCACAGCCCCCCTTTACATTACAGTCCTCAGACCCCCTTCATTTCACCCCCTTCACTTTCCTGTCCTCGCCTCCTTTATGGCACACCCCTTCATATTAGTGTCCCAAGTCCCCCCATCACATTCTTATCCTTGGCCCCCTTTATGTCACCCCCTACTTTACATTGCAGTCTCCAGCCCCCCTTCATATCCCCTCCCTTCACATTGCTCTCCTCACCCCCCACCCCCCTCTATCCCCCTCCTCCTTCACATTGCAGTCTCCAGCCCCCCCTTCATATCCCCTCCCTTCACATTGCTCTCCTCACCCCCCCACCCCCCTCTATCCCCCTCCTCCTTCACATTGCAGTCTTCAGCCCCCCCTTCATAGCCCCTCCCTTCACATTGCTGTCCTCACCCCCCCACCCCCCCTCTATTCCCCTCCTCCTTCACATTGCAGTCTCCAGCCCCCCCTTCATATCCCCTCCCTTCACATTACTCTCCTCACCCCCCCACCCCCCCTCTATCCCCCTCCTCCTTCACATTGCAGTCTCCAGCCCCCCTTCATATCCCCTCCCTTCACATTACTCTCCTCACCCCCCCACCCCCCTCTATCCCCCTCCTCCTTCACATTGCAGTCTCCAGCCCCCCTTCATATCCCCTCCCTTCACATTACTCTCCTCACCCCCCACCCCCCTCTATCCCCCTCCTCCTTCACATTGCAGTCTCCAGCCCCCCTTCACATTACTCTCCTCAACCCCCACCCCCCTCTATCCCCCTCCTCCTTCACATTGCAGTCTCCAGCCCCCCTTCACATTACTCTCCTCAACCCCCTCTATCCCCCTCCTCCTTCACATTGCAGTCTCCAGCCCCCTTTCATATTACTCTCCTCACCCCCCACCCCCCTCTATCCCCCTCCTCCTTCACATTGCAGTCTCCAGCCCCCCTTCATATCCCCTCCCTTCACATTGCTCTCCTCACCCCCCACCCTCTCTATCCCCCTCCTCCTTCACATTGCAGTCTCCAGCCCCCCTTCATATCCCCTCCCTTCACATTACTCTCCTCACCCCCCACCCCCCTCTATCCCCCTCCTCCTTCACATTGCAGTCTCCAGCCCCCCTTCACATTACTCTCCTCAACCCCCACCCCCCTCTATCCCCCTCCTCCTTCACATTGCAGTCTCCAGCCCCCCTTCACATTACTCTCCTCAACCCCCACCCCCCTCTACCCCCCTCCTCCTTCACATTGCAGTCTCCAGCCCCCTTTCATATTACTCTCCTCACCCCCCTCTATCCCCCTCCTCCTTCACATTGCAGTCTCCAGCCCCCTTCATATCCCCTCCCTTCACATTGCTCTCCTCACCCCCCACCCCCTCTATCCCCCTCCTCCTTCACATTGCAGTCTCCAGCCCCCCTTTGTATCCCCTCCCTTCACATTACTCTCCTCACCCCCCACCCCCCTCTATCCCCCTCCTCCTTCACATTGCAGTCTCCAGCCCCCCTTCATACCCCCTCCCTTCACATTGCTCTCCTCACCCCCCCACCCCTCTCTATCCCCCTCCTCCTTCACATTGCAGTCTCCAGCCCCCCCCTTCATATCCCCTCCCTTCACATTGCTATCTTCAGCCCCCCTTCATAGCCCCTCCCTTCACATTGCTGTCCTCACCCCCCCACCCCCCCTCTATTTCCCTCCTCCTTCACATTGCAGTCTCCAGCCCCCCCCTTCATAGCCCCTCCCATAACATTACTCTCCCCCACCCCTCTATTCCCCTCCTCCTTCACATTGCAGTCTCCAGCCCCCCCTTCATAGCCCCTCCCATAACATTACTCTCCCCCACCCCTCTATTCCCCTCCTCCTTCACATTGCAGTCTCCAGCCCCCCCCCCCTTCATATCCCCTCCCTTCACATTGCTGTCCTCACCCCCCCTCTATTCCCCTCCTCCTTCACATTGCAGTCTCCAGCCCCCCTTCATATTCCCTCCCTTCACATTACTCTCCTCACCCCCCCCAACACCCCCCCTCTATTTCCCTCCTCCTTCACATTGCAGTCTCCAGCCCCCCCTTCATAGCCCCTCCCATAACATTACTCTCCCCCACCCCTCTATTCCCCTCCTCCTTCACATTTCAGTCTCCAGCCCCCCCCTTCATAGCCCCTCCCATAACATTACTCTCCCCCACCCCTCTATTCCCCTCCTCCTTCACATTGCAGTCTCCAGCCCCCCCCCCTTCATATCCCCTCCCTTCACATTGCTGTCCTCACCCCCCCCTCTATTCCCCTCCTCCTTCACATTGCAGTCTCCAGCCCCCCCCCCTTCATATCCCCTCCCTTCACATTGCTGTCCTCACCCCCCCCCTCTATTCCCCTCCTCCTTCACATTGCAGTCTCCAGCCCCCCTTCATATTCCCTCCCTTCACATTACTCTCCTCACCCCCCCCCCCCCCAACACCCCCCCCTCTATTCCCCTCCTCCTTCACATTGCAGTCTCCGGCCCCCTTTCACAGCAGTCACATAGCCCTCTTCCCTGTCCTACCCTACACAGGGCAGAGGGCGGAAGGCATAGCAGGTCTAGAGATGACATCGGAAAGGCAGGACTGTTCTGCCGGAGGGCCAGCTTGTGAATGGTTGCTAGGACCTCCTAGTGAAAAATCAGTTAACCGGGGCAGCTCCATCCAGCGACATGCTGCCTCCCGATGTCAGCTCTGCGAACATGACAGTGCTAGCGGCGACTGAGGGGAAAAACTGTCTCCTAAAGGGCACAACCATAGTGGGTCCGGATGGGTTAGTAACTCGGTCCAGTGTCTCACTACCACTATAATTTGTTGAGTGGAGGAGATCTGTCATTTCAAGGAACCTGCAGTGGAAAGTGGATGTGATTGATCTCTTTTGCTCACTCTGGAAAAGCAATGCTCCTTGCCTCTACTTAATACAAGTGCTTTCAACCTCAAATCTTTAGCCCTTGTACACACGGTCGGAGATTCCGACGGAATGTGTCCGATCGGACCGTTTTGTCGGATATTCCGACTGTGTGTGGTCTCCATCGGACTGTTTCCGTCGGACCAAGTTTTCCAACTTGTTGGTAAAATTTTCTGACAAAATGCTCTGATCGGACATACTCCGATCATGTGTAGAGAATTCCGATCGGACAAAGTGCCACGCATGCTCAGATCAAATTCCTACACCAAAGCTATTGGCTACTAGCCTGAACGTAGTCCCGTCATAACGAAATAACGTCATCACGTTCTGAACGATCGGATCTTCTGACAACTTTGTTCGACCGTGTGTATGCAACAGTTTCGGACAAAATCCGACGGATTTGGTTGTCGGAATTTCCGACCGTGTGTACAAGGACATGGAGAGAAGCTGACGCATACTTTCCAAGGCCTTGCACACCAAGATCCAGGCCCAGTTCCTTACGAGGGTTCTGTTATGCAGGAAGCCCTAACATAGGGACCCTGCTGCTTAGAAGGTCCAACCATACAAGCACCAGTTCACCCCTCAGACAAAACCTCCATCTCTGGCCACCACCACCTCCTCTGCCCAGTTAACTGGTCCTCCTACCCTTGACTTCTTACTCTCCATCACCCATGAAGGTTTACACGTTGTTCCCATTCACTGTAGAAGCACACTCTCACCTTCTTCATAAGTAATTCAGATCGGTCGTTGTTACTGAATGAGAACTTCCTTTACCTGAAAAAAAAGGCATTGAATTAACATTTCCATAGGAGTTACAACAGTGAGGCACAAGTCATCAAACATGACAGCATTCTGTCTTTTTAAATACAATGCTGCTATTATGCTAGACATGGGCTATGCTGTGGTGCTCATTCCTTTTTAAATTGTATTAGTTCCCAACCAGTAGTAGTATGGCTTCTACCTTGAGCCCGATTTCAGGGTCCCTCAAAGGGGTAACCCAACTCTCAGTTCAATGCCACATCTCCACCTGCATGATCTTTTCACCCACAACCAAGAACAACAACCAGCCTGACTCCACTCGCTACATATACACTACAGTATCTCACAAAAGTGAGTACACCCCTCACATTTTTGTAAATATTTTTATTATATCTTTACATGTGATAGCACTGAAGAATACACTTTGTTACAATGTAAAGTAGTGAGTGTACAGCTTTATATCCCCCTCATAATAACTCAACAAACAGCCATTAATGTCTAAACTGCTGGCAACAAAACTGAGTACACCCCTGAATGAAAATGTACAAATTGGGCCCAAAAGTGTCAATATTTTGTGTGGCCACCATTATTTTCCAGCACTGCCTTCACCCTCTTGGACATGGAGGTCACCAGAGCTTCACAGGTTGTCACTGGAGTCCTCTTCCCCTCCCCCATGATGACATCACAGAGCTGGTGGATGTTGGAGACCTTCCCCTCCTCCACCTTCCGTTTGAGGATGTCCCACAGATGCTCAATAGGGTTTAGGTCTGGAGACATGCTTGGCCAGTCCATCACCTTTACCCTCAGCTTCTTTAGCAAGGCAGTGGTCATCTTGGAGGTGTATTTGGGGTGGTTATCATGTTGGAACACTTCCCTGTGGCCCAGTCTCCAAAGGGAGGAGATTATGCTCTGCTTCAGTATGTCACAGTACATGTTGGCATTCATGGTCCCCTCAATGATCTGTAGCCCCCCAGTGCCGGCAGCACTCATGCAGCCTCAGACCATGACACTCCCACCACCATGCTTGACTGTAGACAAGACACACTTGTCTTTGTCCTCCTCACCTGGTTGCCCCCACACACGCTTGTCACCATCTGACACCAAATACGTTTATCTTGGTCTCATCAGACCAGAGGACATACTGAAGCAGAGCATGATCCCCTCCTTTCAGAGACTGGGCCGCAGGGCAGTATTCCAACATAATAACAACCCCAAACACACCTCCAAGACGACCACAGCCCTGCTAAAGAAGCTGAAGGTAAAGGTGATGGACTGGCCAAGCATGTCTCCAGACCTAAACCCTATTGAGCCACACAAAATATTGACAGTTTGGGCCCAATTTGGACATTTTCATTTAGGGCTGCACTCACTTTTTTTGCCAGCGGTTTAGACATTAATGGCTGTGTGTTGAGTTATTTTGAGGGGACAGGAAATTTACACTGTTATACAAGCTGTACACTCACTACTTTACATTGTAGCAAAGTTTAATTTCTTCAGTGTAGTCACATAAAAAGACTGTATAGAATTCACAATGCTAACCACAACATGCAAGGCCCTCCACAACATCGCCCCCAGCTACATAACCAACCTCATCTGCAGATATCGCACCCTGTACAACCACTTTTACTTACAGGTAAGCCCAGGGCTTTTATTCTCAGAAAATAGGTGCAGGAACTCAACCACACCATGTCTGCGTCCGCCATGCACCCCGGGCACCTGCATCTCCCTTGTTCCCATTCTGTACTCAGTGGAAGATGCTCAGGAGATCAGATCTGTGGGAGCTATTGGGAGGCAAGCTATCACTGGTAAACACAGAAGCCGGACTCCTGTGTTTACAAGTGATAGCGGTGAGCAGGGAGCAGAGGGCCTGAGTCAGAGGTGGTGGATCTGAGTTCCACCAAGTTCCAGCTGAAAAAAATCCCTGGGTAAGCCTATATTAAGCCTATATTAAGGCTTACCTGTAGGTGCTGGAAATATCTCCTAAACCTCCACAGTTTAGGAGATATTTATGAAAAAGCCGAGCGCCGGTGACTACGGCGCGTGCGTACTTTAGAAAGGGCACATCATGCCATTTCTAATAGGGGTCATGCCGTGACTGGCGGCTTCCACGCACATGCGGGGGAGTTACATCGTGCGACTCCAGCCAATCACAGAGCCAGAGTTTTGTGGCCCCCGGAAGGAAGAGGAGCAAAGGTGGACGCTTCCTGCAAGTGGGGACAATGGTGGCATCGCAGGCTTCAGTTTCAGGCAGGGGCAGACTGAGAACTCATGGGGCCCCCGGGCAATAGGAGATTATGAGGCCCCCAGGCAATCAGAGGTTATGGGGCCACACAATATACACAAACACACACACACACAGTATACAATCACACAGTATACACACACACAGTATACACAGACATGTTTCTATTGGCTGAGAAAGTACTGGAGAGGTGGGGCAGGAATAATCTCAGGATTTTTAGACCAAAAGGATGTCGGTAAGGGACATTTCAGAGACAGATGTAAAAAAAATAAACACAAATTTTTACATACTGTCCCTGGTTTTACTGAGGCTGGCAACCCTGATGGGGCCCCCTAGTGGCATGGGGCCCTCGGGCAATGCCCGAGTGGCCCAATGGTCAGTCCGCCCCTGGTTTCAGGCAAGTGACACATAATGGGCTACTATGCCCATTATGCTTTACCTTTGCAGGAAAATAAAGGGGAGGTAAAACCCACCAGGGTTTACTTCCTCTGCAACTTGAATAAGTACAAGTAAAAAAAAAAAAAAAAAACATTTTAAAGTTATTAAAGTTATTATTTAATTCAATTCTTAAATCACACGTAGTGGGAAAGGTGAGCCGCGGCAAGTTGGTTGTCATTCGGCGCTATGTGTCAGCCAAGAATAATCATATGTCATTTAGCACTTACTGTAGATATGTTGGTTTTGAAAAATATAAAGTATCTGACAGAGTTCAACCTAACAAGGTAATTAAAGTACAGAAAAAAAAAAAAAAGCCTTGAAAATGTATTCCAGAATCGAGTCACGAACTCTTCTCACCAAGCTTTATGGCAGGGCTGGAGTTCAAAATCCAACCAATATCACAAAGTGATCAGTACAAATCAGACCCCCCCCCCCCACCCAAGCGATCGAGTAATGTGACCCCAGGAGTCATCCAAAATGGTTTACGAAAGGAACCCATTACGTTTTTTGCCAGACGTTGGATATGTTGGAAGACCCCTTGGTCTATGGAACCTATGGTATAGAGAGCCAACCAGGCATGTACTGGCCATTGGGACTACTGGGAGTTTCCTGGTGGGCCGATGGCTCAGTGGGCCACTCTGATGTAAGGGGGCTGGTGATGGGACACTCTGACGTAAGGGGGCTGCTCATGGGACACTCTGACGTAAGGGGGCTGCTCATGGGACACTCTGACGTAAGGGGGCTGCTAGTGGGACACTCTGACATAAGGGGGCTGCTCATGGGACACTCTGACGTAAGGGGGCTGCTCATGGGACACTCTGACGTAAGGGGGTTGCTCATGGGACACTCTGACGTAAGGGGGTTGCTCATGGGACACTCTGACATAAGGGGGCTGCTCATGGGACACTCTGACATAAGGGGGCTGCTCATGGAACACTCTGACATAAGGGGGCTGCTCATGGGACACTCTGACGTAAGGGGGCTGCTCATGGGACACTCTGACGTAAGGGGGCTGGTAATAGGACACTGATATAAGGGGTGCTGATGGGACACTCTGTTGTAAGGGAGCTGGTGATGGGACACTCTGATGTAAGGGGTGCTGATGGGACACTCAAAATGTAAGTGGGCCGGTCTGGATGAAGTCCAGGGCCAAATTTCTGTCCCAGTCCAGCCCTGGAGCCAACATGTTAATTTATTGCTCTGTATAGCCATACAATGACCAAGAATTTAGAGGCCATTCTTTGGACTTGGGAGCTTGACAAAAAGGCTTGAGTGGCATTGAAATGCATTTCTCCACCCGACCCTGACATCCCGCTGACATCACTTCCGGACAGCTCTACATCCCACAAGAAGCTCTCTGCCATCTTGTTGGTTTCCACTTCCTCATCTAAGTTGTCGTCCAGCCTGACATCTGGACTTTCCAGGATGCAAGTTTTAGGAAGAGGCTCCCCATCCCAGTAGACATGGGCGCCATCAATAAATTCGCTTAGTTCTGTTCCGTTACGGTTCGTATTAAAATTAATTCGTACTTCCTATTTTGTGTCCGAAATTCAATTTCAATTCGTACGAAATACGAATTGGAATTGTCGTTAGGTTCGTTAACTTGTACGAACGTTCGTTACGATGAATTTAACCCCTTCCCGCCGAGCGTACGCAGATGTGCGTACTCGGCTTCCGGGGGGTATATCGGGATGATGCCCGCACCTGCAGGCATCATCCCGGTACCGTTCTTTTCAGCAGGCAATTGGCTATCCAGCCATAACAACCGATGCGGCTAAAAGCTGCTCGGCTGTTATGCCGGAGGAGCGGGAGGGGACGTCCCCCCCTCCCTCCCGCCACCTCCCGCCGCTGTTACCGGTGCTCCCACTCGATCGGGAGCACCGATTCAAGTTCCGCCGCCTCCAGCTGCTGGGGAGGAACTGGAACGAGGCCGTAATCGGCGTCATTCCAGTCTCCTCATAGTAAACATGGAAGCGACGTCATGACTATGGCGCCGGTTTTAAAAAGATATACGGTATTCAGAATCGCCATTTTCGGCGATCTGAATACATTGAAGTGTAAAGGAGGGGTGGGAGGTCTTTTAGACCCCCGATCCCTCCATAAAGAGTACCTGTCACCACCTATTACTGTCACAAGGGATGTTTACATTCCTTGTGACAGCAATAAAAGTGATCAATTTTATTTATTTTTTTAAACAATTTAGTCATTTTAAAATAAATAAAAAAAAAAATTTTTTTTTTAAAGCGCCCACCTTCCCCGCCTTTCCCGCGAGCTCGCGAAGCAAAGAAAACGCATACGGAAGTCGCGCCTGCGTATGTAAACAGTGTTCAAATCACACATGTGAGGTATCGCCGCGATCGTCAGAGCGAGAGCAATAATTCTAGCACTAGACCTCCTCTGTAACGCTAACCTGGTAACTGTAAAACATTTTTAAAGCGTCGCCTATTGAGATTTTTAGGTACCGTACTTTGTCGTCAATCCACAAGTGCGTGCAATTATAAAGTGTGACATGTTTGGTATCTATTTACTCGGCGTAACATTATCTTTCACATTACGCAAAAAAATTGGGCTAATTTTACTGTTTTTTTTTAATTCATGAAAGTGTCCCTTTCCCCAAAAAGTTGCGTTTAAAACACCGCTGCGCAAATACCGCGTGACATAAAATATTGCAGCAATCGCCGTTTTATTCTCTAGAGTCTCTGCTAAAAAATATATATATATATATATATATATATAATGTTTGAGGGGTTCCAAGTAATTTTCCAGCAAAAAATATGGATTTTAAAGCGGAGGTCCACCCTAAAGTGGACCTTCCGCTCATCGGAACCCTCCCCCCCTCCGGCGCCACAATTGGCACCTTTAAGGGGGGAGGGGGGTACAGATACCTGTACAGTACAGGTATCTGCACCCACTTCCGGGATAGCTCTCTGCGGAAAGGGGCGTATATTGCGCCCCTTTCCGCAAGTCCCGCCCCTTTCCGCAAGTGCCCCGCTGCCTGCTGGGAAAACACACAGATCCCAGAGGCAGCGGGGACCGTCCTTATTGCGCAGCGTGGCTCGCGCATGCGCAGTAGGGAACCGGGAAATGAAGCCGAAAGGCTCCATTTCCTGATTCCCATACCCAAGATGGCGGTGCGGGCGCGCTGGACAGGTAAGTGTCACTATTTTAAAAGTCAGCAGCTGCAGTATTTGTAGCTGCTGGCTTTTAAAAAAAAAAAAAAAAACGCGGAGTCCCGGCGGACTCCCGCTTTAACTTGTAAACACCAAATGCCAAAAATAGGCTTAGTCATGAAAGGGTTAAAGGAAAAAATATATATACCTCAATATGACAGTCGATGCTGATGGAAGTTTGGTTTTTATCCAAAATTCCGTTGAAGAATTTCCTATCCGAAATACAAATTTTCGTTAGAGGAGGGGCTCCCACCATCCCTGTGCTGTGCCGACTTCCTCCTGGGGATTCGTCAACAAAAGTTCGTATTTCGTACAAAAAATTCAGACGCATGGCAATTCGTATTTCGGAATCCTCCCGAACGTACGAATTTAGGGAAATTCGTACGAATTTGAGATTCGTACGAAACGAGTCGCACATGTCTACATCCCAGATGCATGAGTCTGCCACCCATGGATGGCATACAATAAGTGCCATTTCTTCTTCCCATGTGAGTTGCTCATTTACTAGTATTTCTCAGTACAATTAAAGTGATTGTAAACGATTACCTTGTAAAACAACCCATTCAGTTTAAAATAGAAATGAAGCATGTTATATCTCTTTCACTATTTGTTTAGAAGGCTCAGGAGCCATTGGGAATAAAAGAATTTAATTTAAAAATGAATAAATAAATAGGTCACAAACCTCGGCACTTTAACCGCTTAAGGACCGCCTCCTGCACATATATACGTTGGCAGAATGGCACGGCTGGGCACAATCACGACGCTGTACGTGGCTCTTTAAGTGGCCAGCCGCGGGTCGTGAGCGCGCCGGCAGCGGCGCGCTCGCGACCCGGTCCTGAGCTCCGTGGCTGCGGGACCCGCGGACCCCGATCGCCGCTGGTGTCCCCGCGATCGCGTCACAGAGCTGAAGAACGAGGAGAGGTCTGTGTAAACCAACCTCTCTCCCCCGTGCTTCCCTGTGTGGCTGTCACCGATCGTCTCTTCCCTGTTATAGGGAAAGACGATCAGTGATGTCACATGCCAGGCCACGCCCCCCTACAATAAAAATAAAAAAACACATAACGTCACACATAACCCCCCCTCGCCCCCTAGTGGTTAACTCCTTCACTGCCAGTGTCATTTACACAGGAATCAGTGCATTTAAATAGATGCTGTATAAATGACAATGGTCCCAAAAATGGCCGATGTGTCCGCCATAATGTCGCAGTCACAATAAAAATCGCTGATCGCCGCCATTACTAGTAAAAAATAAAATTAATAATAATAATAAAAATTTAATAAAACTATCCCCTATTTTGTAAACGCTATAACTTTTGCGCAAACCAATCAATAAATCGCTAATTGCGATTTTTTTTTTTTACCAAAAATTTGTAGAAGAATGCGGATCGGCCTAAACTGAGGGGAAAAAAAAGTTTTTTTTATATATTTTTTGGGGATATTTATTATAGCAAAAAGTAAAAAATATTGCATTTTTTTCAAAATTGTCGCTCTATTTTTGTTTATAGCGCAAAAAAATAAAAACCGCGGAGGTGATCAAATACCACCAAAATAAATCTCTATTTGCGGGGAAAAAAAGACGCCAATTTTGTTTGGCAGCCACGTCGCACGAACGCGCAATCGTCAGTTAAAACGACGCAGTGCCGAATCGCAAAAAGGGGCCTGGTCCTTTTGGCTGGAAATTGGTCCGGGGATTAAGTGGTTAAAAGTGTCTATATATTGTAAATAGTAGCGCAAAGATAGTATATTGGAAAAATAGCAGCGTTGTTTGGTAAGGTTCTTCTTGCTGTTCAGTGTTCACTTGATTTATGGTTCATGCTTATTAGCCCACGACAATGCAAGACATTTTGAAATTGCCTCTTTTGATCTATTTGATGATTTGTTCAACAATCATGTTTTTTTGATTTATTGATATTTTCATTACCTTAACAATATACACTTTATTTTGTGGATATGTAGTCATATAAATTTTGTATATTTAATATTTACTCAATAATTTTTCATTGTATAACAGTCTCCACTCTCCACATACATTAGCTCCTGAAGAAGCTCTGTCGAGCGAAACATGTTGAGAAAGTGGTAGTAGCTGTGCGCAAATGCGTTTGCAGTGTAACAATAGATTCTTTTGAGTTATAATGTTGTTTTTATGAATTTATGTGTTTTTTGCTGTATGTCTTTTTTAACAAAAAAGCCTATCACCGAATTCTGTGTAAGGGACATCGGTCCCAAAGTGGAAGAGGCACAGCCGCCTCATCTATGCCAACCAGTACCGCCTGCCAGTGCCCACACAGTGCATATCAGTGCCCACCAGTGTAAATCAGTGCCACCAATCAGTGCCAACTATCAATGCCCAGGAGTGTCACCTATCAATGCCCACCAGTGGTGCCAATCAATGCCTCATCAGTGCCACCTAGCAGCGTTGTCCATCACTGTCCATCAGTGCCCATCACTGCCACCTATCTGTGCCCTTCAGTGCCACCTATAAATGCCTTTCAGTGCTGCCCATCAGTGCCCCACAGTGCCACCCCTCAGTGCCCATCAGTGCCACCCCTCAGTGCCAACCAGTGCCACCTATCAGTGCCCACCAATGCCTCCTTATCGGTGTCTATCAATGCAGCCTATCAGTGCAGCCTCATCAGCGTACATCAATGAAGGAGAAAAATTACCTGTTTGCAAAATTTTATAACAAAATATAAAAAGGGTTTTAATTTTTTTCAAAATTTTCAGTGTTTTTTTATTTTTTTAACAAAAAATAAAAAACCGAGGTGATCAAAAGCTCTATTTGTGGGGAAAAAAATTATAAAAATGTCATTTTGTTACAGTAAAGCACAAGTGCGCAATTGTCATTCAAAGTGCGACAGAGCTGAAAGCTGAAAAACGGATTATATAATTTTACAAGGACTTTTTTCAGCCCTCCCTGAAAATCACGCTAGGTCTTATTTTCGGGGTAGAGCCTTATTTTCTCGGAAACACAGTATTTGATTAGAATCATTACCCACCTATATTTGAAGAAAGCTGAGGATGAAGTCCAGCAAATCTCTTTAATTGAATTGTATTCGTACGCGTTTCGACGGACTAGGCCCGACGGACTTTCGGCGGAGGTCCAACGAACTTTCTGAACGAGCGGACTTGGCCACATACGACCCAACTAAGTCCGTCCGAAAGTCCGTTCGTTTTGAACGTGATGGCGTAAAGACGGGACTAAACAAGGAAGTTCAATAGCCAGTAGCCAATAGCTGTCCTTTGCGTCGTATTTGGTCCGTCGGACCATCACACAGACGAACGGTTTTCCCAATTTTTAGTCCGCCGGACTTGACTCCGTCGGATAGATTTGAAACATGTTTTATTTCTACCCTGTTTCCCCCAAAATAAGACCTAGCGTGATTGTCGGTGATGGCTCCAATATAAGCCCTACCCCCCAAATAAGCCTTATTTTCAGGGTAGGGCTTATTTGAGGGGTAGGGCTTATATGGCAGCCATCACCGACAATCACGCTAGGTATTATTTTCGGGGAAACAGGATAGGTCTGTCGGACTTTTGGGAGAAAAAAAAAAGTCCACTGGAGCCCACACATGATCGAATTGTCCGACGGATTCCGGTCCGCCGGACCAAGTCTGCCGGGAAGTCCGATCGCGTGTACGCGGCATTAGGAGTAGGGGTGGAAAATCCTACTTTTATGATGAGGTCACTTCCAGGATGAAGTTGCTCACATACAAAGCAATAGTATGAAAATTAAAGCCTATTTCTACCGCCTCGCTCCTCCCAGTCCTCCAGTTTTTCTTTTTTGCACCTTACGGCTTTGATGTGACCTTCTTAAATAAATGTTTGGATGTTATTTTTTTATTTTTTTTTATCATTCTCTATTTAAGAAAAGGTTGCATGTCAAATCACAAAAGAAAATTATTATACAAGCCTTGTTCGCCGGAAAGAACAAAATAATGACTGCATTGACATATCAATAGATACATTATATCCAAATGTAACAACCATAGGTGTGCACACTAGGGTTGCCACATCATCCCTTTAATCAAAGACGCATATTAATCACACAGGGATTTAATGCAGATGAGGCACCAAGTGAGTTTAATTACCATCTTAATCAGCCACAGAACCCGTGTAATTAATGTGTGTCCTGGATTAAAGGGATGATGTGGCAACACTAGTGCGCACAGGGTGTGCCGGGTGTGCCTGGACACACCCTAATCACCCCATGTGCATTATCCAGGGGCATCACCAGGTTGGGGGTGCCAGTGTAAATGCCACCATTAAAGGCTAGGTTCATCTTTAGGAACACGCTCCACCATAAATTTAGGTGTAGTGTAATTAACAAACCCAGGGAAGTTCCCCAGAGTAGCCGAGAAAGGGGATGGAGAGGAAAGGGAAATAAGATCTTTGAAGGAAGCCTGGTTTGCAGTCCCCGGGAAAGGGGGGAGGGGTTAGCTCACTATTTGGGTGTAGTAGGGGAGAAGAAAGAGAGAAAGTAGAACTATAGGCCACATTTTTTTTTTTTTCATTTTGGATAGAGTAAGGGAGGGTTATAGCCCCTGTCAGTTTATTTTTTGCCATCCCTGTCCCATTGCAGAGATTTCCATTCACTTCCTGCCCCATAGCCAAACAGGTAGTGCGAGGAAATCTATGCAAATTAAGGGCATACATTGCCCCCCCCCCCCCCAAAGCCCCCAGAACTAGTGTCCCCACTCAAAAAATACAGGGTGGGTCTTAAACAGCAAGGGGTGTGGTATTGACAGGAAGGGTGATATTTAAATTAGGGGGGTGCACGAGTTTAGTCAGGCCTAGGGTAGCACAAAACCTAAATGCACTACTGCTGGTAGGCTGCATTGATTTGACCAGCGCTGATGAGGCTGCATTTGATGTGCGCTGATAAGGCTGTATTTGATGGGCGCTGGTGAGGCTGCATTTGATGGGCACTGGTGAGGCTGCAATTGATGGGTGCTGGTGAGGCTGCAATTGATGGGCGCTGGTGAGGCTGCATAGGCTGCAATTGATGGGTGCTGGTGAGGCTGAAATTGATGGGCGCTGGTGAGGCTGAAATTGATGGGCGCTGGTGAGGCTGCATTTGATGGGCGCTGGTGAGGCTGCATTTGATAGGTGCTGGTGAGGCTGCATTTGATGGGCGCTGGTGAGGCTGCATTTGATAGGCACTGGTGAGGCTGCAATTGATGGGTGCTGGTGAGGCTGAAATTGATGGGCGCTGGTGAGGCTGAAATTGATGGGCGCTGGTGAGGCTGCATTTGATGGGCGCTGGTGAGGCTGCATTTGATGGGCGCTGGTGAGGCTGCATTTGATGGGCGCTGGTGAGGCTGCTGGTGAGGCACCGCCACTAATCACCGTACTGTGAGTGTAGAATGCCATAGTGACACCCCCAAGGGACGGAGAATTATGCTCAGCATTGAAAACAAAACAAAAAACTACAATTGGGTTTTAATGTGATACTAGACGTGTGCACTGCTGAAAAATTTGTTTTCATTTTCGTTTTTTTTGTTTTCCCGTTTTTCAGGTCATTCGTTATGACTGAGAAATTTGGAAATTCGAAAACGAATAACTAACTATTCAATTATAGGTATTGGAATTTCCTTTCCAATTTGGCTGTTAGTAATCGTAACGAATACAAATTTCGAAGTTTCGAATAATCCAAAATAACGAATATCGCATCGAAAACAAATGGAATGGAATGAATTTTTAATAATAATAATAAAAAGTTTTTATTATTATTAATATTGATATTTATTATTATTAATTTGTTACGTTTCATTCGTTTAGATGCGGCATTCGTTAATTTTGATTATTTGGAACTTCAGATGAATTCGTATTCGTTACGTTGACTTACAGCCAAATTTGAAAGGAGATTCCAATACCTATAACTTAATAGTAGGGATGAAGTTCAACTCGAACATCAGGTGTTCGCCCGTTCGCCGAACAGTGAATTTCACGGGGCGTTCGGGGGCAAATTCAAGAGCCCCCATGATGCGCTGCGAGACTGTAGTGCTTTGCTGTATGATGATTGGCCAAAGCATACACTTGACCTGCATGCTTTGGCCAATCGCAGCACGCTCCTCAGCAGAGCCATAATTGGCCAAAGGCAGGGTGCTTTTGGCCAATCATTGCTCGGGGGGGGGGGGGGGGTACTAAGGCAACGCCCCACACAATATAAGGCTGCTTACACAGCGCCCGTATAGTATGCTATAGTGAACGGAGATAGAGAGATTGAGCGAGATTAGGCAAGCAGGTTAGTTAGTGGCATTGTATTTGAGATATATATATATATATATATATATATATATTGTATATAACGTCAGACTAGTATGCAATATATATATATATATATATATATATATATATATATATATATATATACACTCTGCATTCAGGGTAGCCTATATATACAGTGTATGTTCATTTGATATATACAGTATATACAGACTACTAATATATATATATATATATATATATATATATATATATGTACACTGTCTGTGTGTGTATGTATATATATATATATATATATATATATATATATATATATATATATATATATAGATAGATAGATAGATAGATAGAGGGAGAGAGGGAGAGAGGGAGAGAGAGAGAGAGAGAGAGAGAGAGATAGACACACTCTGCATTCAGTGTAGCCTCTATATACAGTGCATTCGGTGGTGTACAGTTTCTAATACACTTCAGGTGGTGTACACATTATATAATACAGTGTAGTGCGGTGTTAAAAAAAAATAAAAATACCCATCATGTCCTGAAGGCCTCCAAGGAGTGGCAGACCCTCGCAGTCCACTAAAAGAGGGCAAGCAACCTCTGATATAATAATTTAACAGCAGGGACCGTTCCTGCACCCAACAAGAGTAACTTTGAGGGGTTACCGCGTTCTGCCTCCACCAACATCTAAGGCTCAAGTTTTCAGCAGAGTATACTATATAGTGCAGTCCGTATAGTATATATACTGCAGTTCAGAGTATATAGTGCACTCAGTGTAGTATATATGATACAGTGTAGAGTACAAGCAGTCCCCGAGTTACGGACAGGTTAGGGACCGCCTATTTGTTCTTAAGTTGGATTCGTTCATAATTCAGATGCGCATGCGCAGAACTGCGTTTTCCGATGTTTTCCCCTGTTTTCTGCTGTTGAGTTGTTCGTAAGTCGGAGGTTCATAACTCAGGGACCTCCTGTATATAGTGCAGTGTACAGTATATAATACAGTGTATTGAAGTGGTTAAGGGTTCCAGGCCCTTTGGGTCTGGTATGGATTTTGGGTGGGTGACCCCCCACGCCATTTAAAAAAACAAATTGGCGTGGAGTTCACTTTAATATCCATACCAGAACCGAAGAGCCTGGTATGGATTTAAAAAAGGGGGGGGGGGGGGCCACACTGTTTTAAAAAAAAAAAATTATGTATATTGCCGGAATCTGGCAAAACATTACAGCTGTGAGCCATTTTAAATGACATTTCTTCCTTTAGAAATGTAATTTTGCTGCGGTACTTTTCTAAACATGGGGAAAATGCGCTACTTTACAAGCATATTAAGGGGATCGACCCCCCCCCCCACCCCCCCCACCCCCCAGGCACGATATTTAAAGGAATATTTAAATGTTTATATGTTTCACTTTAAGCATTAATACAATCACTGCTCCTGAAAAAACTGCCATTTAAAAAAAAAAAAAAATGACATTGATCCATGTCCCCTGGGGTAGGACCCGGGTCCCCAAACACTTTTTATGACAATAACTTTGCATATAAGTCTTTAAAATTAGCACTTTTGGTTTTTCATGTTCGTGTCCCAAATACTTTGGCACAAATTTTTTGTCTGTTCCCATTTTCTGGTGCAAATTGATCCGGTGGGGGGGGGGGGGGGTTCGGCTCATCCCTATTATTTATTGGTTAGTAATAGTTAAATTATTATTAGTTAGATATTATTTCTGTTTTTTAGATTTTTGAATTTTCGTTCTTATTTTCGGATTTTTGGATTTTCGAAATCCAGAATTTCGGAAATGTTCAAATATTCCAATTCACGAATTTACGAGAATTCAAATTTAAGAAATATTCGGAAATATTTGTTAAACGCGTTTGTCGAAATGAGTTCAAAAACTAACACTTCTCCCTTCTGTATATGGATGATGCCACTGTAATTATTTTTATTATAATAAAAATATCTAAGTACCTTTGTCCAATGTGATATCCGGCTGTCACATGACCCCGGCTCTCTCCCAGCCTGTCTGCAGGGAAACATAAGTAGGAGGAGCTTCTAGTCCTCTTCTGCTGCTCACTTTATTAGGTCCCCCTTGCTAGTCCCGGGTTGGACCCCCTTTTGCCTTCATTCTTGGTGGTATAGATACAACAAGGTGTTGGAAACGTTCCTCAGAGATTTTGCTCCATAGTGACATGATGGCATCACACAGCTGCTGCAGATTTGTCGATACCAATCTCCCTTTCCCCCACATCCCAAAGGTTCTTCTCTATTGGATGAGATGTGGAGAGTGTGGAGGCCATTGGAGGACAGGGACCTCATTGTCCAGTGGTGAGATGATTGGAGCTTTATGACATGGTGCATTATCCTGCTGGAAGGAGCCATCAGAAGATGGGGACACTGTAGTCATAAAGGGATGGACATGGTCACCAACAATACTCAGGTAGGTTGTGGTGTTTAAACCATGATCAATTGGTACTAAGGGGCCCAAAGTGTGCCAAGAAAATACCCCCCCCCCACACCATTACACCCCCCACCACCAGCCTGAACCGGTGATACCCCATCCCCCACACCATTACACCCCCACCACCAGCCTGAACCGGTGATACCCCATCCCCCACACCATTACACCCCCACCACCAGCCTGAACCGGTGATACCCCATCCCCCACACCATTACACCCCCACCACCAGCCTGAACCGGTGATACCCCATCCCCCACACCATTACACCCCCCACCACCAGCCTGAACCAGTGATATCCCATCCCCCACACCATTACACCCCCACCACCAGCCTGAACCGGTGATACCCCATCCCCCACACCATTACACCCCCACCACAAGCCTGAACCGGTGATACCCCATCCCCCACACCAACTACACCCCCACCACCAGCCTGAACCAGTGATATCCCATCCCCCACACCATTACACCCCCCCCCACCAGCCTGAACCGGTGATATCCCATCCCCCACACCATTACACCCCCACCACCAGCCTGAACCGGTCATATCCCATCCCCCACACCATTACACCCCCACCACCAGCCTGAACCGGTGATACCCCATCCCCCACACCATTACACCCCCACCACCAGCCTGAACCGGTGATACCCCATCCCCCACACCATTACACCCCCACCACCAGCCTGAACCGGTGATACCCCATCCCCCACACCATTACACCCCCACCACCAGCCTGAACCGGTGATACCCCATCCCCCACACCATTACACCCCCACCACCAGCCTGAACCAGTGATACCCCATCCCCCACACCATTACACCCCCACCACCAGCCTGAACCGGTGATACCCCATCCTCCACACCATTACACCCCCACCACCAGCCTGAACCTGTGATACCCCATCCCCCACACCATTACACCCCCACCACCAGCCTGAACCGGTGATACCCCATCCCCCACACCATTACACCCCCACCACCAGCCTGAACCGGTGATACCCCATCCCCCACACCATTACACCCCCACCACCAGCCTGAACCGGTGATACCCCATCCCCCACATCATTACACCCCCACCACCAGCCTGAACCGGTGATATCCCATCCCCCACACCATTACACCCCCACCACCAGCCTGAACCGGTGATACCCCATTCCCCACACCATTACACCCCCACCACCAGCCTGAACCGGTGATACCCCATCCCCCGCACCATTACACCCCCACCACCAGCCTGAACCGGTGATACCCCATCCCCCACACCATTACACCCCCACCACCAGCCTGAACCAGTGATACCCCATTCCCCACACCATTACACCCCCACCACCAGCCTGAACCGGTGATACCCCATCCCCCACACCATTACACCCCCACCACCAGCCTGAACCAGTGATACCCCATTCCCCACACCATTACACCCCCACCACCAGCCTGAACCGGTGATACCCCATCCCCCACACCATTACACCCCCACCACCAGCCTGAACCGGTGATACCCCATCCCCCACACCATTACACCCCCACCACCAGCCTGAACCGGTGATACCCCATCCCCCACACCATTACACCCCAACCACCAGCCTGAACCGGTGATATCCCATCCCCCACACCATTACACCCCCACCACCAGCCTGAACCGGTGATACCCCATCCCCCACACCATTACACCCCCACCACCAGCCTGAACCGGTGATACCCCATCCCCCACACCTTTACACCCCCCACCACCAGCCTGAACCGGTGATACCCCATCCCCCACACCATTACACCCCCACCACCAGCCTGAACCGGTGATACCCCATCCCCCACACCAACTACACCCCCACCACCAGCCTGAACCTGTGATACCCCATCCCCCACACCATTACACCCCCCACCACCAGCCTGAACCGGTGATATCCCATCCCCCACACCATTACAACCCCACCACCAGCCTGAACCAGTGATATCCCATCCCCCACACCATTACACCCCCACCACCAGCCTGAACTAGTGATACCCCATCCCCCACACCATTACACCCCCACCACCAGCCTGAACCGGTGATACCCCATCCCCCACACCATTACACCCCCACCACCAGCCTGAACCGGTGATACCCCATCCCCCACACCATTACACCCCCACCACCAGCCTGAACCGGTGATACCCCATCCCCCACACCATTACACCCCCACCACCAGCCTGAACCGGTGATACCCCATCCCCCACACCATTACACCCCCACCACCAGCCTGAACCAGTGATACCCCATCCCCCACACCATTACACCCCCACCACCAGCCTGAACCGGTGATACCCCATCCCCCACACCATTACATCCCCACCACCAGCCTGAACCGGTGATACCCCATCCCCCACACCATTACACCCCCACCACCAGCCTGAACCGGTGATACCCCATCCCCCACACCAACTACACCCCCACCACCAGCCTGAACCTGTGATACCCCATCCCCCACACCATTACACCCCCCACCACCAGCCTGAACCGGTGATATCCCATCCCCCACACCATTACAACCCCACCACCAGCCTGAACTAGTGATACCCCATCCCCCACACCATTACACCCCCACCACCAGCCTGAACCGGTGATACCCCATCCCCCACACCATTACACCCCCACCACCAGCCTGAACCGGTGATACCCCATCCCCCACACCATTACACCCCCACCACCAGCCTGAACCGGTGATACCCCATCCCCCACACCATTACACCCCCACCACCAGCCTGAACCGGTGATACCCCATCCCCCACACCATTACACCCCCACCACCAGCCTGAACCAGTGATACCCCATCCCCCACACCATTACACCCCCACCACCAGCCTGAACCGGTGATACCCCATCCCCCACACCATTACATCCCCACCACCAGCCTGAACCGGTGATACCCCATCCCCCACACCATTACACCCCCACCACAAGCCTGAACCGGTGATACCCCATCCCCCACACCAACTACACCCCCACCACCAGCCTGAACCTGTGATACCCCATCCCCCACACCATTACACCCCCCCCCACCAGCCTGAACCGGTGATATCCCATCCCCCACACCATTACACCCCCACCACCAGCCTGAACCGGTCATATCCCATCCCCCACACCATTACACCCCCACCACCAGCCTGAACCGGTGATACCCCATCCCCCACACCATTACACCCCCACCACCAGCCTGAACCGGTGATACCCCATCCCCCACACCATTACACCCCCACCACCAGCCTGAACCGGTGATACCCCATCCCCCACACCATTACACCCCCACCACCAGCCTGAACCGGTGATACCCCATCCCCCACACCATTACACCCCCACCACCAGCCTGAACCAGTGATACCCCATCCCCCACACCATTACACCCCCACCACCAGCCTGAACTGGTGATACCCCATCCTCCACACCATTACACCCCCACCACCAGCCTGAACCGGTGATACCCCATCCTCCACACCTTTACACCCCCACCACCAGCCTGAACCGGTGATATCCCATCCCCCACACCATTACACCCCCACCACCAGCCTGAACCAGTGATACCCCATTCCCCACACCATTACACCCCCACCACCAGCCTGAACCGGTGATACCCCATCCCCCACACCATTACACCCCCACCACCAGCCTGAACCAGTGATACCCCATTCCCCACACCATTACACCCCCACCACCAGCCTGAACCGGTGATACCCCATCCCCCACACCATTACACCCCCACCACCAGCCTGAACCGGTGATACCCCATCCCCCACACCATTACACCCCCACCACCAGCCTGAACCGGTGATACCCCATCCCCCACACCATTACACCCCCACCACCAGCCTGAACCGGTGATACCCCATCCCCCACACCATTACACCCCCACCACCAGCCTGAACCGGTGATATCCCATCCCCCACACCATTACACCCCCACCACCAGCCTGAACCGGTGATACCCCATCCCCCACACCATTACACCCCCACCACCAGCCTGAACCGGTGATATCCCATCCCCCACACCATTACACCCCCACCACCAGCCTGAACCGGTGATACCCCATCCCCCACACCATTACACCCCCACCACCAGCCTGAACCGGTGATACCCCATCCCCCACACCATTACACCCCCACCACCAGCCTGAACCGGTGATACCCCATCCCCCACACCATTACACCCCCACCACCAGCCTGAACCGGTGATATCCCATCCCCCACACCATTACACCCCCACCACCAGCCTGAACCGGTGATACCCCATCCCCCACACCATTACACCCCCACCACCAGCCTGAACCGGTGATACCCCATCCCCCACACCTTTACACCCCCCACCACCAGCCTGAACCGGTGATACCCCATCCCCCACACCATTACACCCCCACCACCAGCCTGAACCGGTGATATCCCATCCCCCACACCATTACACCCCCACCACCAGCCTGAACCGGTGATACCCCATCCCCCACACCATTACACCCCCACCACCAGCCTGAACCGGTGATACCCCATCCCCCACACCAACTACACCCCCACCACCAGCCTGAACCTGTGATACCCCATCCCCCACACCATTACACCCCCCACCACCAGCCTGAACCGGTGATATCCCATCCCCCACACCATTACAACCCCACCACCAGCCTGAACCAGTGATATCCCATCCCCCACACCATTACACCCCCACCACCAGCCTGAACTAGTGATACCCCATCCCCCACACCATTACACCCCCACCACCAGCCTGAACCGGTGATACCCCATCCCCCACACCATTACACCCCCACCACCAGCCTGAACCGGTGATACCCCATCCCCCACACCATTACACCCCCACCACCAGCCTGAACCGGTGATACCCCATCCCCCACACCATTACACCCCCACCACCAGCCTGAACCGGTGATACCCCATCCCCCACACCATTACACCCCCACCACCAGCCTGAACCAGTGATACCCCATCCCCCACACCATTACACCCCCACCACCAGCCTGAACCGGTGATACCCCATCCCCGACACCATTACACCCCCACCACCAGCCTGAACCGGTGATACCCCATCCCCCACACCAACTACACCCCCACCACCAGCCTGAACCTGTGATACCCCATCCCCCACACCATTACACCCCCCCCACCAGCCTGAACCGGTGATATCCCATCCCCCACACCATTACACCCCCACCACCAGCCTGAACCGGTCATATCCCATCCCCCACACCATTACACCCCCACCACCAGCCTGAACCGGTGATACCCCATCCCCCACACCATTACACCCCCACCACCAGCCTGAACCGGTGATACCCCATCCCCCACACCATTACACCCCCACCACCAGCCTGAACCGGTGATACCCCATCCCCCACACCATTACACCCCCACCACCAGCCTGAACCGGTGATACCCCATCCCCCACACCATTACACCCCCACCACCAGCCTGAACCAGTGATACCCCATCCCCCACACCATTACACCCCCACCACCAGCCTGAACCGGTGATACCCCATCCTCCACACCATTACACCCCCACCACCAGCCTGAACCGGTGATACCCCATCCTCCACACCTTTACACCCCCACCACCAGCCTGAACCGGTGATATCCCATCCCCCACACCATTACACCCCCACCACCAGCCTGAACCGGTGATACCCCATTCCCCACACCATTACACCCCCACCACCAGCCTGAACCGGTGATACCCCATCCCCCACACCATTACACCCCCACCACCAGCCTGAACCGGTGATACCCCATCCCCCACACCATTACACCCCCACCACCAGCCTGAACCAGTGATACCCCATTCCCCACACCATTACACCCCCACCACCAGCCTGAACCGGTGATACCCCATCCCCCACACCATTACACCCCCACCACCAGCCTGAACCAGTGATACCCCATTCCCCACACCATTACACCCCCACCACCAGCCTGAACCGGTGATACCCCATCCCCCACACCATTACACCCCCACCACCAGCCTGAACCGGTGATACCCCATCCCCCACACCATTACACCCCCACCACCAGCCTGAACCGGTGATACCCCATCCCCCACACCATTACACCCCCACCACCAGCCTGAACCGGTGATACCCCATCCCCCACACCATTACACCCCAACCACCAGCCTGAACCGGTGATATCCCATCCCCCACACCATTACACCCCCACCACCAGCCTGAACCGGTGATACCCCATCCCCCACACCATTACACCCCCACCACCAGCCTGAACCGGTGATACCCCATCCCCCACACCATTACACCCCCACCACCAGCCTGAACCGGTGATACCCCATCCCCCACACCATTACACCCCCACCACCAGCCTGAACCGGTGATACCCCATCCCCCACACCATTACACCCCCACCACCAGCCTGAACCGGTGATATCCCATCCCCCACACCATTACACCCCCACCACCAGCCTGAACCGGTGATACCCCATCCCCCACACCATTACACCCCCACCACCAGCCTGAACCGGTGATACCCCATCCCCCACACCTTTACACCCCCCACCACCAGCCTGAACCGGTGATACCCCATCCCCCACACCATTACACCCCCACCACCAGCCTGAACCGGTGATATCCCATCCCCCACACCATTACACCCCCACCACCAGCCTGAACCGGTGATACCCCATCCCCCACACCATTACACCCCCACCACCAGCCTGAACCGGTGATACCCCATCCCCCACACCAACTACACCCCCACCACCAGCCTGAACCTGTGATACCCCATCCCCCACACCATTACACCCCCCACCACCAGCCTGAACCGGTGATATCCCATCCCCCACACCATTACAACCCCACCACCAGCCTGAACCAGTGATATCCCATCCCCCACACCATTACACCCCCACCACCAGCCTGAACTAGTGATACCCCATCCCCCACACCATTACACCCCCACCACCAGCCTGAACCGGTGATACCCCATCCCCCACACCATTACACCCCCACCACCAGCCTGAACCGGTGATACCCCATCCCCCACACCATTACACCCCCACCACCAGCCTGAACCGGTGATACCCCATCCCCCACACCATTACACCCCCACCACCAGCCTGAACCAGTGATACCCCATCCCCCACACCATTACACCCCCACCACCAGCCTGAACCGGTGATACCCCATCCCCCACACCATTACATCCCCACCACCAGCCTGAACCGGTGATACCCCATCCCCCACACCATTACACCCCCACCACAAGCCTGAACCGGTGATACCCCATCCCCCACACCAACTACACCCCCACCACCAGCCTGAACCTGTGATACCCCATCCCCCACACCATTACACCCCCCCCCCACCAGCCTGAACCGGTGATATCCCATCCCCCACACCATTACACCCCCACCACCAGCCTGAACCGGTCATATCCCATCCCCCACACCATTACACCCCCACCACCAGCCTGAACCGGTGATACCCCATCCCCCACACCATTACACCCCCACCACCAGCCTGAACCGGTGATACCCCATCCCCCACACCATTACACCCCCACCACCAGCCTGAACCGGTGATACCCCATCCCCCACACCATTACACCCCCACCACCAGCCTGAACCGGTGATACCCCATCCCCCACACCATTACACCCCCACCACCAGCCTGAACCGGTGATACCCCATCCCCCACACCATTACACCCCCACCACCAGCCTGAACCGGTGATATCCCATCCCCCACACCATTACACCCCCACCACCAGCCTGAACCGGTGATACCCCATCCCCCACACCATTACACCCCCACCACCAGCCTGAACCGGTGATACCCCATCCCCCACACCATTACACCCCCACCACCAGCCTGAACCAGTGATACCCCATCCCCCACACCATTACACCCCCACCACCAGCCTGAACCGGTAATACCCCATCCCCCACACCATTACACCCCCACCACCAGCCTGAACCGGTGATACCCCATCCTCCACACCTTTACACCCCCACCACCAGCCTGAACCAGTGATACCCCATCCCTCACACCATTACACCACCAGCCTGAACCGGTGATACCCCATTCCCCACACCATTACACCCCACCACCAGCCTGAACCTGTGATACCCCATCCCCCGCACCATTACACCCCCACCACCAGCCTGAACCGGTGATATCCCATCCCCCACACCATTACACCCCCACCACAAGCCTGAACCGGTGATACCCCATCCCCCACACCATTACACCCCCACCACCAGCCTGAACCGGTGATACCCCATCCCCCCACACCTTTACACCCCCCACCACCAGCCTGAACCGGTGATACCCCATCCCCACACCATTACACCCCCACCACCAGCCTGAACCGGTGATATCCCATCCCCCACACCATTACACCCCCACCACCAGCCTGAACCGGTAATACCCCATCCCCCACACCATTACACCCCCACCACCAGCCTGAACCGGTGATACCCCATCCCCCACACCTTTACACCCCCCACCACCAGCCTGAACCGGTGATACCCCATCCCCCACACCATTACACCCCCACCACCAGCCTGAACCGGTGATATCCCATCCCCCACACCATTACACCCCCACCACCAGCCTGAACCGGTGATACCCCATCCCCCACACCATTACACCCCCACCACCAGCCTGAACCGGTGATACCCCATCCCCCACACCAACTACACCCCCACCACCAGCCTGAACCTGTGATACCCCATCCCCCACACCATTACACCCCCCCCCACCAGCCTGAACCGGTGATATCCCATCCCCCACACCATTACACCCCCCACCACCAGCCTGAACCGGTGATATCCCATCCCCCACACCATTACACCCCCACCACCAGCCTGAACCGGTGATACCCCATCCCCCACACCATTACACCCCCACCACCAGCCTGAACCGGTGATATCCCATCCCCCACACCATTACACCCCCACCACCAGCCTGAACCGGTGATACCCCATCCCCCACACCATTACACCCCCACCACCAGCCTGAACCGGTGATACCCCATCCCCCACACCAACTACACCCCCACCACCAGCCTGAACCTGTGATACCCCATCCCTCACACCATTACACCCCCCCCCACCAGCCTGAACCGGTGATATCCCATCCCCCACACCATTACACCCCCCACCACCAGCCTGAACCGGTGATATCCCATCCCCCACACCATTACACCCCTACCACCAGCCTGAACCGGTGATACCCCATCCCCCACACCATTACACCCCCACCACCAGCCTGAACCGGTGATACCCCATCCCCCACACCATTACACCCCCACCACCAGCCTGAACCGGTGATACCCCATCCCCCACACCATTACACCCCCCCCCCCCACCAGCCTGAACCGGTGATATCCCATCCCCCACACCATTACACCCCCCACCACCAGCCTGAACCGGTGATATCCCATCCCCCACACCATTACACCCCCACCACCAGCCTGAACCGGTGATACCCCATCCCCCACACCATTACACCCCCACCACCAGCCTGAACCGGTGATACCCCATCCCCCACACCATTACACCCCCACCACCAGCCTGAACCGGTGATACCCCATCCCCACACCATTACACCCCCACCACCAGCCTGAACCGGTGATACCCCATCCCCCACACCATTACACCCCCACCACCAGCCTGAACCGGTGATATCCCATCCCCCACACCATTACACCCCCACCACCAGCCTGAACCGGTGATACCCCATCCCCCACACCATTACACCCCCACCACCAGCCTGAACCGGTGATACCCCATCCCCCACACCATTACACCCCCACCACCAGCCTGAACCGGTGATACCCCATCCCCCACACCAACTACACCCCCACCACCAGCCTGAACCTGTGATACCCCATCCCCCACACCAACTACACCCCCACCACCAGCCTGAACCTGTGATACCCCATCCCCCACACCATTACACCCCCCCCCCCACCAGCCTGAACCGGTGATATCCCATCCCCCACACCATTACACCCCCCACCACCAGCCTGAACCGGTGATATCCCATCCCCCACACCATTACACCCCCACCACCAGCCTGAACCGGTGATACCCCATCCCCCACACCATTACACCCCCACCACCAGCCTGAACCGGTGATACCCCATCCCCCACACCATTACACCCCCACCACAAGCCTGAACCGGTGATACCCCATCCCCCACACCAACTACACCCCCACCACCAGCCTGAACCTGTGATACCCCATCCCCCACACCATTACACCCCCCCCCACCAGCCTGAACCGGTGATATCCCATCCCCCACACCATTACACCCCCACCACCAGCCTGAACCGGTCATATCCCATCCCCCACACCATTACACCCCCACCACCAGCCTGAACCGGTGATACCCCATCCCCCACACCATTACACCCCCACCACCAGCCTGAACCGGTGATACCCCATCCCCCACACCATTACACCCCCACCACCAGCCTGAACCGGTGATACCCCATCCCCCACACCATTACACCCCCACCACCAGCCTGAACCGGTGATACCCCATCCCCCACACCATTACACCCCCACCACCAGCCTGAACCAGTGATACCCCATCCCCCACACCATTACACCCCACCACCAGCCTGAACCGGTGATACCCCATCCTCCACACCATTACACCCCCACCACCAGCCTGAACCGGTGATACCCCATCCTCCACACCTTTACACCCCCACCACCAGCCTGAACCGGTGATATCCCATCCCCCACACCATTACACCCCCACCACCAGCCTGAACCAGTGATACCCCATTCCCCACACCATTACACCCCCACCACCAGCCTGAACCGGTGATACCCCATCCCCCACACCATTACACCCCCACCACCAGCCTGAACCGGTGATACCCCAT
This sequence comes from Lithobates pipiens, assembly GCF_037356315.1. Lineage (NCBI taxonomy): Eukaryota > Metazoa > Chordata > Amphibia > Anura > Ranidae > Lithobates > Lithobates pipiens. The sequence goes on from NW_027507787.1 coordinate 241,339,201, forward strand.
TCCCCACACCATTACACCCCCACCACCAGCCTGAACCGGTGATACCCCATCCCCCACACCATTACACCCCCACCACCAGCCTGAACCGGTGATACCCCATCCCCCACACCATTACACCCCCACCACCAGCCTGAACCGGTGATACCCCATCCCCCACACCATTACACCCCCACCACCAGCCTGAACCGGTGATACCCCATCCCCCACACCATTACACCCCCACCACCAGCCTGAACCGGTGATATCCCATCCCCCACACCATTACACCCCCACCACCAGCCTGAACCGGTGATACCCCATCCCCCACACCATTACACCCCCACCACCAGCCTGAACCGGTGATACCCCATCCCCCACACCATTACACCCCCACCACCAGCCTGAACCGGTGATACCCCATCCCCCACACCATTACACCCCCACCACCAGCCTGAACCGGTGATACCCCATCCCCCACACCATTACACCCCCACCACCAGCCTGAACCGGTGATATCCCATCCCCCACACCATTACACCCCCACCACCAGCCTGAACCGGTGATACCCCATCCCCCACACCATTACACCCCCACCACCAGCCTGAACCGGTGATACCCCATCCCCCACACCTTTACACCCCCCACCACCAGCCTGAACCGGTGATACCCCATCCCCCACACCATTACACCCCCACCACCAGCCTGAACCGGTGATATCCCATCCCCCACACCATTACACCCCCACCACCAGCCTGAACCGGTGATACCCCATCCCCCACACCATTACACCCCCACCACCAGCCTGAACCGGTGATACCCCATCCCCCACACCAACTACACCCCCACCACCAGCCTGAACCTGTGATACCCCATCCCCCACACCATTACACCCCCCACCACCAGCCTGAACCGGTGATATCCCATCCCCCACACCATTACAACCCCACCACCAGCCTGAACCAGTGATATCCCATCCCCCACACCATTACACCCCCACCACCAGCCTGAACTAGTGATACCCCATCCCCCACACCATTACACCCCCACCACCAGCCTGAACCGGTGATACCCCATCCCCCACACCATTACACCCCCACCACCAGCCTGAACCGGTGATACCCCATCCCCCACACCATTACACCCCCACCACCAGCCTGAACCGGTGATACCCCATCCCCCACACCATTACACCCCCACCACCAGCCTGAACCGGTGATACCCCATCCCCCACACCATTACACCCCCACCACCAGCCTGAACCAGTGATACCCCATCCCCCACACCATTACACCCCCACCACCAGCCTGAACCGGTGATACCCCATCCCCCACACCATTACACCCCCACCACCAGCCTGAACCGGTGATACCCCATCCTCCACACCTTTACACCCCCACCACCAGCCTGAACCAGTGATACCCCATTCCCCACACCATTACACCGCCACCACCAGCCTGAACCGGTGATACCCCATCCCCCACACCATTACACTCCCACCACCAGCCTGAACCAGTGATACCCCATCCCCCACACCATTACACCCCCCACCACCAGCCTGAACCGGTGATACCCCATCCTCCACACCTTTACACCCCCACCACCAGCCTGAACCGGTGATACCCCATCCCCCACACCATTACACCCCCACCACCAGCCTGAACCAGTGATACCCCATCCCCCGCACCATTACACCCCCACCACCAGCCTGAACCGGTGATACCCCATCCCCCACACCATTACACCCCCACCACCAGCCTGAACCGGTGATACCCCATCCTCCACACCTTTACACCCCCACCACCAGCCTGAACCAGTGATACCCCATCCCTCACACCATTACACCACCAGCCTGAACCGGTGATACCCCATTCCCCACACCATTACACCCCCACCACCAGCCTGAACCTGTGATACCCCATCCCCCGCACCATTACACCCCCACCACCAGCCTGAACCGGTGATATCCCATCCCCCACACCATTACACCCCCACCACCAGCCTGAACCGGTGATACCCCATCCCCCACACCTTTACACCCCCACCACCAGCCTGAACCAGTGATACCCCATTCCCCACACCATTACACCCCCACCACCAGCCTGAACCGGTGATACCCCATCCCCCACACCATTACACCCCCACCACCAGCCTGAACCGGTGATACCCCATCCCCCACACCATTACACCCCCACCACCAGCCTGAACCGGTGATACCCCATCCCCCACACCATTACACCCCCACCACCAGCCTGAACCGGTGATATCCCATCCCCCACACCATTACACCCCCACCACCAGCCTGAACCGGTGATACCCCATCCCCCACACCATTACACCCCCACCACCAGCCTGAACCGGTGATACCCCATCCCCGACACCATTACACCCCCACCACCAGCCTGAACCGGTGATACCCCATCCCCCACACCATTACACCCCCACCACCAGCCTGAACCGGTGATATCCCATCCCCCACACCATTACACCCCCACCACCAGCCTGAACCGGTGATACCCCATCCCCCACACCATTACACCCCCACCACCAGCCTGAACCGGTGATACCCCATCCCCCACACCAACTACACCCCCACCACCAGCCTGAACCTGTGATACCCCATCCCCCACACCATTACACCCCCACCACCAGCCTGAACCGGTGATACCCCATCCCCCACACCATTACACCCCCACCACCAGCCTGAACCGGTGATACCCCATCCCCCACACCATTACACCCCCACCACCAGCCTGAACCAGTGATATCCCATCCCCCACACCATTACACCCCCACCACCAGCCTGAACCGGTGATATCCCATCCCCCACACCATTACACCCCCACCACCAGCCTGAACCGGTGATACCCCATCCCCCACACCATTACACCCCCACCACCAGCCTGAACCGGTGATACCCCATCCCCCACACCATTACACCCCCACCACCAGCCTGAACCGGTGATACCCCATCCCCCACACCATTACACCCCCACCACCAGCCTGAACCGGTGATACCCCATCCCCCACACCATTACACCCCCACCACCAGCCTGAACCGGTGATACCCCATCCCCCACACCATTACACCCCCACCACCAGCCTGAACCGGTGATATCCCATCCCCCACACCATTACACCCCCACCACCAGCCTGAACCGGTGATACCCCATCCCCCACACCATTACACCCCCACCACCAGCCTGAACCGGTGATACCCCATCCCCCACACCATTACACCCCCACCACCAGCCTGAACCAGTGATACCCCATCCCCCACACCATTACACCCCCACCACCAGCCTGAACCGGTGATACCCCATCCCCCACACCATTACACCCCCACCACCAGCCTGAACCGGTGATACCCCATCCTCCACACCTTTACACCCCCACCACCAGCCTGAACCAGTGATACCCCATTCCCCACACCATTACACCCCCACCACCAGCCTGAACCAGTGATACCCCATTCCCCACACCATTACACCCCCACCACCAGCCTGAACCGGTGATACCCCATCCCCCACACCATTACACTCCCACCACCAGCCTGAACCAGTGATACCCCATCCCCCACACCATTACACCCCCCACCACCAGCCTGAACCGGTGATACCCCATCCTCCACACCTTTACACCCCCACCACCAGCCTGAACCGGTGATACCCCATCCCCCACACCATTACACCCCCACCACCAGCCTGAACCAGTGATACCCCATCCCCCGCACCATTACACCCCCCACCACCAGCCTGAACCGGTGATACCCCATCCCCCACACCATTACACCCCCACCACCAGCCTGAACCGGTGATACCCCATCCTCCACACCTTTACACCCCCACCACCAGCCTGAACCAGTGATACCCCATCCCTCACACCATTACACCACCAGCCTGAACCGGTGATACCCCATTCCCCACACCATTACACCCCCACCACCAGCCTGAACCTGTGATACCCCATCCCCCGCACCATTACACCCCCACCACCAGCCTGAACCGGTGATATCCCATCCCCCACACCATTACACCCCCACCACCAGCCTGAACCGGTGATACCCCATCCCCCACACCTTTACACCCCCCACCACCAGCCTGAACCGGTGATACCCCATCCCCCACACCATTACACCCCCACCACCAGCCTGAACCGGTGATATCCCATCCCCCACACCATTACACCCCCACCACCAGCCTGAACCGGTGATACCCCATCCCCCACACCATTACACCCCCACCACCAGCCTGAACCGGTGATACCCCATCCCCCACACCTTTACACCCCCCACCACCAGCCTGAACCGGTGATACCCCATCCCCCACACCATTACACCCCCACCACCAGCCTGAACCGGTGATACCCCATCCCCCACACCTTTACACCCCCACCACCAGCCTGAACCGGTGATACCCCATCCTCCACACCTTTACACCCCCACCACCAGCCTGAACCAGTGATACCCCATTCCCCACACCATTACACCCCCACCACCAGCCTGAACCGGTGATACCCCATCCCCCACACCATTACACCCCCACCACCAGCCTGAACCGGTGATACCCCATCCCCCACACCATTACACCCCCACCACCAGCCTAAACCGGTGATACCCCGTCCCCCACACCATTACACCCCCACCACCAGCCTGAACCGGTGATATCCCATCCCCCACACCATTACACCCCCACCACCAGCCTGAACCGGTGATACCCCATCCCCCACACCATTACACCCCCACCACCAGCCTGAACCGGTGATACCCCATCCCCCACACCATTACACCCCCACCACCAGCCTGAACCAGTGATACCCCATCCCCCACACCATTACACCCCCACCACCAGCCTGAACCGGTGATACCCCATCCCCCACACCATTACACCCCCACCACCAGCCTGAACCAGTGATACCCCATCCCCCGCACCATTACACCCCCCACCACCAGCCTGAACCGGTGATACCCCATCCCCCACACCATTACACCCCCACCACCAGCCTGAACCGGTGATACCCCATCCCCCACACCATTACACCCCCACCACCAGCCTGAACCAGTGATACCCCATCCCTCACACCATTACACCACCAGCCTGAACCGGTGATACCCCATCCCTCACACCATTACACCACCAGCCTGAACCAGTGATACCCCATCCCTCACACCATTACACCACCAGCCTGAACCTGTGATACCCCATCCCCCGCACCATTACACCCCCACCACCAGCCTGAACCGGTGATATCCCATCCCCCACACCATTACACCCCCACCACCAGCCTGAACCGGTGATACCCCATCCCCCACACCATTACACCCCCCACCACCAGCCTGAACCGGTGATACCCCATCCCCCACACCATTACACCCCCACCACCAGCCTGAACCGGTGATACCCCATCCTCCACACCATTACACCCCCACCACCAGCCTGAACCAGTGATACCCCATCCCCCACACCATTACACCCCCAGCACCAGCCTGAACCGTTGATATCCCATCCCCCACACCATTACACCCCCACCACCAGCCTGAACCAGTGATACCCCATCCCCCACACCATTACACCCCCCACCACCAGCCTGAACCGGTGATACCCCATTCCCCACACCATTACACCCCCACCACCAGCCTGAACCGGTGATACCCCATCCCCCACACCATTACACCCACACCACCAGCCTGAACCGGTGATACCCCATCCCCCACACCATTACACCCCCACCACCAGCCTGAACCGGTGATATCCCATCCCCCACACCATTACACCCACACCACCAGCCTGAACCGGTGATACCCCATCCCCCACACCATTACACCCCCACCACCAGCCTGAACCGGTGATATCCCATCCCCCACACCATTACACCCACACCACCAGCCTGAACCGGTGATATCCCATCCCCCACACCATTACACCCCCACCACCAGCCTGAACCGGTGATACCCCATCCCCCACACCATTACACCCCCACCACCAGCCTGAACCGGTGATACCCCATCCCCCACACCATTACACCCCCACCACCAGCCTGAACCAGTGATACCCCATCCCTCACACCATTACACCACCAGCCTGAACCGGTGATACCCCATCCCTCACACCATTACACCACCAGCCTGAACCAGTGATACCCCATCCCTCACACCATTACACCACCAGCCTGAACCTGTGATACCCCATCCCCCGCACCATTACACCCCCACCACCAGCCTGAACCGGTGATATCCCATCCCCCACACCATTACACCCCCACCACCAGCCTGAACCGGTGATACCCCATCCCCCACACCATTACACCCCCCACCACCAGCCTGAACCGGTGATACCCCATCCCCCACACCATTACACCCCCACCACCAGCCTGAACCGGTGATACCCCATCCTCCACACCATTACACCCCCACCACCAGCCTGAACCAGTGATACCCCATCCCCCACACCATTACACCCCCCACCACCAGCCTGAACCGGTGATACCCCATCCCCCACACCATTACACCCCCACCACCAGCCTGAACCAGTGATATCCCATCCCCCACATCATTACACCCCCCACCACCAGCCTGAACCGGTGATACCCCATCCCCCACACCTTTACACCCCCACCACCAGCCTGAACCAGTGATACCCCATCCCCCACACCATTACACCCCCAGCACCAGCCTGAACCGTTGATATCCCATCCCCCACACCATTACACCCCCACCACCAGCCTGAACCAGTGATACCCCATCCCCCACACCATTACACCCCCCACCACCAGCCTGAACCGGTGATACCCCATTCCCCACACCATTACACCCCCACCACCAGCCTGAACCGGTGATACCCCATCCCCCACACCATTACACCCACACCACCAGCCTGAACCGGTGATACCCCATCCCCCACACCATTACACCCCCACCACCAGCCTGAACCGGTGATATCCCATCCCCCACACCATTACACCCACACCACCAGCCTGAACCGGTGATACCCCATCCCCCACACCATTACACCCCCACCACCAGCCTGAACCGGTGATATCCCATCCCCCACACCATTACACCCACACCACCAGCCTGAACCGGTGATATCCCATCCCCCACACCATTACACCCCCACCACCAGCCTGAACCGGTGATACCCCATCCCCCACACCATTACACCCCCACCACCAGCCTGAACCGGTGATACCCCATCCCCCACACCATTACACCCCCACCACCAGCCTGAACCGGTGATACCCCATCCCCCACACCATTACACCCCCACCACCAGCCTGAACCGGTGATACCCCATCCCCCACACCATTACACCCCCACCACCAGCCTGAACCGGTGATACAAGGCAGGATGGATCCATGCGCCAAATTCTGACCCCACCATCTGAATGTCGGAGCTGAAATCCAGACTCATCAGACCAGGCAACGTTTTTTCCAATCTTCTATTGCCCAATTTTGGTGATCCTGTGCCAATTGCAGCCTCAGTTTCCTGTTCTTGGCTGACAGGAGTGGCACCCGGTGTGTGGTCTTCTGCTGCTGTAGCCTATCTGCTTCAAGGTTGGATGTGTTGTGTGTTCAGAGATGGTATTCTGCATACCTTGGGCGTAACGAGAGGTTATTTGAGTTACTGTCGCCTTTCTATCATCTGGAACCAGTCTGCCCCATTCTCCTCTGACCTCAACCAGGCATTTTCCTCCACACAACCGCCGCTCACTGGATATTTTCTCCTTTTTTGACCATTTTCTGTAAACCTGAGAGATGGTCGTGTGTGAAAAGCCCAGAAATACTCAGACCGTCCCCCGTCTGGCACCAACAACCATGCCACGTTCAAAGCCACTTAAATCCCCTTTCTTCCCTATTCTAAAGCTTGAACTTCAGCAAGTCGTCTTCACCACATCTAGATGCCTAAATGCATTGAGTTCTTGTCATGTGATTGGCTGATTAGCAATTTGTGTTACCAAGCAATTGAACAAGTGTACCTAATAAAGTGTACAATGCCTTGAAAAAGTATTCACACCCCTTGACATTTTCCACATTTTGTCATGTTACACATAAAAAAATAAATGTATTTTATTGGGATTTTAGGTGAAAAATTTGTGTGTGTGTGTGGGGGGGGGGGGGGGGGGGCATTTGTATTCAGCCCCCTTTACTCTGATACCCCTAACTAAAATCTAGTGTAACCAATTGCCTTCAGAAGTCACCTAATTAGTAAATAGAGTCCACCTGTGTGTAATTTAATCTCAGTATAAATACAGCTGTTCTGTGAAGCCCTCAGAGGTTTGTTGGAGAACCCTAGTGAACAAACAGCGTCATGAAGGCCAATGAACACACCAGACAGGTCAGGGATAAAGTTGTGGAGAAGTATAAAGCAGGGTTAGGTTATAAATATCTCCCAAGCTTTGAGCATCTCCTGGAGCTCTGTTCAATCCATCATCGGAAAATGGAAAGAGTATGGGCACAACCGCAAACCTACCAAGACATGGCCGTCCAACTAAACTGACCGGGCCGGGCAAGGAGAGCATTCATCAGAGAAGAGCCAAGAGGCCCATGGTAACTCTGGAGGAGCTGCAGAGATCCACAGCTCAGGGGGGAGAATCTGTCCACAGGGCAACTATTAGTCGTCTCTCCACAAATCTGCCCTTTATGGAAGAGTGACAAGAAGAAAGACATTGGAGAAAGAAAGTCATAAGAAGTCCTGTTTGTAGTTTGTGAGAAGCCATGTGGGGGAGGGGGCAGCAAACATGTGGAAGAAGGTGATCTGGTCAGATGAGACCAACATTCAACTTTATGGCCTAAAAGCAAAACGCTATGTGTGTGGGGAAAACTAACACCGCCCATCCCCCTGAACACACCATCCCCACTGTGAGACATGGTGGTGGCAGCATCATGTGGTGGGGATGGTTTTCTTCAGCAGGGACAGGGAAGCTGGTCAGAGTTGATGGGAAGATGGATGGAGCCAAATACAAGGCAATCTTAGCCCTTGTACACACGGTCGGACATTCAGACAGAAAAATGTCCGATCGGACCGTGTTGTTGGATAATCCGACCGTGTGTGGGCTCCATCGGACTGTTTCCGTCTGAATATCCGACCAACAAAGTTTTAGAGCTGGGCTATAAAATTTTCCGACAACATGATCCGATTTGTAGAGAATTTCCGATCGGACAAAGTGCCACGCATGCTCAGATCAAATTCCTAGACCAAAGCTTTTGGCTACTTAGCCTGAACGTAGTCCCCGTCGTAACGAAATAACGTCATCACGTTCCGAACGATCAGATTTTCTGACAACTTTGTCCGACCGTGTGTATGCAACACCAGTTTCGGACAAAATCCGATGGATTTTGTTGTCGGAATGTCCGACCCGTGTGTACAAGGGCTTATGCCGCGTACACACGATCAAACAATCTGGTGGAAAAGTCCGCCAAACAATCCCCCCGTTTGTAGCCTCCGGCATACTTTTTTGACCCGAAAGTACGGCGGACTTAGAATGCTGTGTTGCACACCAATCTTCCCGGCGGACTCGCATTTCGGCGAACAATCCGGCCGTGTGTATGCCAGTCCACCGTACTTTTGAAATGAGCGGACTTTTCCCGCCCGGAGAAAAGTCCGCTCATTTCGAGCGGGTCTCCAGGTAGGCGGGGCCCGCGAAGGAGACGTCGCTGGCCCCCCCGCCTGGTATGGACTTAAAGGGGAACCCCAACACCGAAAAAAATCGGCGTGGGGGTCCCCCCCAAGTCCACAACAGACCCTTGTCCGAGCACGCTACCCGGCCGGCCAGGAAAGGGGGGCGAGCGAGCGCCCCCCCCCTCCTGAGCCGTACCAGGCCGCGTACCCTCAACATGGGGGGTGCCTTGGGGAAGGGGGGCCGCGCGGCCCCCCCACCCCAAAGCACCTTGTCCCCATGTTGATGAGGACAAGGGCCTCTTCCCGACAACCCTGGCCGTTGGTTGTCGGGGTCTGCGGGCGGGGGGCTTATCGGAATCCGGGAGCCCCCTTTAATAAGGGGGCCCCCGGATACCGGCCCCCCCACCCTATGTGAATGAGTATGGGGTACAATGTACCCCTACCCATTCACCTGTGAAATAAAAGTACAAAAAAAACACAACACACGAGATAAAATACTTTATTGCACAGCTCCGGGGGTCTTCCGTCTTCGGGGGTCTTCTCGCCGGACTCCTCCGCTATCTTCTTGTAGCTCCTTTACTAGCGGAGGAGCCCGGCTTTCTTCCTCGCCGCCGCCCTCTTCTTCCGACTTCGGGGGTCTTGTCCCCCTCTACCGGTCTTCTGTCGCCGCCGCCGCCGACACCGCGTGGCCCCCCCTTCCCCAAGGCACCCCCCATGTTGAGGGTACGCGGCCTGGTACGGCTCAGGAGGGGGGGGCACTCGCTCGCCCCCCTTTCCTGGCCGGCCGGGTAGCATGCTCGGACAAGGGTCTGTTGTGGACTTGGGGGGAACCCCCACGCCGATTTTTTTCGGCGTTGGGGTTCCCCTTTAAGTCCATACCAGGCGGCGGGGCCAGCGACGTCTCCTTCGCGGGCTCCGCCTACCTGGAGACGCGCTCGAAATGAGCGGACTTTCCTCCGCGTGTGTGGGCGAGCCCGTTCATTTCAAAAGTTAGGGCGGATAGTACGGCGGACTTAGTACGCCGTATTAGTCCGCTCAAAAAGTGCCGTGTGTGGGCAAGTAGCCCGTTCGGAAAGTCCGACGGACAGTCTGGCGGAAAGTCCGCCAGACTAAGTACGTCGGACATACCACTACGTGTGTACGCGGCTTTAGAGTCTGCAAAAGACTTGAGACCGGGGCGGAGGGTCACCTTCCAGCAGGACAACGACCCGAAACATCCAACCAGAGCTACAATGGAATGGTTTACATCAAAGCATATTCATGTGTTAGCCCCTGTACACACGGTCGGAGATTTCGACAACCAAATCCGTCGGATTTTGTCCAAAACTGTTGCATACACACGGGTCGGACGAAGTTGTCAGAAAAAATCCGATCGTTCAGAACGTGATGACATTATTTCGTTACGACGGGACTACATTCAGGCTAGTAGCCAATAGCTTTGGTGTAGGAATTTGATCTGAGCATGCGTGACACTTTGTCCGATCGTAATTCTCTACACATGATCGGAGTATGTCCGATCGGACCAGTTTGTCGTAAAATATTTCCGGCAAGTTGGAAAATTTGGTCCGAGGGAAACAGTCCGATGCAGACCACACACAGTCGGATTATCCGACAACACGGTCCGATTGGACACATTCCGACAGATTCTCCGACCGTGTGTACAAGGGCTTTAGAATGGCCCCAGTCACAGTCCAGACCTAAATCCCATTGAGAATCTGTGGCAAGACCTGAAAATTGCTGATCACAGAGGCTCTCCATCCAATCTGACAGAGCTTGAGATATTTTACAAAAGAAGAAGAATGGGCAGAAATGTCCCTCTCTAGATGTGCAAAGCTGGTAGAGACACCCCCAAAAAGACTTGCAGCTGTAATTGTAGTGAAAGGCGGTTCTACAAAGTATTGACTCCGGGGGGCGCCATACAAATGCCCCTCCCACACTTTTCACATATTTATTTGTAAAAAAAAAAAATTGAAAACCATTTATCATTTTCCTTCCACTTCACAATTATGGGCCACTTTGTGTTGGTTTATTACATAAAATCCCAATAAAATACATTTACCGTATTTATCGGCGTATAACACCCACCCCAAGTTTAGGAGGGAATTTTAAGGAAAATTTTTTTTAGGAGGAAAGTTTAAGGGAAAAAAAAAACAACTTACATTTATATGCCCATCAGTGTCATCTGCAGCCTTGTCCACCATTGCACCCTTATGCAGCCGTGTCCACCATTGCAGCCTTATGCAGCCTTGTCCACCATTGCAGCCTTATGCAGCCTTGTCCACCATTGCAGCCTTATGCAGCCGTGTCCACCATTGCAGCCTTATGCAGCCTTGTCCACCATTGCAGCCTTATGCAGCCTTGTCCACCATTGCAGCCTTATGCAGCCGTGTCCCCCATTGCAGCCTTATGCAGCCGTGTCCCCCATTGCAGCCTTATGCAGCCGTGTCCCCCATTGCAGCCTTATGCAGCCGTGTCCCCCATTGCAGCCTTATGCAGCCTTGTCCACCATTGAAGCCTTATGCAGCCTTGTCCACCATTGCAGCCTTATGCAGCCGTGTCCCCCATTGCAGCCTTATGCAGCCGTGTCCCCCATTGCAGCCTTATGCAGCCGTGTCCCCCATTGCAGCCTTATGCAGCCGTGTCCCCCATTGCAGCCTTATGCAGCCTTGTCCACCATTGCAGCCTTATGCAGCCGTGTCCCCCATTGCAGCCTTATGCAGCCTTGTCCACCATTGCAGCCTTATGCAGCCATGTCCCCATTGCAGCCTTATGCAGCCGTGTCCCCCATTGAAGCCTTATGCAGCCTTGTCCCCCATTGCAGCCTTATGCAGCCTTGTCCACCATTGCAGCCTTATGCAGCCATGTCCCCATTGCAGCCTTATGCAGCCGTGTCCCCCATTGCAGCCTTATGCAGCCTTGTCCACCATTGCAGCCTTATGCAGCCGTGTCCCCCATTGAAGCCTTATGCAGCCGTGTCCCCCATTGCAGCCTTATGCAGCCTTGTCCACCATTGCAGCCTTATGCAGCCATGTCCCCATTGCAGCCTTATGCAGCCGTGTCCCCCATTGCAGCCTTATGCAGCCTTGTCCACCATTGCAGCCTTATGCAGCCGTGTCCCCCATTGAAGCCTTATGCAGCCTTGTCCCCCATTGCAGCCTTATGCAGCCGTGTCCCCCATTGAAGCCTTATGCAGCCTTGTCCACCATTGCAGCCTTATGCAGCCGTGTCCCCCATTGAAGCCTTATGCAGCCTTGTCCCCCATTGCAGCCTTATGCAGCCTTGTCCACCATTGCAGCCTTATGCAGCCTTGTCCACCATTGCAGCCTTATGCAGCCGTGTCCCCCATTGCAGCCTTATGCAGCCGTGTCCCCCATTGAAGCCTTATGCAGCCTTGTCCCCCATTGCAGCCTTATGCAGCCTTGTCCACCATTGCAGTCTTGTCCCCATTGCAGCCGTGTCTTTTATTTTTTTTAAATGCCGCCGCCGAGATACAGAGCCGGATGTGTATCTTGGCGGCGTGCGGTGGTTCTCGGCGGGCCTCCGGCCGCCTTTCGGCTCTTCTCGGGCCGCCTTAGGCCGTTCTCTGAAGCTTTTGGCCGCCGAGAAGAGCCGAAGGCGGCCGGAAGCTTCCGAGAACGGCCGAAAGTCGCCTTGAAGAGCCCGAAGGCGGCTGAAAGCCGCCCAGAGGCTCAGAATTTCTGGGGATCGGCGTATATAACACGCACCCGCGATTTTCCCCTGCTTTTAAGGGGAAAAAAAAAAGCGCGTGTTATACGCCGATAAATACGGTACGTTTTTTTTTTTTTTTTTGGGGTTGTAACATGACGAAATGTGGGGAAATTTTAAGGGGTATGAATACTTTTTCAAGGCTCTGTAGATCTACTTTGGAGATGTGTCCACTCTTCGGGACAACTACCTATCATGCGTTTATAAGCGCACCTATACATCAATATTCTATATTATATGTGGAGTAAACAAAAGCCAATGTGGTACTTGTGTTTTTATAGCATTTCTATTTTTATTTCATGCTTTATTCTCGTACTTTATGTCATTTTCCCATTTCCTTCTCCTCGCTAACTTATTTATAGCCTTTGTGTCTTTGTGTTACTCTTTTTTTTATTTTTTTTATTTGTATTTTACTCTGTTTGGCCATTAGACGCGCGTGTTCAATTTTCTAAAAGCAGAATTTTTTTTCCGAAAACATTTTGGAAATAAAATCGAACGCCGGGCCAAACCATGGCGATATAATACATCACTGTAGAGAAACGTTTATCTAATGAGCGATAATTAATAAGTTACCCGGGCGCAATAAAAATTAAAACGGCAATCCAATGAAGCGCGCTGGTCGTCGGCCAATCGCGCGGTTTTGCTTTGTTATGTTTAATGCATAGAATCTCTGCACCAGCTTGATATGGCTCGGTGTTTGTGAGCGGGGCTACAAAGGTTTCCAAGGCAACAAATGTGGTGGATAATGTACCACACTGAAATAAAATAAAAAAAAAAAAAAAAAGTTGGTATAAAAGCAATAAAAAATGTCTGCAATGACCGATTAGAATTCTCAGTTTGGGTACTACACATAAAAAAAAAAGAAAAGGAAACAGATTCAGTAGACTACAAAGTAAAACTTACTTTTTTATTTTTTTCCTCTCCATTACAAATAATTAAAAAAAATAAAAATAAAAAAATTCTTCTGCCTTAACCATCTTACCATAATTATGCCCATGAGATGTAAACCTATCAGCGGAAATTATATATTTTTTTTCATTGGATGCTGTATTACGGTTTCGATTATACCGAGGTTCTGTTTTCGTTTTTCTTACGCACCAATCTCCCTTTTCGCAGAGAGCTTTGCTCGCTCAAACGCCTTTGGCTACGATTCTAGCTGGATTTGGGATGCTAAACCAACCAACCCACGAGGCTTCTCAGCCTCTTGGGAATAAAACTATTTTTTTTTTTTTAGAAATATTCGATTACCCACATCTATTTAGAATAATAAAAAAAAAAAATCAAAATACCCACAGCTATTGAAATAAAAATAAAAAAAATCTAAATACCAACAGCTATTGGAATAAAAAAAAAAAATCTAAATACCCACAGCTATTGGAATAAAAAAAAAAAAAAATCTAAATAACCACAGCTATTGGAATAAAAAAAAATCTAAATAACCACAGCTATTGGAATTTAAAAAAAAACAAAAACAAATACCAACAGCTATTGGAATACAAAAAAATCTAAATACCCACAGCTATTGGAATTAAAAAAAAAAAATCTAAATACCCACAGCTATTGGAATAAAAAAAAAATCTAAATACCCACAGCTATTGGAATAAAAAAAAAAAAAATCTAAATACCTACAGCTATTGGAATTAAAAAAAAAAATCTAAATACCCACAGCTATTGGAATTAAAAAAAAAATCTAAATACCAACAGCTATTGGAATACAAAAAAATCTAAATACCCACAGCTATTGGAATAAAAAAAAAAAATCTAAATACCCACAGCTATCGGAATAAAAAAAAATCTAAATAACCACAGCTATTGGAATAAAAAAAAAATCTAAATACCTACAGCTATTGGAATTAAAAAAAAAAAATCTAAATACCCACAGCTATTGGAATTACAAAAAAAAAAATCTAAATACCCACAGCTATTGAAATTTAAAAAAAATCTAAATACCCACAGCTATTGGAATTAAAAAAAAAATCTAAATACCCACAGCTATTGCAATTAAAAAAAAAATCTAAATACCCACAGCTATTGGAATTTAAAAAAAAAATCTAAATACACACAGCTATTAGAATAAAAAAAAAATCTAAATACCCACAGCTATTGGAATTACAAAAAAAAAATCTAAATACCCCCAGATATTGAAATTTAAAAAAAAAATCTTAATACCCACAGCTATTGGAATAAAAAAAAAAAATCTAAATACCTACAGCTATTGGAATTTAAAAAAAAATCTAAATACCCACAGCTATTAGAATAAAAAAAAAAAAATCTAAATACCCACAGCTATTGGAATTACAAAAAAAAATCTAAATACCCCCAGATATTGAAATTTAAAAAAAAAAATCTAAATACCCACAGCTATTGGAATAAAAAAAAAATCTAAATACCCCCAGATATTGAAATTTAAAAAAAAAATCTAAATACCCACAGCTATTGGAATAAAAAAAAAAAATATCTAAATACCCACAGCTATTGGAATTAAAAAAAAAATCTAAATACCCACAGCTATTGGAATTTAAAAAAAAAAAATCTGAATACCCACAGCTATTGGAATAAAAAAAAATAAAAAAAATTAAACAAAAAGATGCAGTGATCCAAAAGGGTCTGTGATAAAAAAAAATAACAAAAAAAATAATAATTTGTGTTTAGGAAAAAATTATATTATAAGCTGCAAATACAGATAATTCTGACTTGTGATGATTGTTTAAATGGCGGTTGTCGGCGTCTGATACTGATCTGTAGTCTGCAGATGTAGACTGGTCTAGTGCGATTGGTTGAACTGGACGGACTTTTTTTTTTTTTTTAACCAGACTAACTATGTAACTAATAATAATAATAATAAAACAAATACAGATAATTCTGAACTTGTGATGTTTGTTTAAATGGCGGTTGTCAGCATCTGGTAGACTGGTCTACTGCGATCGGTTGAACTGGTTGGACTTTTTTTCTTTTTTTTTTTTAACCAGGCTAACTATTTAACTAATAATAATAATAAAAAATTAAAAAAACGAGTTCCGCTATAAATATAAAGTATATAAATTCAATCACGAAAGAAATTCATATATAACAAAAAATGTAAATAAAAATGTGCTAAAAGCATTCATAAGTAATCCAGTATCCGAATAAAAATGAAATAAAAAAAAAAGAAGAGAAGTCCTCTTGTGCAAACTTGTCTACAGGGGCGGACTGACAACTCATGGGGCCCCCGGGCAATAGGAGATTATGGGGCCCCCAGGCAATCAGAGATTATGGGGCCACACAGAATAAACAAACACGCACACACAGTATACAATCACACAGTATACACATACATTTACACACAGTATACACAGACACGTTTCTATTGGCTGAGAAGGTACTGGAGAGGTGGGGCAGCTATAATCTCAGGATTTTTAGACCAAAAGGATGTCGGTAAGGGACATTTCAGAGGCAGATGTAAAAAAAAAAAAAACACAAATTTTTACATACTGTCCCTGGTTTTACTGAGGCTGGCAACCCTGATGGGGCCCCCTAGTGGCCCGGGGGCCCTCGGGCAGAGCCCAAGTAGCCAAATGGTCAGTCCGCCCCTGTTTGTCTATCAACAAAAATCCACAGTGTCCATAGTGTGGATAGCAAAATCTTCACACCCCAAAGTGCACATCCAACTCTCAAGCCGTCTACCGGCTGCCGTGACCCCCAAGGTGGGGGGTTCCTGCTGCACTCTATGCCAGTATCCGCATGGGATGGGTGGATATCAGGAGCCGAGATTCCAGGATTGGGTTACAGTGTTGCCAACCTACCAGATTGAAATTTACTGACACGACACCCAACATTTCCTAAAAAACACAACAATTAATGTTGACAATAATGGACTTTTTAGGTATAAATATAGATATAACAAAAAGGAGGGGGTCATTTTAAACAATTTTTATTTCTAAAAAAAATGTCACACCCGTTGCCATGTTGCCCCCAATTCGTTTATAGTCCTACATAATTTTATTTATTTAAAAAATTATTATTATTTTTTTTTTTCCTCTTAACTCTGGGAGCAAGTTTAATTTTATTTTTACTTGTATCTCTTTGTTTTAAAATATAATTACTTTTATTTGTTATTTGTTTTATTTACTTTTATTTCTATTTTATTTTATTTCTTTTATTTACTTTTATTTGTTATTTTCTTCTTTACAACAAACTATCTTAATGCTATGTTTTTCTATTTTTAGAAAAAGTTATAAGCTCCTGATGAAGCGTTATGGTGAACGCGAAACGTGTAGAGCATTTGAGTATCTCTGAGCTGATTCGTCTGTGGTATACTGTCTGTATAAACTATATTTTTTGTATTGATGGTTTTTGTTCCTTGATGCCCCCACGTTGGGCGCCTATGGGAATATATGTAAAATATGATGTACTTACAATACACTAGACAGTGAAAGATTATGCTCTGAGGCATTGAGACTTTGTTTGTTTTTTAGAAATAAAAATAGTTTTTTCTTTTTGTTATATCTATATTTATGCCTAAAAAGTCCATTATTGTCAACATTAATTGTTGTGTTTTTTTAGTAAATTTAAATATCGGGACGCGGTTTTATATAATGTACCCCCAGGACCACCCTGTGGTAGATACATACAAAATTTAACCCAACATTTCCTGGCACAGCCAAGTTTTTACTGGCATTTCCAAAAAGTTACAAAATTACAGTTTCAAGTGCCAATTTTCGTATTTAGGCTAAAAACAAGAGCAATGTGCAATTTGCAATGTGATTTAAGGAAGATATTAGGGCAAAACAGGGGGCGGACTGACCATTTGGCCACTCGGGCACTGCCCGAGGGGCCCCGGGCCACTAGGGGGCCCCATCAGGGTTCCTGCTAACCAGCTTGTGAATGGTTGCTAGGACCTCCTAGTGAAAAATCAGTTAACTGGGGCAGCTCCCGCTCTCCATCCAGCGCCCTGCTGCCTCCCGATGTCAGCTCTGCAAACATGACAGTGCTAGCGGCGGCTGAGGGGGAAAATTAGCTCCCAAAGGGCACAACCATAGTGGGTCCAGATAGGTCAGTAACTTGGTTCAGTGTCTCACTACCACTATAATTGAGTGGAGGACAGGGGCGGACTGACCACTGGACCACTCGGGCACTGCCCGAGGGCCCCGGGCCACTAGGGGACCCCATCAGGGTTGCTAGCCTCAGTAAAACCAGGGACAGTATGTAAAAATGTGTGTTTTTTTGTTTTACATCTGTCTCTGAAATGTCCCTTACCGACATCCTTTTTGTCTAAAAATCCTGAGATTATAGCTGCCCCGCCTCTCCAGTACCTTCTCAGCCAATAGAAACACGTCGGTGTATACTGTGTGTACATGTATGTGTATACTGTGTAATTGTATACTGTGTGTGTGTATACTGTGTGTACATGTATGTGTATACTGTGTAATTGTATACTTTGTGTGTGTGTGTGTATACTGTGTGGCCCCTTAATCTCTGATTGCCTGGGGGCCCCATAATCTCCTATTGCCCGGGGGGCCCCATGAGTTGCCAGTCCGCCCCTGGGGCAAAAATCGAATTTCTTATTTTATTTTCAATATAGTAAGTAAGTAGCTCGGGGACAGGACTCAGGAGGGCAAGAAGTTAGAATAGGAAGGCCCACACACACATTTGATTTGATATGGGATTTGTACTGCGCTCCGTCAGGAGCCCGTCTAGGGGCACAGAGTCCAAGTTCTCTAACAGGAAGTTGACTCTTGGACCCTTTAGTCCACTTCAGTCTAAACAGCACTAACAGCTCCCGCTCCCGACCTGCCCTGCTCCTGCAGACCCGCAACACGAGGGCTTTGGCCACTCTGCTTGGCTCCCTTGCACATTGACATCCCACAACGCGCTCGGGCACCGCCCCTCCACCAGAGCCGCCCCCGAACACACTGTAGCAGGGACTCGGATGGTCTCGACCGGTTCAAGACCGCGTGCCGAACATCACAGCCATATTATTTACTGGCAACTTTTTCCTTTTACTGGCATTTACTGGCAGGAGAAAATTGCCTGTTTTTTTTTCATTACTGGCTGCCAGTAAAAATACTGACGGTTGGCAACACTGATGGGTTACCGTTCAACCAGGATGTTCAACAGTGGGCTCAGCTACTGTGACCCAAAGATGGGGGTCTGGCTGCATTTTACCGCAGTATCCCCTATGAGATGGATGGATATCAGGAGCCGAGATTCCAGGATGGGTTACCATACAAACAGAATGTTCAACAGTGGGCTCAGCAAAAGGGAGAGACAAAGGAGGAACTCGTAGTGTAGTACCGTATTTATCGGCGTATAACACGCGCTTTTTTTCCCCTTAAAATCAGGAGCAAATCACGTGTGCGTGTTATACGCCGATCCCCGCTGTCTGCGAAAAAGAGCGAGCGCCGCCGAAAAAGACTCCATCTCCAGCTTCCCCCGGAACGCTCCCTCCCTTGCTGGGCTGACCCAGAGTATTTGAGGGGGCCTGCCCCCCTGCCAACCCTTCTGATGGGGATTGGTCATTTTTGTTTTACTTCCCCTCCCATTCTTCTAGAAGGTTCCAGTACATTCTAGAAGTAGGGGGAAGGTCTCAGTGATGCTGCCTGTGAGTCATCCAACTCTCCTTGAGTCGCTCAAACCCTGACCCCAGAAAACACACAGGCTTGGCTGCCAGCCAAAACTGAAATATACATACACTAACATGCAAAAATCAACACAGCAGCACAGGTAGGGGGTATTACACAAGGAAGGAATTATCTTCTCAAGTCCAGTTTTTCTATTTAAAGGAACATAGTAATATCATTGACAAATCCTGTTCCTTCTCTCTTCCCTGCTAAAGCAACTACTGTCTACAGCTGATATCTTTAACCACTTGCTTACTGGGCACTTAACCCCCCCCCCCCCCCCCCACTCCTGCCCAGACCAATTTTCAGCTTTCAGCGCTGATGCACTTTGAATGACAATTGCGCGGGCATACAACACTGTACCCAAATGACATTTTTATCATTTTTTTCCCACAAATAGAGCTTTCTTTTGGTGGTATTTAATTACAGCTCGGAGTTTTATTTTTTGCTAAACAAACAAAAAAAGATGCAAAACAAAAAAAATAAAAAAAATCATGTTTAATAGTTTGTTATAAAATTTTGCAAACAAGTCATTTTTCTCCTTCATTGAAATGCGCTGATGAGGCTGCACTGGTGGGCACTGATAGGCTGCACTGGTGGGCACTGATAGGCTTAGTTAAGGCAGCACTAATAGGCACAGATAAGGTGGCACCGATAGGCACAGATAAGGCAGTACTGATGGGCACAGATAAGGTGGCACTGATGGGCAAAGATGGGCACAGATAAGATGGCACGGATGGGTGGCACCAAGAGGCACTGATAGGTACCACTGATAGATGGGACTGATGGGCACTGATAGGTGGCACTGATAGGTGGCTCTGATAGCTGATGGGCACTGATGGGCACTGGTAAATGACACTGATGGGCACGGATATGTGGCACTGGGGTGCAGCACCGTTGTTGAGGCAGATTGTGGGCACTGATGTGTGGCACTGTGTGCACTGCTGGGTGGCACTATGGGCACTGATGGGTGGCACTGACGGGGGGCACTTATTTATTTCTCAGGTGGCACTGGCAGGAGAGCACTGATAAGTTGGCCGTGATCGGGACTGATGTCCCGATCACGGCCGCCGGTGATCGGCTCTTTTTTTTTCTCCTCGCGCTGTCAGCGCAAGGAGGAAAATTAGCCGATTACCGGCTCCGTTGTATCACATGATCAGCTGTCATTGGCTGACAGCTGATCACGTGGTAAGGGGTCGGGATCGACCCCTTGCTCGGATCCGTGATCAGGCGAGTCGCATAGACTCGCCGATCACAGAGTGCGCCGTGCGCGCCCCTCAGGGGGCGCGCAGGCCGCTCGTGCACGGGACGACATCAATAGACGTCGTCCCGGCAAAGGAGGTCCGCGCTGTAGCTGTCATTTGGCTATAGCGCGGATCTCTAGTGGTTAAAGTGACTCTCTACATCACCCTCATCAATTAAAGAGGAACTCTGCTGCTAGTTCACCGTCCCTTGGGGTAATTCTGCTTCCTCTCAAAGAGACCACGTTTCTATTGTGCACCAATATATGGGCCCCAACTAGCCGGCAGAAGAGCTCTTTATGTGTTTATGGTTCCTTTATGTGATATATTTTTTTTATTTTGCCTAAATTCTTGAGAGTTAACCCTGACCTTTCTCACTGGGAGCCCACAAGTGAGCTAGCCCTGCATTCTGTTTCTCTTTTTGCTCACTTGGGGAAATTCTCTTGGTTATGGAGCTAACGTTTAAATCTTCAGTCCTCCAGGACGGCTGGGTGTGACTTAAAAGTGCGACTGTATTGTGGTATATTGACTTTTCTCTGTAGTGGCTTGCCATTTCATAAATTCAGCCAATTGTTTTCCTTTGCCAGTTTTACCACTTTTTTGCCATTATTACAATTGAACATTTATCTCACCAGCTCCTGCGTATTTATCCTTTGTGTGATAGCCAGGGAGCTGCCCGGCCAAGGTATTTCGGTGGTGCCAGCAGGTATGGTGCTCTGTACGGGGCTCAGCAGTGAACAGTGAACCTTGATGTGATTCAGAACAAAAGAGAAAGAGCTTTAGTATAGCAAAGGAACCCCCCCTTCTTGAGTCCCTATCAGTGTGCTCAACAGAGCCCCCTTACAATAGGTCATCCTTGGGTCACCTTTACATTTGGGTCCCCATGAGAGCCCCCCCTCCTTACATCAGAATCTGTTTTACGAGTGCCCCTTACATCAGAGTCCAGAATCCCCCCTTAAACCGTAGTCCCCATCAGACACCTCCTCACACCAGGGTCCCCATGTGACCCCCCCTTACATCAGAGTCCCCCCTTACATCAGGGTCCCCATCAAAGCCCCCTTATGTCACATTCCTTATCAGAGCCCCCCCCCTTACATTATATTTCATATCAGTGGGCCACCCTTACATTGCTTATAGTGTGGCTGTAGTTCGTACAGGACCAGAGTAGGAGCTGGGGGGGGGGGGGTGGAGCGTGTATGGACAGAGAAAGTTCTATCCCCCTGCTGGGGCAAGCACACCATTGTTGCTAGGACACCGCTGGTAGTAGCACCCAACTGACTTGGCCCACAGCTAGGGTCCAACTGGTGGGGGTCAAACTAGCACCCAATTGATCAGGCCCAAAGGTAGGGTCAGATTTCACTTAGGTTTGCCACTTTTTCTTCAAGCCAAATCCAAACACTTAAACACTACATAGCAAAAAAAAATTTTTTTAGCATACTCTACAGGATTGTAAAAGACCTGGGACACCTTTGGGCGCTCCAAAGAGAATGTGGTGTGCATAGTGCCCCCTCACCCTCCTACCAGGCCCTGTTCTGAGCTACATTCCTGTTTGAATATTGTGTCCAGGTTTCAAAACCTGAACTGTCTGGGTGAATCCCGGACAGGTGGCAACCCTAGATTCCCCCCCCCCCCCCACCACACTGCTCTGCGATCATTCCTTCAGTTGGTTTCTAAAACAGCTGGTGTCCTAGCAGCAGGGCCGCCTTTAATATTGACTGGACCCGGGGCAAACATTTCCTTGGGCCCCCCTCTTCCATGCAATTTCGCTCTCATCATGCTTTGAGACATACAATAAATAGCAGCTAGGCTCAAAATCAGTTTACTGAATCAGATCAGTCAGCGATTGGTTGCCAGAGGTTACAGTGTACCATTACCGCTCACTGACTGGTTGCTAGAGGTTACAGCACACATTATGGCTCACTGTTATTTTCTAGAGGTTACAACACATGACTTCTGCTTGTTGATTTGTTGCTAGAGATTACTGTACATCAATACTGCTCACTGATTGAATGCTAAAGATTACTAAGCATCTATACCACTCACTAATTGGTTGTTAGGGATTACTGCACATTACTACTGCTCACTGATTGGTTGCAAGAGGTTAGTGCACAGCATTACTGCTCACTGCTTGGTTGCTAAAGGTTACCAAAATTCAGGGTGCTATGGCATCATGTTATTTTGAAGAAGGGTTACACCTCCAATTTGCTTACTTTTGAGGAATATGATGTTAGGCTTAATGACCACAGTTGTAGGCAGGACTTTCAAGCATGCTCCTTTACCTCCCCAGTGGGCAGCATTCAGCAGAAGTGATGATGGATGTGACCTCAGGGGGATATACATATAAATGCCGCCGCTATTTAAATATCAATGCCGCGGTGCACGACTATTTACATATTAATGATGCCACTATTTACATATCAAAGCAGGTTATTTACATGTAAACACAGGGCCTGCAGGTGAGTCATCTGTACATGGCAATAGGGCAGAGCTGGGCCGCAGCAGAAGTTCACACTGAGATATTGGGACACAGCACGGGACTAAAACTTCAAGGGATAAGGGAATTTAAACTGGGATAGTTGGCAAGTATGAGGCAGCTGCTTTGGGCCCCACTACAATGATGTGGCCCAGGGCAGCTGCCCCTTTTGCCCTGCCTTAAAAATGGTCCTGCCTAGCAGCTGACAACACTTTTGCCCTAACAGAGTCAGGTTCCTGTATTTCTTCGGTGCAGTGGGGGAACCCGACCCTGCTGGGACAACAATGTCAGTGGTTGCTATGTCGTCTGCTGTCCTAGCAACAAACTGATGGGATGATCACAAAGGCAGTGGGTGGAACCTGACCCTAGCTATGGGTCTGATGCAATCCTGAAGTAGTTTCGGCTTTGGGTCTTGGCCATAGTATGGAAACCTCTGCAGTAGAGTGAAGACTCTTGAGGTCCATCAGTTCTGAATACTCTTACCAACCGCCTACTATTTGCCAGTTCATTGTACATTGGTTAACATCCACCATGCTGGTGTTACACACCGTAAGTTCCTCCCTTAAAGAATCCATCTACCTGCGCTCCTCCCAGCAAATCAGCTTAAGCAGCACGAATCTGCACTTCAGACTTGATTTGAACCTTCACCAGGGATGGTTTGTGGGAATGCAATATAAAACAGATTGCGAGTAATTACACCAGAGTTGAAAAACGACCCCTGGGCTTTATAAGGAATACATGAGTAAAGTTGAGGGTCTTTTACTATATTGGCTGGAAATCCTTCCTTAAGGCACTCAGAAGTGGAAATGAAATCGGCCGGCGTTACACAGAAGGAGTTTTTCAGTCGATTGAGCGCACAAAAAAAAATAGTCTGGAAGAATAAAATAACAAGCTGTTGCTCACTGTCTCCAGGACAAAAGACTTGTGCCGAGGACTAGGTGGCCGGCAATATTGAGAGATCCCCGATGTGATAAAAAGGACGATGACAATGCATTTGAGAAGAAATGGTGCTGGGACAGCGACTACAAAGTGAATAAAACATAAAGAAGACATAACTGTCTGTTGTCCGTGGCTGCACTAACGTGTTACACCTTTTCAATAGCGAAATGGAAAATTAAGAAATTCTTTGATACTACACAGTAAGCTGGACGGAATTATTATCCAAATGTTACCAATCAAAATTAGGGTCAAATATTACATAGTTACATAGTAGGTGAGGTTGAAAAAAAGACACAAGTCCATCAAGTCCAACCTATGTGTGTGATTATATATCAGTATTACATTGTATATCCCTGTATGTTGCGGTCGTTCAGGTGATTATCTAATAGTTTCTTGAAATTATTGATGATCCCCGCTGAGACCACCGCCTGTGGAAGGGAATTCCACATCCTTACCACTCTTGCAGTAAAGAACCCTCTACGTAGTTTAAGGTTAAACCTCTTTTCTTCTAATGTTAATGAGTGGCCACGTGTCTTCTTAAACTCCCTTCCATGAAAAAGATTTATCCCTATTGTGGGGTCACCAGTACGGTATTTATATATTGTGGGGTCACCAGTCCGGTATTTATATATTGTGGGGTCACCAGTCCGGTATTTATATATTGTGGGGTCACCAGTATGGTATTTATATATTGTGGGGTCACCAGTCCGGTATTTATATATTGTGGGGTCACCAGTCCGGTATTTATATATTGTGGACTCACCAGTCCGGTATTTATATATTGTGGGGTCACCAGTCCGGTATTCATATATTGTGGGGTCACCAGTCCGGTATTTATATATTGTGGGGTCACCAGTATGGTATTTATATATTGTGGGGTCACCAGTCCGGTATTTATATATTGTGGGGTCACCAGTATGGTATTTATATATTGTGGGGTCACCAGTCCGGTATTTATATATTGTGGGGTCACCAGTCCGGTATTCATATATTGTGGGGTCACCAGTCCGGTATTTATATATTGTGAGGTCACCAGTATAGTATTTATATATTGTGGGGTCACCAGTCCGGTATTTATATATTGTGGGGTCACCAGTATGGTATTTATATATTGTGGGGTCACCAGTCCGGTATTTATATATTGTGGGGTCACCAGTCCAGTATTTATATATTGTGGGGTCACCAGTCCGGTATTTATATATTGTGGGGTCACCAGTCCAGTATTTATATATTGTGGGCTCACCAGTCCGGTATTTATATATTGTGGGTCACCATTCCGGTATTTATATATATTGTGGGGTCACCAGTCCGGTATTTATATATTGTGGGGTCACCAGTCCGGTATTTATATATTGTGGGGTCACCAGTCCGGTATTTGTATATTGAAATCATATCCCCTCTCAGGCGTCTCTTCTCCAGAGAGAATAAGTTCAGAGCTCCCAACCTTTCCTCATAACTAATATCCTCCAGACCAGCCTTGCTCACCCATTTCAACACAGAGGAACCTTTGAAATAGTTCTCCGGGTCCCTGCTAAAAATTTGAAATCTGCAACTCATGATACATTAGAGTGATGGTCAGTGGGAAGAATGGTCCTCACACTTGTGGTCATTGGGAAGAATTACCTCTACAGATAGCTAAAAAAAATCAATGGTGTCAGTGGGGAACTTATCCGAGAGGCAGAATTGGCCCAATGCTGAAGGAACCCCTAGCAACCTCTGGAGGAACCCTGGTTGAGGATCACTGCTCCAGACCCTTTATTAGCTTTGTTGCCCTTCTTTGTAGTCGCTCCATTTCCAGTACATCCTTCCTGAGGACTGGTGCCCAGAACTGGACAGTATACTCCAGGTGCGGCCGGACCAGAGTCTTGTAGAGCGGGAGAATTATCGTTTTATCTCTGGAGTTGATCCCCTTTTTAATGCCAATATTTTGTTTGCTTTGTTAGCAGCAGCTTGGCATTGCTGAGCCCATCATCTACTCCACAGGTCCTTTTCCATCCTAGATCCCCCCCAGAGGTTCTCCCCCCAGTCTATAGATTGCATTCATCATTTTTCCACCCAAATGCATTATTTAAAATTTTTCTACATTGAACCTCATTTGCCATGTAGTTGCCCCTCCCCCCATTCATTTGTTCAGATCTTCTCGCAAAGTTTCCACATCCTGCGGAGAAGTTATTGCCCAGCTTAGCTTAGTATTGTCCGCAAATACAGAGATTGAACTGTTTACCCCATCCCCATCCTCCAGGTCGTTTATAAACAAATTAAATTGGATTGTTCCCAGCACAGAACCCTGGGGGACTACCCACCCCCCGACCATTCTGAGTACTCCCCATTTATCACCACCCTTTGAACTCGCCCTTGTAGCCAGTTTTCAATCCATGTACTCACCCTATGGTCTATGCCAACGGACCTTACTTTGTACAGTAAACCTTTATGGGGAACTGTGTCAAATGCTTTTTCAAAATCCAGATACACCACGTCTACGGGCCTTCCTTTATCCAGATACACTACATCTACGGGTCTTCCTTCATCTAGATACACCACGTCTATGGGTCTTCCTTTATCTAGATACACCACATTTACGGCATTCCTTCATCTAGATACACCACGTCTACGGGTCTTCCTTTATCTAGATACATCACGTCTACGGGCCTTCCTTTATCTAGATACACCACGTCTACGGGCCTTCCTTTATCTAGATACACCACGTCTACGGGCCTTCCTTTATCTAGATACACCACGTCTACGGGCCTTCCTTTATCTAGATACACCATGTCTACGAGCCTTCCTTTATCCAGATACACCACGTCTACGGGCCTTCCTTTATCCAGATACACCACGTCTACGGGCCTTCCTTTATCCAGATACACCACGTCTACGGGCCTTCCTTTATCCAGATACACCACGTCTACGGGCCTTCCTTTATCCAGATACACCACGTCTACGGGCCTTCCTTTATCCAGATACACCACATTTACGGCCTTCCTTCATCTAGATACACCACGTCTACGGGTCTTCCTTTATCTAGATATACCACGTCTACGGGTCTTCCTTTATCTAGATACACCACATTTACGGCCTTCCTTTATCTAGATACACCACGTCTATGGGCCTTCCCTTATCTAGATACACCACGTCTACGGGCCTTCCCTTATCTAGATACACCACGTCTACGGGCCTTCCCTTATCCAGATACACCACGTCTACGGGCCTTCCTTTATCTAGATACACCACGTCTACGGGCCTTCCTTTATCTAGATACACCATATCTACGGGCCTTCCTTTATCTAGATACACCACGTCTACGGGCCTTCCTTTATCTAGATACACCACGTCTACGGGCCTTCCTTTATCTAGATACACCACGTCTATGGGCCTTCCTTTATCTAGATACACCACGTCTACGGGCCTTCCTTTATCTAGATACACCACATCTACGGGTCTTCCTTTATCTAGATACACTACGTCTACGGGCCTTCCTTTATCTAGATACACCACGTCTACGGGTCTTCCTTTATCTAGATACACCACGTCTACGGGCCTTCCTTTATCTAGATACACTACGTCTACGGGTCTTCCTTTATCTAGATACACCACGTCTACAGGCCTTCCTTTATCTAGATACACCACGTCTATGGGCCTTCCTTTATCTAGATACACCACGTCTACGGGCCTTCCTTTATCTAGATACACCACATCTACGGGTCTTCCTTTATCTAGATACACTACGTCTACGGGCCTTCCTTTATCTAGATACACCACGTCTACGGGTCTTCCTTTATCTAGATACACCACGTCTACGGGCCTTCCTTTATCTAGATACACCACGTCTACGGGCCTTCCTTTATCTAGATACACTACGTCTACGGGTCTTCCTTTATCTAGATGGCAACTCACCTCCACATAGAAGGTTAATATTAAAAGAGTAATATTACATTTGTGGGCCCCTGACACCTTTATACGGAGTGCTCCAATGCATTTTTAAAGCTGAAGACACCCAAGGGTCATTGCACCCAAAGATAATATTTTAGTTTCATCTATTTTTTATTAATGTTCAGAAAAAGAAACCTGTAGGAAAGTGCCTAAAATTTAATTTTATTGGAAATGTACAGGTTACAAGTAGAGCCAAAGCATTTCGGGGGAACAGCCTCCCCATTCTTCAGGGCTGTTGATATGACAATTTGTAGGTTGGTAATTGGAAGTGAATAGTTTGAATGTTGTCAGCAGTATTTCTAGTGTCGGCATATTATGGAAGTGAGGTAAGCTATAATGCCCCCCCCCCATGTATTGGGCTGTACTGTGTCAAACCTTATTACCTTATTGTATTTTAGTCCTGTGTCGCAGAGTATATTGCATATACACTCATCGGCCACTTTATTAGGTACACTTGTTCAATTTCATGGTAACACAAATTGCTAATCAGCCAATCACATGGCAGCAACTCAATGCATTTAGGCAGCTAGACGTGGTGAAGACACCTTGCTGAAGTTCAAACCGAGCATCAGAATGGGAAAGAAAAATAATTTAAATTACTTTGAATGCGGCATGGTTGTTGGTGCCAGCCGGGCTGGTCTATTTCAATACTGCTGATCTACTGGGATTTTCACACACAACCATCTCTCAGGTTTACAGAGAATGATGCGAAAAAGAGAAAATATCCAGTGAGCGGCAGTTGTGTTGAGGAAAATGCCTTGTTGAGGTCAGAGGTCAGAGGAGAATGGGGCAGACTGGTTCCAGATGATTGAAAGACAACAGTAACTTAAATTACCACTTGTTCATCCAAGGTATGCAGAATACCATCTTTGAAGGCACAACACATCCAACCTTGAAGCAGATGGGCTACACCCTTAGAAGACCACACCAGGTGCCACTCCAATATCAGCTAAGAACAGGAAACTGAGGCTACAATTGGCACCGGATCACCAAAATTGGACAAAAGAAGATTGGAAAATTGTTGCCTGGTCTGCTGAGTCTGGATTTCAGCTCTGACATTCGGATGGTGGGGTCAGAATTTGGTGTAAACAACATGAAAACATGGATCCATCCTGCCTTGTATCACTGGTTCAGGCTGGTGGTGATGGTGTAATGGTGTGGGGGGATATTTTCTTGACACACTTTGGGTCCCTTAGTACCAATTTAAAATGGTTTAAACACCACGGCCTACCTGAGTATTGTTGCTGACCATGTCCATCCCTTTATGACTACAGTGTCCCCATCTTCTGATGGCTCCTTCCAGCAGGATAATGCCCCATGTCACAAAGCTCCAATCATCTCACCACTGGACAATGAGGTCCCTGTCCTCCAATGGCCTCCACACTCCCCACATCTCATCCAATAGAGCACTTTTGGGATGTGGTGGAAGATTGGCATCATGGTGTCCCCATCTTCTGATGGCTCCTTCCAGCAGGATAATGCACCATGTCACAAAGCTCCAATCATCTCACCACTGGACAATGAGGTCCCTGTCCTCCAATGGCCTCCACACTCCCCACATCTCATCCAATAGAGCACCTTTGGGATGTGGTGGAAGATTGGCATCATGGTGTCCCCATCTTCTGATGGCTCCTTCCAGCAGGATAATGCACCATGTCACAAAGCTCCAATCATCTCACCACTGGACAATGAGGTCCCTGTCCTCCAATGGCCTCCACACTCCCCACATCTCATCCAATAGAGCACCTTTGGGATGTGGTGGAAGATTGGCATCATGGTGTCCCCATCTTCTGATGGCTCCTTCCAGCAGGATAATGCACCATGTCACAAAGCTCCAATCATCTCACCACTGGACAATGAGGTCCCTGTCCTCCAATGGCCTCCACACTCACCACATCTCATCCAATAGAGCACCTTTGGGATGTGGTGGAAGATTGGCATCATGGTGTCCCCATCTTCTGATGGCTCCTTCCAGCAGGATAATGCACCATGTCACAAAGCTCCAATCATCTCACCACTGGACAATGAGGTCCCTGTCCTCCAATGGCCTCCACACTCACCACCTCTCCATCCAATAGAGCACCTTTGGGATGTGGTGGAAGATTGGCATCATGGATGTGCAGCCAACAAATCTGCAGCAACTGCGTGATGCTATCATGTCACTATGGAGCAAAAGCTCTGATGAACGTTTCCAACACCTTATTGAATCTATGCCACCAAGAATGAAGGAAAAAGGAGGTCCAACCTGGTACTAGCAAGGTGTACCTAATAAAGTGAGTGTATATGGGATGCCAAGGGCAGATAACAGGGGCATCACATCCTGTTCGCAATACCAAAACCTCACATCCTGTGTATCCTGGTGCCCCAGAGAAACCCACATTTCCAAAATTAAAAATTGGGAGGATACACACCCCTTTGTAATTTTTATTCCTACAAAAGCTAAAATAAAATACATTAAGGTCTGTGCATATGTAAAAGAAACTGCATAATCAACTTCCTTTCTATAATTAAATGCCTCTACCCAGTTCTTAATACCGTGTATTGCCCCCTTTAACATCAATGACAGCTTGAAGTCTTTTGTGGTATTTGTGGATGAGGCTTTTTATCTTCTCAGATGGTAAAGCTGCCCGTTCCTCTTGGCAAAAAGCTTCTACTTCCTGTAAATTCTTGGGCTGTCTTCAATGAACAGTTTGTTTGAGATCTCCCCAGAGTGGCTCAATGATATTGAGGTCGGGAGACTGAGATGTCCCCTCCAGAACCTTCACTTTATTCTGCTGTAGCCAATGACAGGTCGACTTAGCCTTGTGTTTTGGCTTATTGTCATGTTGGAATGTCCAAGTACCTCCCATGCGCAGCTTCCTGGCTGATGAATGTAAATGTTCCTCCAGTATTTTTTGATAACATACTGCATTCATCTTGCCATAAATTTTGACCAATTTTCCTGTGGCCTTCGTAGGTAACGCATCCCCAAAACATCAGCGATCCACCTCTGTACCTTTCATCATAGGCCTTGTTGACTCCTCTCCAAATAAAACGTTTATGGTTGTGGCCAGAAGAAAAGCTCAATTTTGGTCTCATCACTCCAAATGACTTTGTGCCAGAAGGTTTGAGGCTTGTCTCTGTGCTGTTTGGTGTATTGTAATTGGGATACTTTGTGGTATTTGCATAGTAATGGCTTTCTTCTGGAGACTCGACCGTGCAGCCCATCTTTCTTCAAGTGCCTCCTTATTGTGCATCTTGAAACAGCCACACCACATGTTTTCAACGAGTCCTGTATTTCACCTGAAGTTCTTTGTGGGGTTTTTCTTTGCATCCCGAACAATTTTCCTGGCAGTTGTGGCTGAAATTTTAGTTGGTCTACCTGACCGTGGTTTGGTTTCAACAAAAAACCCTCCATTTCCACTTCTTGATTAGAGTTTGAACACTGCTGATTGGCATTCTCAATTCCTTGGATATCCTTTTATATCCCTTTCCTGTTTTATACAGTTCAACTACCTTTTCCCACAGATCTTTTGGCAATTCTTTTGCTTTATCTACACAAGGGGGAAGACACTGCGCTAAACCAAAAAACAACTAATACTAAACATACAGTGCCTTGCGAAAGTATTCGGCCCCCTTGAACTTTTCAACCTTTTGCCACATTTCAGGCTTCAAACATAAAGATATAGAATTTTTATTTTTTGTGAAGAATCACCAACAAGTGGGACACAATTGTGAAGTGGAACGAAATCTATTGGATTTTTGAAACTTTTTTAACTAATAAAAAAATGAAAAGTGGGGTGTGCAAAATGATTCGCCCCCCCCCCCCCTTGCGTTAATACTTTGTAGAGCCACCTTTTGCTGCGATTACAGCTGCAAGCCGCTTGGGGTGTGTCTCTATCAGTTTTGCACATCGAGAGACTGAAATTCTTGCCCATTCTTCCTTGCAAAACAGCTGGAGCTCAGTGAGGTTGGATGGAGAGCGTTTGTGAACAGCAGTTTTCAGCTCTTTCCACAGATTCTCAATTGGATTCAGGTCTGGACTTTGACTTGGCCATTCTAACACCTGGATACGTTTATTTGTGAACCATTCCTTTGTAGATTTTGCTGTATGTTGGGATCATTGTCTTGTTGGAAGATAAATCTCCGTCCCAGTTTCAGGTCTTTTGCAGACTCCAACAGGTTTTCATCCAGAATGGTCCTGTATTTGGCTGCATCCATCTTCCCCTCAATTTTAACCATCTTCCCTGTCCCTGCTGAAGAAAAGCAGGCCCAAACCATGATGCTGCCACCACCATGTGTGACAGTGGGGATGGTGTGTTGAGGGTGATGAGCTGTGTTGCTTTTACGCCAAACATATTGTTTTGCATTGTGGGCAAAAAGTTGGATTTTGGTTTCATCTGACCAGAGCACCTTCTTCCACATGTTTGGTGTGTCTCCCAGGTGGCTTGTGGCAAACTTTAGACAAGACTTTTTATGGATATCTTTGAGAAATGGCTTTCTTCTTGCCACTCTTCCATAAAGGGCAGATTTGTGCAGTGTACGACTGATTGTTGTCCTATGGACAGACTCTCCCACCTCAGCTGTAGTTCTCTGCAGTTCATCCAGAGTGATCATGGGCCTCTTGGCTGCATCTCTGATCAGTCTTCTCCTTGTCTGAGCTGAAAGTTTAGAGGGACGGCCAGGTCTTGGTAGATTTGCAGTGGTCTGATACTCCTTCCATTTCAAAATGATCGCTTGCACAGTGCTCCTTGGGATGTTTAAAGCTTGGGAAATCTTTTTGTATCCAAATCCGGCTTTAAACTTCTCCACAACAGTATTACGGACCTGCCTGGTGTGTTCCTTGGTCTTCATGATGCTCTCTGCGCTTTCAACAGAACCCTGAGACTATCACAGAGCAGGTGCATTTATACAGAGACTTGATTACACACAGGTGGATTCTATTTATCACCATCAGCCATTTAGGACAACATTGGATCATTCAGAGATCCTCGCTGAACTTCTGGAGTGAGTTTGCTGCACTGAAAGTAAAGGGGCCGAATAATTTTGCACGCACCACTTTTCAGTTTTTTATTTGCTAAAAAAAGTTTAAAATATCCAATATATTTCGTTCCACTTCACAATTGTGTCCCACTTGTTGGTGATTCTTCACAAAAAATTAAAATTTTATGTCTTTATGTTTGAAGCCTGAAATGTGGCAAAAGGTTGAAAAGTTCAAGGGGGCCGAATACTTTCGCAAGGCACTGTATGTGAAAACACCCAATCTGTGAGTAAACACAGCAAAGCTGCTAACACACAAACAAACAAAGTTTAAACACATATACATATATAAAGTGTAGCGCTAAGGTACTGATAAAAAGATATTGGAATATGTACAACGTGTAAGAAAATAAATAGGTAAAAAATGTGAAAAAATAACAGTGACTAGAGATCCAGAAATAAATGTCCACTGATATCTGTTCACTTCTTGTGGCTCTAATCTTCCAGCATCCACAAACACAGTTTATCTTGCATCGGGCTGCTACAGCATACAATCCAAAAGATGGGTACTCTTACCATGTATGTTGGACACATCTACCCTATGGCAATGCGTCATACGAGCTCAAAACTGCTATGATAGCCAAGGTCACTGGGCGTCCTGCTGGATGGTATCCTCCTCAAGATGGATTCGATCCTCCGCGGTTTCAAATTGGTAATTCCAAAGTAGATAAGCAACCTAAGACTCAGTCTTTCAGGACTTGGTCTGGGATGTCTCAGCAGAAGCCAAACATAAAAAAGAGAAGAACATGGAGGGCGCTCCACATCGTGTAGGTCAACCGGTAAGGCCTCTTTCACACTGGGGCGGTTTTCAGGCGCTACAGCGCTAAAAATAGCGCCTGTGTAGCGCCTGAAAAAACCGGCCCCTTTCACTCCAGTGTGAAAGCCGGAGGGTTAAAACCACCCTGCTAGCGCCCGCAGCCCGCAGACCGCCGCAAAAACGACGGTAAAGCGCCGCTAAAAATAGCGGCGCTTTACCGCCGATGGCCACACCGCCCCAGTGTGAAAGGGGCCTAAAGGTTTATTGAAAAAATAATTTTTAAAAAACACCAAGCAACTGGTGATGAAGTATAAAAATCACGTGATATAGATAAGAGAAAAGCAATATGGGGAGCAGAAATATGCTGGCCCTGCGCGTTTCGACCAGCAAAGTCTTCTACTGGGGCATTGCGGTCCAAACACATGTACATAAATACTTTTTATTAGCGATCTGAACTATGGTCTTTTCCTCTTGCCTCCCATATGAATGACACCATGCTAAGAGCTGCGGACTGGGACTGAACACTCAGTGGAAGCAGTGCCACTTAAACACAAAATGTGCAATGTGCAAAAGCGTACATTGACCTTCTGTAGTTAGTGAGGTCTGTCTAAGCAGGTGAGAAGACAGACGGAGTTGGGATGACGGGCACAGTGATGATCTGGGTCAAATACTCAAAAATCTTTGGTGTATGGGACTGCACTATTCACGGAGACTGGATTTATTTTATTTTATGGACTTTGTTGAAAGATGGACTCATTTTAATTGATATATATACACTACCGTTCAAAAGTTTGGGGTCACTTTTTTATTTTTGAAGGAAAAGCACTGTACTTTTCAATGAAGCTAACTTTAAACTAGTCCTAACTTTAAACAAATATACTCTATACATTGCTAATGTGGTAAATGACTATTCTAACTGCAAATGTCTAGTTTTTGGTGCAATATCTACATAGGTGTATAGAGGCCCATTTCCAGCAACTATCACTCCAGTGTTCTAATGGTACAATGTGTTTGCTCATTGGCTCAGAAGGCTAATTGATGATTAGCAAACCCTTGTGCAATCATGTTCACACATCTAAAAACAGTCTAGCTCCTTCCAGAAGCTACAAAACTGACCTTCCTGTGAGCAGATTGAGTTTCTGGAGCATCACATTTGTGGGGTCAATTAAACGCTCAAAATGGCCAGAAAAAGAGAACTTTCATCTGAAACTCGACAGTCTATTCTTGTTCTTAGAAATGAAGGCTATTCCATGCGAGAAATTGCAAAGAAATTGAAGATTTCCTACAACGGTGTGTACTACTCCCTTCAGAGGACAGCACAAACAGGCTCTAACCAGAGTAGAAAAAGAAGTGGGAGGCCGCGTTGCACAACTAAGCAAGAAGATAAGCACATTAGAGTCTCTAGTTTGAGAAACAGACGCCTCACAGGTCCCCAACTGGCATCTTCATTAAATAGTACCCGCAAAACACCAGTGTCAACATCTACAGTGAAGAGGCGGCTGCGGGATTTTGGGCTTCAGGGCAGAATGGCAAAGAAAAAGCTATATCTGAGACTGGCCAATAAAAGAAAAAGATTAAGATGGGCAAAAGAACACAGACATTGGACAGAGGAAGACTGGAAAAAAGTGTTGTGGACGGATGAATCCAAGTTTGAGGTGTTTGGATCACAAAGAAGAACGTTTGTGAGACGCAGAACAAATGAAAAGATGCTGGAAGAATGCCTGACGCCATCTGTTAAGCATGGTGGAGGTAATGTGATGGTCTGGGGTTGCTTTGGTGCTGGTAAGGTGGGAGCTTTGTACAGGGTAAAAGGGATTCTGAATAAGGAAGGCTATCACTCCATTTTGCAAGGCCATGCCATACCCAGTGGACAGCGCTTGATTGGAGCAAATTTCATCCTACAACAGGACAATGACCCTAAACACACCTCCAAATTGTGCAAGAACTATTTACAGCAGAAGCAGGCAGCTGGTATTCTATCGGTAATGGAGTGGCCAGCACAGTCACCAGATCTGAACCCCATTGAGCTGTTGTGGGAGCAGCTTGACCGTATGGTACGCCAGAAGTGCCCATCCAACCAATCCAACTTGTGGGAGCTGCTTCTAGAAGCGTGGGGTGCAATTTCTCCAGCTTACCTCAATAAATTAACAGCTAGAATGCCAAAGGTGTGCAATGCTGTAATTGCTGCAAAAGGAGGATTCTTTGACGAAAGCAAAGTTTGATGTAAAAACAATGTTATTTCAAATACAAATCATTATTTCTAACCTTGTCAATGTCTTGACTCTATTTTCTATTCATTTCACAACGTATGGTGGTGAATAAGTGTGACTTTTCATGGAAAACACAAAATTGTTTGGGTGACCCCAAACTTTTGTACGGTAGTGTATATATATATTATATTTTTTTATAGAAATTGATGATGTATGCACTTTATTCTTTTAAAATGGTATGCACTTGATTTATTGAAGGAGAGTGCTGCACCCTTATGAGAAATTATGCTGCGTACACCCGACCGGACTTTCCGGCAGACTAGTTCCGTCGGGATCAGTCCGTTGGACAATCTGATCGTGTGTGGGCTAGAACCTAGAAATAGAACATGTTTCAAATCTATCTGACGGACTCAAGTCCGACGGACTAAAAATCGGGAAAACCGTTCGTCTGTGTGCTGGTCCGACGGACCAAGTATGACGCAAGTGGCAGCTATTGGCTACTGGCTATTGAACGTCCTTGTTTAGTCCGGTCTTACGTCATCACATTCAAAACGAACGGACTTTCGAAGGGACTTTCGTGTGTGGCCAAGTCCGTTCGTTCAGAAAGTCCGTCAGACCTCCGCCGAAAGTCCGTTGGGAAGACCGTCGGACCTCGTCCGTCGAAAAAAAAGTCCGGTCGTGTGTACGTGGCATTAGAGAATGAAGTTACACAGCCAATGGACAAGAGAATGCAATGGCCCCCTAAGGCTGGACTCATACCTATGCATTTTTTTTTTCCATTTTGCAGATTTGCACTACAGTCCATTCAACATGGTTTCCTATGGAACACGTTCTGTAGTGCAAATCTGAAAAAAAGCACTAAAAATGCATAGGTGTGAATCCAGGCTAACACTATACAGAGACCTTCTATGCTACAGATGTTTGTGGAAAATAAGGCAGAGAGTAGCCAGGCCTGGGTTTCACCAGACAATAAGATTAGCTTAAACTCCAACTAGGTCACAAGAGGTGCAATAATAGCAGCTAAGAAATATAGTAACAATCCCTCTAGAGACTATGCCCCGATTAGACCCTTGGAGTAACCTGGGTATGTTTAAGTCTGCCTGCAGGCCCTCACTGTATACACACTGAACTATCCCCCGGTAAAAGAGTAAGGACTGGACGATAAAGTCTGTGGGGGATGGTGAACATGGAAAGAAGAATTTTGTTTTGCCGGCTTGGATGGGGCCCATATTGTGGTGCACAATGGTGGAGCTCAAGGGTTCGCCCTTGCTTAAAGCGGGAGTCCGCCGGGAGTCCGACGTTTTTTTTTTTTTATAAAAGCCAGCAGCTACAAATACTGCAGCTGCTGACTTTTAAAATAAGGACACTTACCCGCCCAACGTGCCCGCGATGTCGGCACCCGAAGCCGATCTCTCAATCGTCTCTCGGGTGCTGCCGCCGCCATCTTGGGTATGGTAATCAGGAAGTGGAGCCTTTCGGCTTCATTTCCCGGTTCCCTACTGCGCATTGCGCGAGTCGCGCTGCGCAATAAGGATGGTCCCCGCTGTCTCTGGGATCTGTGTGTTTCCCAGCAGGCAGCGGGGGACCTTCGGAAAGGGGTGTAGATTCTGCGGAAAGGGGCGTACCTTCTGCAGAATCTACGCCGGAAGTGGGTGCAGATACCTGTACTGTACAGGTACCTGCACCCCCCTCCCCCCTGATAGGCGTCAATTGTGGCGCCGGAGGGGGGGGAGGGTTCCAATGAGCGGAAGGTCCACTTTAGGGTGGACCTCCGCTTTAAAGTCAGGACAACTGTAGCAAGGATGACTGGAGGGGACTTGTGAAAGTGCTAAAACCCTAAAACCAGTAACAGAGCTTCTTTAAGTTCAGGGGCAAAAGGTTTCCAAAGGTCAGAATGGTAATTCTGGGTAGTTGAGGCAATAGCCCTGAGAGTGGACTGAATAGGTCGGGTGACTACCAAAGAGTGGTTTGGAAAGGCAGTAATGGGCTAGTCTGCTGTACAGTGCATGTAGCGGGTTAATAACCCTCTCTCTGAACTCCAGTGATTCAGCTGTAAGCTCTGGCCATAAATGGGCCCCTCATGGACTGATGCGTTGACTGAATCCGCTCTGTGTTTCTGGAACCGCTGAGAGTGGACTGGCAATCTCCCTCTGTGTCTCTGGATTTGGGCACTCTTTCCCCAACACCTGAGGTAAAAGTCAATTGGAGCACAGCGTGTGAACGTACTGGACCATCTGTCAGGAACCATGAAGAAAATGCAGTAAAAATTACACCTTTTAATAAAATGGTAAAAACGGTACAAATAGTAAACATAAAACATTGCCGGGGGGTTCGGTAGCCAAAGCCAGTAGTCAGAACAAGCCAGTAAATCAGGAAGCCCGAGATCAGCGTAGTCGAAGGCAGCAGACAGGATAAGGAACCAGAAGGGACGTCAGCCAGGCAAGTCTTCAACAGGAACATAGCAAAGAGTCTCCAAAAATGTTTAACCAAGGCGAAGGCATGGAAGGAATGAACCAGTTTAAATTGCCAGAAGGGGCTGGCTGTAGGTTGGACTGGCGGGCAGGAAATGATCACCAGGTGAGCCACTGTGGGACGATGAGTGCTGGCAAGTACAGCTGAGCAACCTGAGCACTGAGAAGGGAGGGCTGGGAGCTCAGCCCTGACACCATCCTACAACGGTTTGGCACAGTTCTGCCAAACATCGCCAGTATCTGACTGCACAAACGTGAAGTAAGGTCAGCAGAACGTCTGAAATGAAGCCAAGTAAACCACGCCACATTAAAAATATCCATTGTAATTATGCCCTTTGAGAGCATCAGTTTAATTTGACTAAGTCCATCTCTCATTCCCATTTGTAGAGTGAAGGTGGGTCTGTCTTGTACCATTGCCTGGCTATTAGTCTACTAGCTAAATCAGAGGATGCCATGGCCTTGTTAATCTGCCTATAAGATCCTGGGATCATAGGGAAAATAGTCATGGGGGTTTGTTGGAAATCTGTAATGCCGCGTACACACGACCAGGCTTATGTCCGACAGACTTTCGACGGAGTTCTGACAGAGTTCTGACGGACTTTAACCACTTCCCACCCGGCCGATGCATATATACGGCCGGGTGGGAGCCGTCTACTCCTGATAGGACGTTCAGGAACGTCATTCAGGAGTAGCGGGATCGCGCGCGCGCCCCGCGCAGCGGCGCGATCCCGATGTGCTCGTGTCACCCGGACACGGCACATCTCAGATCGGCAGGAGGGCTCTGTGATTGGCCCTCCTGATCACATGACGGCCGTGTCCAATCACGGCCGTCATGTGATGTAAACAAACAGCCGGTTGCTAGGCAATCGGCTCTCCTCTCCTCACACGGAAGTCACCGCTGAGGAGAGGAGAGCAGAACGCTGCAGCCGGCTGATGATCAGTGAGTATGGGCTGCTTTTTACAGCTTTTTACTCACTGATCATCAGTGTAGTGTAAACACACAACACACCACACAGTACAAACACAGTCCCCACATATGTCCCCAAAACACACATGTCCCCAAAACATACATGTCCCCAAATAATAAAAACACATGTCCCTAATAATAAAAACATGTCCCCCACATATGTCCCACTAAAATCACATGTCCCAATGATTATCTGCACACATATGTACGTGATCACCTGCACACATATGTACATGATCATTTGCGTACATATGTCCCTGATCACACAAACCAATTATTATACACTTAACTGAATTTTTTTTACCAAAAACATGTAGCAGAATACATTTTGGCTTAAATTTATGACAAAATTTGATTTTATTGGATTTCTTTTCAAATAGAAAAAAGAAAATATTGTTTTTTTTCCAAATTTCCGCTATTTTTGCGCTTATATCGCAAAAAAAAAAAAACGGAGTCGTGAATAAATACCACCAAAATAAAGCTCTATTTGTGCGAACAAAATGATAACAATTTCATTTGGGTACAGTGTAGCATGACCGCGCAATTGTCACTGAAAGCGCTAGAGCGCTGAAAGCTGAAAATTGGGCTGGGAAGGAAGGGGGTGAAAGTGCCCTGTATTGTAGTGGTTAAGAATGAACGGACTTGGCCACACACAATCACACCAAAGTCCGACGGATTCTAACGTGATGACGTACGACTGGACTAGAATAAGGAAGTTCATAGTCAGTAGCCAATAGCTACCCTAGCGTCGGTTTTTGTCCGTCGTACTAGCATACACACGAGCGGAGTTCCCGGTAGGAACTGGGTCCGGCGGAGTTCTTTCGGAAAAATTTGAAACATGTTCCATTTCTAAAGTCTGTCAGACTTTTGCCAATCAAAAGTCCGCTGCAGCCCACACACGATCGAATGGTCTGCCGGAATCATTCCGTCAGACTTTTGATGTTGAAAAGTCCGGTCGTGTGTACGCGGCATAAGTTTCGATGAGAGGACATAGAGGGCAGTGGATGCTCAAATTTCTTAGGGGGGAGGACAGCCATCCGACCCAGCCAGCCATCCGACCACCACCAAACCCCCCCCCCACTTCATTGATCGGCACTAACCAACGCCCCCCCCCCCCCCGTCGATCGCCGCTTCACTTACTCGCCCGTAGCCTGCCAGCCCCGCAATTACCTTCCTCCCTACCTCTCTCTCCCCAAGCCCCGTCCCCGAGTCCCAGCTTTCTCCTCCCGGGCCAATCAGGAGTCCTGGAATCCGGCCAATGGGGTCTTGGGACTCCCGGATAATTAGGAAGCGGGTTCTGCGACCCAATTGGCTGGGAGTCTTAAGATTTTAGGACTCTTGGCCAATCGGGTCTCAGCACCGGCTTCCTAATTGGCCGGGAGGAGAACCGGGAAGACATTAGCCAATATTAATTTGCAAATGTCACGCAACTGGGTGGGCTCTGGGCGCAGTGGTCTGTGCCCTGAGCCCATCCCTTTTTTTAAGCCAATTAGAGCTTCAGGCTCTAGTCACGTACTTCCAAAAAAAAAAAAAACAGATGAAATCCATGCGTGCGGTGCCCTGCATGTAGATTAGGGGCTGGGCGCATTGATTGGGGGGGGGGGGCACTGATGGAGGGGTGAGCTGGTTCGGATATTTATCTCCTTATTGCTCTGAGCAGTTCATAGCTGTCGGGTTCTGGTTTATGTATGAGGCCAGCTGAGCCTTCAGTGATAGAGAATTGTCTTGCTTTGCTGATCTCTATCGCTCTCTCTGTACCTGTGCAGTGCACGGCTTTGTATTGATCATCTTGCAGCACTGAACATTCACACCGTCATCCCTGGTATCTTCTTGTCTTCGGGAGCAAAGGAGACATCAGCCTCTGTGTCCACACAGGAGAGACACCTTGCCTTTTTTTTAATTGGACACTTTACATTAAAAAAAAAAACTCTACTGATAGACGGTTCTCTGCATCTAATGGATGCTAAGACTGCTTAGGGTGTGGTGTGCGCATAGCGTACAGCCAAATTTCCCAGACGTTGGTGGCAAACACCCCCCCCCCCCCGCACGGTGCAGCACTAACACCCCCAACAACCCCCCTCTCCTGCTGTCTGCCCGTCAACCCTTACCTTGGATGCGGGCGGTGAGAGCAGCGGTCAGGTCTTTATGGAGTGCGGAGCTGATGCGGCCATCTTCCAGCGTGGTCGCCCCCCGTCCTTAAGCGTGGCGGGCTCGGGGGGAAAGCTGCTCCGGTGTCCTCTCCTGGAGCGTCTCCTCTCTGCTCCTCCCGGTGCTAGGCGTCCACTAGGATCCCGATTGGCTGGGAGGAGGATCAGTGTTGCAATAGCGAATATTGATTCGCGGTTGCAACACACCTGGGTGTGCTCTGCGCCCACGAGACCACCCTATTTTAAAGCCTATTAGAGCCTCTGGCTTTAATCAGGTGCTTCAAAGTACACAGCCCTCGCCTATCCCCGCAAATTGTAATTCATTCTCCCGGCGCCCAGAAAGGTGCCGGGCACATGGATAGAGAGGAGCGGCGGTGGTGTTGTTGGGGGGGGGGGTGGCCCACAATGCACGGTCCGCCACTGCCACCAACTCTGCTGATGCCCCACTCAGTAGTAAGCCCCCAGCTCTCTTTTTTTTTTTTTCAAAATTGTCAGTCTTTTTTTGTTTAAAGCACAAAAAATAAAAAAATGTAATGGTGCTTAACCACTTCAGCCCCGGAGGATTTTACCCCCTTCCTTAGCAGAGCACTTTTTGTGATTCGGGCACTGCGTCGCTTTAACTGACAGTTGCGCGGTCGTGCGACGTTGCACCCAAACAAAATTGACGTCCTTTTTTTTCCCACAAATAGAGCTTTCTTTTGGTGGTATTTGATCACCTCTGCGGTTTTAATTTTTTGCGCTATAAACAAAAAAAGAGCGACAATTTGGAAAAAAAAACACAATATTTTTTATTTTTTGCTATAAAAAAATATCCAATTTAAAAAAATAAATAATAATATTTTTTTTCTCAGTTTAGGTCAATACATATTTTTGGTAAAAAAAAATCGCAATTAGCGATTATTGATTGGTTTGTGAAAAAGTTATAGCATCTACAAAATAGGGGATAGATTTATGGCATTTTTTTTTTTTTACTAGTAATGGCAGCGATCTGCGATTTTATTTTTTTCGTAACTGCGACATTATGGCGGACACGTCGGACACGATTGACACATTTTTGGGACCATTCACATTTACACAGCGATCGGTGCTATAAAATTGCACTGATTACTGTGTAAATGTGACTGGCAGGGAAGGGGTTAACACCAGGGGGCGCTGCAGGGGTTAATATATTCCCTATGGGAGTGATTCTAACTGTGGGGGGGGGGGGGGGGGAGGGGACTCACAAGGGGAGGAGACCGATCGGTGTTCCTCTGTACTGGGAACACACCATCGGTCTCCTCTCCACTGACAGGATGTATGTAAACACACAGATCCACGGTCCTGCTGTGTTCCCTGGCAATCGCGGGTGCCTGACGGACATCACGGGGGACACACGCACCGGGTCCCGAGCGATGCCGCGGTGTGCCGCCTAGACAGCCGGGAATCAGAGGACGTCATATGACGCCCACCCAGGATGGGAGATCCCATCTGCGGACGTCATATGTCTATAGGCCGGGGTCGAAGTGGTTAAAGCGGAGGTCCACCCTAAATTGGACCTTCCGCTCATTGGAATCCTCCCCCCCTCCGGCGCCACAATTGGCACCTTTCAGGAGGGAGGGGAGTGCAGATACCTGTACAGTACAGGTATCTGCACCCACTTCCGGGATAGCTCTCTGCGGAAAGGGGCGTAGATTACGCCCCTTTCCGAAAGTCCCCCCGTTGCCTGCTGGGAAACACACAGATCCCAGAGGCAGCGGGTCCATCCTTATTGTGCAGCGCGACTCGCGCATGCGCAGTAGGGAACCGGGAAATGAAGCCGAAAGGCTCCACTTCCTGATTCCCATACCCAAGATGGCGGCGGCAGCACCCGAGAGACGATCGAGAGATCGGCTTCGGGTGCCGACATCGCGGGCGCGCTGGACAGGTAAGTGTCCTTATTTTAAAAGTCAGCAGCTGCAGTATTTGTAGCTGCTGGCTTTTAAAAAAAAAAAACAAACGCGGATTCCCGGCGGACTCCCGCTTTAAATACCACCAAAAGAAAGCTCTATTTATGGGGAAAAAAGGGCATTGATTTTATTTGGGTACGGCGTCGCATGACCGCGCAATTGTCAGTTAAAATAACGCAGTGGCGTTTAGCAAAAAATAGCCTGGTCATGAAGGGAAGGGGGGGGGGGAATAAACCTTCC
The DNA here is from genome assembly GCF_037356315.1 of Lithobates pipiens. NCBI lineage: Eukaryota > Metazoa > Chordata > Amphibia > Anura > Ranidae > Lithobates > Lithobates pipiens. The sequence continues at coordinate 241,383,437 of NW_027507787.1, forward strand.
AGGAGGCAAGTGGTTAAAAGTGTCTGAAAATAAAGTCACATTTTACATAAGCTTCATAGATCTCTGTGTCAATAGGCTTATGCAGCGTTTGCTACTTACCGAAAAAAGAAATATAAACTAGCTTCAGTATAGAGTAAACTGCAAAAGTTACAAAAAAAAACAAAAAAAAACGACGTATAGTGATTTTATATTTTCTTTTGGGTTGAGGTCAGGACTCTGTGCAGGCCAGTCTTCTTTTTTTTTTTTTTTGTTTCTAATAGTAGCGATATTCTCTAATATAAAATTTCCAGACTGGACAAAAGTGCGAGAAAAATCACCAAATCTTGTTGGTTTATTGGCGCCGGTTTTATTGGAGAGATTCAACACGAAGCCGTGATAAGCGCTTCTCGTAGCGTGACTGGTAAATGAAATGTAAATCGGGCTCTTTGCTTCGGGAAAAGGAGCTTTTCCTGTCGTTTTGGGATTGGACCTGATTTTTTTCCACGCGTACACCGGGGGGAGCTTAGAAAATAATGTTGATCAAAATTTGTTTGACAATCAAATCCCAGCGGTAATTTGACTGGTGATTACTTCATCAATAAAACAGAACAAGGCTTACAAGAAGGAGGGGGAAAAAAAATATAAAAAATAGGAAAAACAACCTTCGAAAGTCATTTGTCGCCCTGTAACCATGGCAGAGAGGCGGAGCCGGGGGATGGCGTGGAAACAAAACGTTACAAATACGCTTTTCCTCGGTGTGATGGGAATAGACGATAAACGTAGATTAGAACGATCGAGCCTTAGAATTGCTAAATAAAATACATACCGTATATTAACTGGATCGTGTTTTTATATTTTCTACGATGGCTGTAAAATGCTTTTGGGTTGATTTGACAAATTGTTTTAGCGAGGGAAGTTGCATTTTCTCCACGGCTTAGCGAATGCGGTGAAATTTTATTGCGACATTCATCTAGTCTAGAGTCCTCCACTTAAAGTGATTGTAAAGGATCGTTTTTTGTTTTTTTTAAAATAACAAACATATCATACTTACCTCCACTGTGCAGCTCGTTTTGCACAGAGTGGCCCCCCGATCCTCCTCTTCTGGGGTCCCCTGGTGGCTCTCCCGGCTCCTCCCCACATCAGATAACTCCCTAGTAGAAGCGCTCTCCCAAGGGGCGGGGGGGGGGGTTACATTGCGGGCGCGCTCCCGAGTCCAGCATTTGCGTCGATAGACACAGAATGCTGGACTCGGCCCGCCACCCCACGTCATTGGATTTGATTGACAGCAGCGGGAGCCAATGGCTGCGTTGCTATCAATCTATCCAATCCAAAGCCGGGACCCCGTGTGGAGAGAGGGGCAGCGCACCCCTGCCGAAGAGATGAAGGGGCTCTGTTACGTATAATGGGGGAGGGGCTGGGGGGGTCACTGGCAGGTGTTTTTTCATTATCTAAATAGGTTCCTTTAAGCTAGTGCATTGTTGGTTCACTTACCTTTTCCTTCGATTTCCCTTCTAAATGTTTTTTTTCTTTGTCTGAATTCCTCACTTCCTGTTTCTCCTCAGTAAACTTCACACCATAACAGCTTACTGAGGAGGAACAGGAAGTGAGAAATTCAGACAAAGAAAAAAAAACATTTAGAAGGGAAATCGAAGGAAAAGGTAAGAGAACCAACAATGCACTAGCTTAAAGGAACCTATTATAAAATAAAAAAGGAACCTTTAAAACCCCTTTAACTGGTTCTGTACATCGGCAGAATGGCACGGGCAGGCAAATGGGCGTACCTGTACGTCCCTTTTAATTTGCCGCCCTGCCATCGCGAGCGCGCCGCCGGAAGTGCGCTCGCGTGGCGTAGGGTTGCCACCTGTTCGGGATTCACCTGGACAGTTCGGGTTTGGAATCATGCATCCGGGTTTCAGACTGTCTGATACCCGGACACATTATTCAGACCGGACTAAGTTGTTCCCCTGCCCCCTTCTTTCTCCTGCCTCTAAGTTAGTACGCTAAATCAGGGTTCTCAGAGCACTCATTATATCAGAGCTCCCCTTTACACCAGAGGCCACAGTGTTCTCCCTTTACATCAGAGTCCTCTTCGTACACCATAGCATCCATTATGTTAGAGTCTCCAGAGTTCTCCCTTACATTAGAGTCTGCAGGGTCCCCCCTTACAGTGAAAAGGAACTCTGCAAGTTCTGATGTAAAAGGGGAACTCTGTGAACTATGATGTAAAGGGGGACTCTGTGGACTCTGATGTAAAGGGGGACTCTGTAGACTCTGATCTAAAGGGGGACTCTTGTGATTAACTTCATATGATTAGAAATGTTATTTAATAGCAACATCTATGCATTGTTTATCTATGCATACTATGAAAAAAAATTGCCATGCAACGCTGAAGTGTTCGGGTTTGACTTGAAGGAAAGGTGGCAACCCTAGCGTGGTGATTGGGACCCCCGTGAGTCCGGTCGCAGGTCCCGTGGACTGGATCGCCGCGGACATACCCGCGATCGTCTCACGGGGCGGCTGAACAAAGAGATGCCGTTGTAAACAGCATCTCCCCGTTCTGCCTAGCAACAAGTGACGCTGATCTCTGCTCCATGTGATTGGAGCACAGATCAGTGTTCACTAAATGAAAGCCCAGCCCCCCACAGTTAGTAACACACCCCAAGGAACACTTAACCCCCTACACTGCCACCCACTGGTTAACCCCTTCACTGCCAGTGTCATTTACACAGGAATCACTGCATTTGTATAGCACTGATTGCTGTATAAATGACAATGGTCCCAAAAATGTGTCAAAAATGTCCGATGTGTCCGCCATAATGTCGCAGTCACAATAAAAATCGCTGATCGCCGCCATTACTAGTAAAAAAAAAAAAAATATTAATAAAAATGCCATAAAACTATCCCCATATTTTGTAAACGCTATAACTTTTGCGCAAACCAATCAATAATCGCTTATTGCCATTTTTTTTTACCAAAAATATGTAGAAGAATACGTATCGGCCTAAACTGAGGGAAATGTTTTTTTATATATTTTTGGGGGATATTTATTATAACAAAAAGTAAAAAATAATACGTTTTTTTCAAAATTGTAGCTCTATTTTTGTTTATAGCGCAAAAAATAAAAACCGCAGGGGTGATCAAATACCACCAAAAGAAAGCTCTATTTGTGGGAAAAAAAAGGACGTCAATTTTGTTTGGGAGCCACGTCGCAACGACCGCGCAATTGTCAGTTAAAGCGACGCAGTGCCGAATCGCAAAAAGTGCTCTGGTAAGGAAGGGGGTAAAATCCTCCGGGGCTGAAGTGTATTTACCTTTCCAGAAACCCCTGTTGCTGGGCAGTCTTCCTAATCTGCTTCTTCCTACTCCGCGGTGATCTTCGGTTTGTTTCAAAAAGACAACTTTTTCCTGGCAATACTATAATTTCTCATTACTTGCACTGTTGTTAGTTTTAACTAGATAACACAAGTCCTTAGTTTCCATCTGACATTATATTCCTGATGTCATAACATAATAAATGATAACAATATGTCCAATAAATCCAAAATATTCTTTTGCTTATACCACAGCACTTACCAGGAAAAGGGGCACATCATTACACAATCCACACATTTCTGCTTTGGATTTCAAAAATAAAAATAAATAAAAACAAAACTTGATGTGATGGGTCTGTTCTATTTAAATTTTATTTATTATTACTCTCACATCAAGTTATTATCAGACCTTTAGATTAAATTTTTGTAGAAAAACGCATGTATCCCATCCATCTTGGCTTTGTTAAATATTATGGCAGCTGTATTCCAATTAACAACCTCATTGTAATCTTTTTTTTTTTTTCTCTCAATAAGAGTTTATTGTATAAATGTAAAAGTACAACATTTTTATCTTAATCTAAACAAATCCCATTTTACAAATTTCCCCAATGACTTGGATTTAATTTCCAACCAAAGGTTGTCTAAACCAGTTACAATATATCTATATCATTAATAAAATTGTTAAATTCATATCAGAAATTAGCACTCAAGTTATAATCTCAATATCACATCCAAATTCTAATATATATCCACAGGTACAGGGGCGGACTGACCATTTGAGCACTCAGGCACTGCCCGAGGGCCCCATGCCACTAAAGGACAGTATGTAAAAAACTGTTTTTTTTTTTAAATCCCAAGATTATAGCTGCCCCCCCTCACACCTTTTCAGTGTGTGTATGCGTATTCTGTGTGTGTATACTGTGTGGCCCCATAATCTATTGCCTGGGGGCCCCATAATCTTCTATTGCCCAGGGGCCCCATGAGTTGTAAGTCCACCCCTGCACAGGTATATTTCCTTTAAGAAGGACATTTTTCTTAAAGCGGAGGTCCACCCTAAAGTGGAGCTTCCGCTCATTGGAATCCTCCCCCCCTCCGGCGCCACAATTGGCACCTTTCAGGTATCTGCACCCACTTCCGGCGTAGATTCTGCAGAAGGTACGCCCCTTTCCGCAGAATCTACGCCCCTTTCCAAAAGTTCCCCCGCTGCCTGCTGGGAAACACATGGATCCCAGAGACAGCGGGCACCATCCTTATTGCGCAGCGCGACTCGCACATGCGCAGTATGGAACCGGGAAATGAAGCCGAAAGGCTCCACTTCCTGATTCCCATACCCAAGATGGCGGCGGCAGCACCCGAGAGACGATCGAGAGATCTGCTTCGGGTGCCGACATCGCGGGCGCGCTGGGCGCGTAAGTGTCCTTATTTTAAAAGTCAGCAGCTGCAGTATTTGTAGCTGCTGGCTTTTAAAAAAAAAAAAAAAAACGGCGGAACTCCCGGCGGACTCCCGCTTTAAATTCTCTGTTTTAAAGTGGGGTACCCCCTAAAAAAAAAAATTTAAAGTCAGCAGCTACAAATACTGCAGCTGCTGGCTTTTAATAATCGGACACTTACCTGCCCCAGGGTCCAGCGATGCGGGGGAACGAAGCCCCCCTCTCGCTCCCCGCTCTGCTCGCGGCGCCGTCATGCATACTGTGGGCACCCGGCTGTGGCTTCACAGCCGGGCACCCACTGCGCATGCGCGAGCGGCGCAGGGCGCCGTGATACGCCGTACAGTCACCTGGGACACATGACAGGTCCCAGGTGAATGTGCGGCGCGAGGGGAAGTGATGTCACCAGCCCGGGCAATGAGGAAGGCAGATTACGAGGGACCCCCTAGCAACCGGTATTTAGAGGTGAGTAAAAATTTTTTTTTTTGCCAATTTTTTTTTTTTTTTTTTACGAATTTTAAGCAGTTTTAATTTTTTGGTGGCAACACCACTTTAAATGCACTTTTTCCACTATCAAAGAATATTCAATTTGTGTAATACACGGTTAAATGTAACCTTCATTTTACCATGTTTGGAAAACAGATTCAAAATAATTGTGATCACATTGTTTATTAGTAAATAAATTAACCCGGCACATTTTGTTATAAATGTTTTGTTTAAAAAAACAGAAATCGGCAGCTTATCACTGAGCTCTCATCCCAGCACAAAGGAGGGGGTCACATCTGCGTACATGACGCACACAAGAGATAGAAGTAAAGGTCCCAGCATTCACACACATTCACATACATACACGAATATCTCTCTAAAATCGCTTACATTTTTCCCATTTGTACACAACACATGCATATCATTCTCTCACTTTCTTTTAACTCCCTTTAATACTTCCTTGCTTAAATTCTGCTTTCCTTGTTTTGTTCTGATATCCTTTGCATCCCAATGTATTGTAATCCCATACTTCACATACTCTAGCTTCTATGATCAGACGGGCAGCCATAGTGCTCATCCCATCTTCCCTCTCTAACATATAAAGTATTCTGTTTTGACTCTCATTTCTCTGTTTTGACTTTACTAGTTGTAGTGCCCGACCCCAAATTCATCCCACAACTTAACATCAAAATGTCCCTTTCTGTCTTGTGTTAATTGTCCCCCTTGATCCATCCTGCTCACATAGATAGTAGACTTGTGCACAACGGAAAATTTCATTTAGTTTCGGTTCGTTGTCATTCGTAAAAAATACATCATTTCATTCTGTTATATTCGTTATGTTACGTTAATACGTTTTCGGATAATTTGTTATTATTCGTAGCGTGTCAAATTCATTTGTTCATATTCGTTGAAATTCGCTATTTATGTATGTATAGACATTCGTGATAACGATTCGTAGTTTGGAAAGTCGTTTTGTTTATTGAATCTTTTAACACACACAATGACAACGTCTCTTCTCCTCGGCTCAAATACAACACAACACCCTTCTCACTCACTTCTCAGGAATGCACTTTGCCAGAGTAATCCAACCTCCGGCACAAAATTAATTCGCTGATTGGACTATAAGATTTACTTTGAGCTGACCTTTTGTTTCATTAGATCTTTAAAGAATTACCGAATCATGTCGAATTCATTCGAATTTATTCGTTATATTTCTTTCGTATTCGTTGTTATTCATTATATTTTTATTCAGACATTCGGATGCATCTGAATGTCCGAAAGATGCAAAATTCGGCCGAATTTCGATTCGTTATGGAATGAATTGCACAAGCCTAATAGATAGCTGTTTCTCTAGCTGTATACTCTGCATGATTCTTAAGCCGCGTACACACGGGCGGACTGTCTGGCCAACTTAGTCCGTCGAAACACATTTCAGCGGACAGTCCGCTCGTGTGTGGGCTTCAGCTGACTTTTTCAGCGTGCAGTCTGACGGACTAAGTATTTCGGAATTTCCGAAATACTGTCCGTCATACTTTGGTTTCAGCGGACAATCCGCTCGTCAGTAGGCTAGTTCGTCGGACTAAGTATGGCGCATGCTCAGAAAGGATTTACACGGCGAAAGGTTGCATTGCTGTGTATTGGACTTCCTATTTCTAGTCCCGTCGTACGTGCTGTACACGTCATCGCGCAAGCTTTCGACGGACTGTTTGTGCATCCGTGTGTGGTCAAGTCCGTTCATTCGAAAGTAGGACGGACTGTCCGTCGGATTGTCTGACGGACTAAGTTGGCCATACAGTCCGCCCGTGTGTACGCGGCTTTAGTCCCTGTGGACTTTGGTGGTAACCCAGTTACCCATTGGGGATCCCTGTCCACTCAAACCATTTATCTAAGGGCTCAGTATAGGCGGAACCGCACCTTCGGTTCATATATTTTATAGCACTCATCTTGCGCTGGGCATTTTTGAGGGTCTCTTACCCTTCATTCCCTTACTTAATTGAATGCCCATAATAACTGGCCAGTCTTCTCTGCGTGTGTCTATACCCTCTTGCCTCTAAACTACTTTATCTAGCAGATGTACTACATATACCTGTGAACGGCACTATTCTTCCCTTTCTTATCTATAATGCCGCATACACACGACCGGACTTTTCGAGGGACTAGGTCCGACAGACTTTCGACGGAGTTCTGACGGACTTTCCGAATGAGCGGACTTGGCCACACACAATCAGACCAAAGTCCGACGGATTCGAACGTGATGACGTACGACCGGACCAGAATAAGGAAGTTCATAGCCAGCAGCCAATAGCTGCCTTCACGTCAGTTTTTGTCCGTCGGACTAGCATACACACGAGCGGATTTCTCGGTAGGAACTGGGTCCGGCGGAAAAATTTGAAACATGTTCCATTTCTAAAGTCTGTCGGATTTTTGCAAATCAAAAGTCTGCTGCAGCCCACACACACGATCGAATGGTCCACCGGAGTCCTTCCGTCGGACCTTTGATGTTGAAAAGTCTGGTCGTGTGTACGCGGCATAACACTCTGATGGACAGTAGACAGGCGAGACATAACATATAACCACCAATCAATACAGTTCGATTAAGGGGAGTAAAATAGGTACCCTTTTGTTTCCCGAAAATGCCTTACCGATCAAGGAAGTCTGATAACTCAAATGTAAGCAAAAGGCTTACCAGACAAAAAATAAACTCAGTGCTCGTTTGAGGAGAGACCCTGGAGGTGTACACAGATCAAATAAATGTCATTTATAAAGTCTCTCAATAGGAGGGACAAAGTCCATAGCAACAGTCTTTAAGATGAAGAAGGAGAGGAATACATGTACCAGCACTAAGGGTAGCCAGTGTGAAGAGCTAGAAGCAGTCTCTGCAATGCAACAAAGGAAAAGAAACACAGCGCCTCTAAGTGCAGTATTGGTAAACCATTTAATAAGTGAAAAGTAAAACTACTCATAAAGGAAGCATAAACATAATCATGATAGTAATCCTGCAGCAAAATAGGGAGGTGTTTTTTCTCCTAAACCCCCTGTGTCTCTGAAGTGCAGCTGACAGCTCATGCAGGTAGATTCCAGCCAGGGGCGTAACTATAGGGGGTGCAGCAGTCGCGACCGCAACTGGGCCCTTTGATGCAGGGGGCCCATGCAGCCCCCTCTTCATATGACCAGCAGCAGCATAGGCAGCTAGGGGTACCAGTGCACCATGCACATGGGTGGCTGGAGGTGGAAGGTGACTAGCAGAGCTCCATGCTCGACTATCGCACTGGCTGCTCTTTAGTTGTGCATTCCCCGCATGACCTGTGTCCTCGGCCGGCTCCTCAGAGTACCCCTCTCCCGCTCAGTCCGATGTCTGTTCTCCCCAGCCAGAGTCCCGCTCCCCCCCCCTGAGTCCGGCCCACATTGCACTGCATACTTCTCCCGGGTAAACAAACTTTAAGCACACAGATGCAGTGCAGCCCTATGAGAGCTCCCCGGAGGACACTGCAGGCATGTCTGCCAGGCCCCCTCCTCCCTCGTCATACACAGATGATGAAAGGTCTTTCTGGGAGATATGCTGATCGCCCGTCCAGCACACTGGATGGAGCCCAGGCCAACATGAATGAGTGAGCGGCCTGCAGCTTGGTCATGGTGAGTGAGAGGACCCCATCCCCCACACATTATTACATACCCCCTCCATCTCCCCCTGGGGACAGGGACCTCCACCTCCCCTGGGGACAGGGACCCCCACCTCCCCTGGGGACAGGGACCCCTTCTCACCTGGGGGCAGTAACTTCATCTGCCCTGGAGAAAAGGACCTCATCTCTTTGTTTCTAGGGGCAATTTGGCTCTTAACATTTTTAGCTCGCCTATAGGAGACTTTGGGCCTATCAGTCAGGAAAGACTTGAGATGTGGGTCCTCCAGGAGGATTGGCCAGTGTCTATGCATGTGAACAGATCTATACGCATAGCTATACAGTCATAATCTACTTTTTAATTACATTTTTAATAATCCCTTATTGATTTCTAATGTACTTTCTAATGTACTTTTTATCTCCTCTTTTTTTTTATGTATGTGTATATGTGTAAGGTAGACATGGGCGCCGTCAATAAATTCGTTTCGTTCTGTTCCGTTACGGTTCGTATTAAAATTAATTCGTACTTCGTGTTTCGTGTCCGAAATTCCGTTTCGCTTCGTACGAAATACGAATTGTCGTTAGGTTCGTTAATTTGTATGAACGACGTTCGTTACGATGAATTTAAAGGCAAAAATATACCTCAATATGACAGTTGATGCTGATGGAAGTTTGGTTTTTATCCGAAATACGAAATTCCGTTGAAGAATTTCCTATCCGAAATACGAATTTTCATTAGATGAGAAAGAGAGAAGCGGATTGTCTGCCATGCACTGCTGGTCCAGTTTTCACCTGCTCCTCCTGGGGCTGCTTATTATGAGGGGCTCCCACCATCCCTGTGCTGTGCTGACTTCCTCCTGGGGCTATACCTCTGCTGTGCTCATTGTGAGGGGCTCCCACCATCCCTGTGCTATGCTGACTTCCTCCTGGGGCTATACCTCTGCTGTGCTCATTATGAGGGGCTATGCTGACTTCCTCCTGGGGCTGCTTATTATGAGGGGCTCCCACCATCCCTGTGCTGTGCTGACTTCCTCCTGGGGCTGTACCCCTGCTGTGCTCAGTATGTCAGTGCAGCACAGGAATGGTGGAAACCCCTCATAATGAGCACAGCAGAGGTACAGCCCCAGAAGGAAGTCAGCACAGCACAGGGATGGTGGGAGCCCCTCATAATAAGCAGCCCCAGGAGGAAGTCAGCATAGCACAGGGATGGTGGGAGCCCCTCATAATAAGCATAATGTCACGGTCAGGAGTGAGGCCGAAATGCTGAGAGGGCTCCCCTTGCGGCCGAGCGCAGCACAACCCTGAAGTTGACACAGGGATGCAGTGCCCACAGTAGCACAGGTTGCCAGGTAGCAGCAGCAGAGGCCAAGTACGGAGTAAGCAGGCCTAGAAGGGCAACTGTGCTAGGAAGTCCGAGAGTAGACAGCGGAAGTCCAGAGAATAGTCAACAGGCCGGGATCAGGTGCAGGAAGCGGATCAGGAACGTCAGGTACAAGCCAGGAGTCAGAGCCGGGAGAACAACAGGAGCAGGTCAAGCAAGCCGGGTCGGTACACTGGAGATCAGAAAACAGGAAGCACGGGTACAGGTTTCACAGGAGAGCTGACGATAATCCAGCAATGCAGGAGCGTCAGGCGATCGTTTAAATGGACGAGATGACCGGGTCACGTCGCGAGCGCGTTGGAGCGATCGTACGTCTACGTCGAGTACGTTGAGTATTCGTGGCATCACCGCGTATGCCCGCCCGGTTAGACGTAGCGTCGGTCGTTCGTCTGGAAACTACCTTGCGCTTACGTAGGCGCCGACGCGCGTTAACACGAACGAACCTGGTGATATTGCGGTTATTTCCCTGACAGTGCCCCCCCCCCAAGGGGCAGCCTCCGGATGCCCAACCGAGCCCATTTTTCAGGATACCGGCTGCGGAACCTATGTAAAAGCTTAGGAGCATGTACGTGGTTGGCAGGCTCCCATGAGTTTTCCTCAGCAGAATACCCCTTCCATTTAATTAAAAACTGGATGGTCCTACCTCTCCGACGACAGTCGAGGATGGACTCCACTTCGTACTCGGTTTCTTCACCAACCTGAACTGGAGCCGGGGGCATTTCTTCTCTACCTGAAAATGGACTAAAGGTAACAGGTTTAAGGAGGGAGACATGAAATATGGGATGGATTTTAAACGATTCAGGCAAAACAAGTTCAAAGGCTACGGGATTAATCTCCCGTTTGATCTCAAAAGGACCCAGAAATTTAGGTCCCAGTTTCCGGGAAGGGCAAGGCAGTTTGAGATTTGCTGCTGAAAGCCACACCTTATCCCCTGTCTTGAAGGTAGGGTTGACTCTCTTCCTTTTATCATACTGCTTCTTGTATTCCTCCTGGGCCCTTCTCATGGAATCTTGCAGTGTTTGATAGTTCGAGTGAATGAGATTTACTCTGTCTTGGACTGCCGGGACAGACGATTCAGGGATGGTGTTAGGCAGGAACGAAGGGTGAAATCCGTAGTTTGCCCAGAAGGGCGACTGGTTGGTGGAGGCGTGCACAGAGTTATTATATGCGAATTCCGCACACGGTAACAGGGAAACCCAATCATCCTGGGAGAAGGAGCAGAAGCATCGCAGGTATTGCTCCAATGTTTGGTTTGTCCTTTCGGTTTGTCCGTTACTCTGTGGGTGGTAGGCAGACGACAAACATATCTTAATTGAGAGCAACCTGCACAGTTCTTTCCAAAACTTGGAGGTGAATTGTACCCCTCTGTCCGATACGATGCTATCAGGTACCCCGTGTAACCGGACTATCTCCCTTATAAAAGTTTTTGCCGTATCTAGGGCAGAGGGGGTCCCTTTTAGCGGCAAAAAATGCGCCATTTTGGACAGGCGGTCTACGACTACCAAGATGGCCGTAAACCCCTCAGAGGGAGGTAGTTCCACAATAAAATCCATGGAAATTTCTTTCCATGGTTTCTCCGGGACTGGTAGTGGCCTTAACAGACCCCAGGGTCTGGTGTTGGATCCCTTATTGCGCTGGCAGATGGTGCAGGAATCCACGTATAATTTACAGTCCGCCCTTAAAGTAGGCCACCATAGGGACCGCCGTACAAGGTCTGTCGTTTTCCGCACTCCAAAGTGGCCTGCGAGTTGGTGGTCATGGAAGGTCTTCAATACCAGTAACCTTGCCTGTTGGGGAACAAAAATCTTGTCCTGGCGCCATAGAAGCCCTTCTTGGCTCCTCAGGGAAGAAACTTCTGTCTCCGTACACTGCCTAGTAGCCAGTTCAATAGAAGACCTTAGGTCTGGTTGTAATAACAGGAAATTTTGGGGAGACAGAATTGTACTGGGTGGAGCTCCTTCAGGGGTGTCAGGAAACATCCTCGATAAAGCATCCGCTTTGCTGTTTTTAGATCCCGGGCGGTAAGTAAGGTGGAAGTTGAATCTTGAAAAGAACAGAGCCCATCGGGCCTGTCGGGGTCTCAGACGTCTGGCCGTACGGAGATACTCCAAGTTCTTATGGTCCGTGAAGATTAGAATGGGATGAGCGGCACCTTCCAGGAGGTACCTCCATTCTTCAAGAGCGGCTTTGATCGCTAGAAGTTCCCGGTCCCCAACATCATAGTTCTTCTCTGGGGGACTCATCTTCCGAGAAAAAAAAGCTACGGGATGCAGTAAAGCTTTGGGACCTTGGCGTTGGGATAAGATCGCCCCGGTGGCCACCTCCGAGGCATCAACCTCTAGCACGAAGGGTAAGGCGGGATCTGGGTGCTGCAGGATGGGCGCAGAGGTGAAAAGGATCTTGAGCTGATCAAAGGCTGACTGAGCTGCTGGGGACCAGTGGAACTTGGTGTGCTGGCGAGTGGTCAAGGTGATGGGGGCTACGATGGTGGAGAATCCCCGTATGAATCTTCGGTAAAAGTTAGCGAACCCGATAAACCTCTGTACCCCCTTTTTGTCGGAAGGAGCGGGCCAATCCAGGATGGATTTTACTTTCTGCGGGTCCATGGCAATTCCACCTGTGGAAATAATGAGTCCCAAGAAATGGATGGATTCCTTCTCAAAATCACATTTTTCGGCTTTGGCATATAGCCCGTGAGTTCTAAGAATACATAGTACTTTCTTAACATGTACCCTGTGAAGTTCTAGTGAGGTTGAAAAAATCAGAATGTCGTCAAGGTAGGCGACAATAAAGTGATCAAGGTGCTCCCGAAAGATATCATTAATGAAATGCTGAAAGGTTGCCGGGGCGTTACATAGTCCAAAGGGCATGACTAAATACTCGAAGTGACCAAATCTTGTTCTGAAGGCGGTCTTCCACTCGTCCCCTTCCCGGATACGGACAAGATTATAAGCCCCACGTAGATCAAGTTTCGTAAAGATACGTGAGGTATGGAACCTCTGGAGGAGTTCAGGGATAAGTGGAAGAGGATAACGGTTTTTGAGGGTAATATTATTTAATTCCCGATAGTCCACACATGGTCTTAGGGTCTTATCCTTTTTCTCTACAAAGAAGATACCTGCTCCGGCAGGGGATGAAGAGGGACGAATGAATCCTTTGGCCAGGTTTTCGTCAATGTATAGTCTCAGAGCCTCCAGTTCAGTCTCCGAAAGGGGAAATATCCGACCAAAAGGAATGGGGGCCCCGGGTAACAATTCAATGGGGCAGTCATAGGGGCGGTGTGGAGGTAGGGTATCGGCTTTTCTCTTGTCAAACACGTCTCGGAATTCCTGGTAGACTGCTGGTATGTGAGAAGCCGGACTGGGTACAGGTTGTACAGTCAGACAACTGGTCAGGTTGCAAGGGACGGGATCTAGGCAGTGCTGCTGGCAGTAGGCAGATGTGAAGGAGACCACCCTTGTGGGCCAATCGATCTGAGGGTTGTGCGCCTGTAGCCACGGGATCCCTAGGATAACAGGGAACATTGGGGAGCTCAGCACATCGAATTTAAGGAATTCCCGGTGACCCGAATCGGTGACCGTCAGGATGGGACTAGTTTCCTTGGTGACATGACCTGAACTAGGTAAGGAGCCATCGGCCAAACGGACGGTCAGTCTCTGTTCCTTGAGGTTCAGTGGGAGAGCCAGGCTCCTAGCCAGGGTTAAGTCCAAAAAGCAGCTGCAGGCTCCAGAGTCGATGATGGCTTGTAGGGGGATCCTGCTGCCTGCCACCATCAGTGAAACTGGAAGAGTGATGTGGGCAGAAGCTGACTTAGCTACCTGAAGATGAGATGGGGTGCTTGGGACTGGTTTACTCGGCCTTGTGGGGCAGTAGTTAATGAAATGTCCCGATTTCCCACAGTAAAAACAGAGGTGTGCCTGACGGCGATGGAGTCTCTCTTCGGGGGTTAAAGCGGGACGGGGAGTGTCCTCCAGAACGGGAGCTACTGCTGGATGAGCTGAAGGTGGGACCTGGATGGAGCAAGTAGTCCGAGAGCGTTCAGACTGTCGTTCCCGTAGGCGCCTGTCGAGCTGGATGGCGAGTAAAATGAGGTCCTCAAGAGTAGTGGGGATCTTTAATCTGGCCAACTCGTCTTTAAGGGCTTCGGACAACCCCATACGGTAGTGAAATTTTAGTGCTGCTTCGTTCCAGCCGGAGTCAGAGCTCCAGGTACGGAATTCTACTGAATAGTCCTCCGCAGGTCGCCCACCCTGGCGAAGGGCGTACAAAGTTGCTTCGGCTGTAGCTGTCCGGAAAGGATCATCATACAGGCGGGTCATGGCTTCAAAGAACAAGTCCAAAGTATCTACATAAGGGCTACGTTGCTCCAGCAGGCCGTGGGCCCACGTCTGGGGATCGTCCCTTAGTAATGAAATGGTGAACCCCACCTTGGTTGCTTCTGAGGAAAAAGTCTGAGGTTGCAGGGAGAAGTAGAGGAAACATGAGTTCTTGAAGGATCTGAATCTCCTTCGGTCCCCGAAGAAGCGCTCCGGGGCTGGGACTCGTGGTTCCGGGGCAGCTGAGACTGTAGAAGCAGGAACTTGACCGAGGAAGGTGGATGGTTCAAGCGGGTGTTGCAGGCGTTCCTTCAGCCAATGATATTTCTCTCGGAGCTCCTGAATAGCTGGAGTAAGGGCCGTAAGTTCTTGTAAAACGGCCTCCAACGGGGAGGAACCTCTGTCGACCTCTGACATGGCTGGATTATACTGTCACGGTCAGGAGTGAGGCCGAAATGCTGAGAGGGCTCCCCTTGCGGCCGAGCGCAGCACAACCCTGAAGTTGACACAGGGATGCAGTGCCCACAGTAGCACAGGTTGCCAGGTAGCAGCAGCAGAGGCCAAGTACGGAGTAAGCAGGCCTAGAAGGGCAACTGTGCTAGGAAGTCCGAGAGTAGACAGCGGAAGTCCAGAGAATAGTCAACAGGCCGGGATCAGGTGCAGGAAGCGGATCAGGAACGTCAGGTACAAGCCAGGAGTCAGAGCCAGGAGAACAACAGGAGCAGGTCAAGCAAGCCGGGTCGGTACACTGGAGATCAGAAAACAGGAAGCACGGGTACAGGTTTCACAGGAGAGCTGACGATAATCCAGCAATGCAGGAGCGTCAGGCGATCGTTTAAATGGACGAGATGACCGGGTCACGTCGCGAGCGCGTTGGAGCGATCGTACGTCTACGTCGAGTACGTTGAGTATTCGTGGCATCACCGCGTATGCCCGCCCGGTTAGACGTAGCGTCGGTCGTTCGTCTGGAAACTACCTTGCGCTTACGTAGGCGCCGACGCGCGTTAACACGAACGAACCTGGTGATATTGCGGTTATTTCCCTGACACATAATGACTGAGTCGTCGATGCAACGACAAATCTGAAATCCAAAATTCGTAAACAAAAGTTCGTATTGCGTACAGAATTCGGACGCATGGCAATTCGTATTTCGGATCCTTCCGAACGTACGAATTTTTGGAAATTCGTACGAATTTGAGAATCGTACGAAACAAATCGCACATGTCTAGTGTAAGGACACTGCTGAGAAATCGTCCCTCCTGCCCCCTCAAAAGGGAGGCAGGATGTTATCCTGTAGTTAAGCCCTCTGTGCATTCTTACCCGATAGCTTCTGCGTATTCGTGACATAAATACCTAATTGTCAACAGATGCTAGAGGTGGATCCCAGGTTCAACCCCCAGGGAGGGTTCATCAGGCAGCGAAGCCATCCCTGCTGTGGCCACCTCGGCGTTCCGGTAAGCATGAATTCCCCCGGACGCCTCTGTAACCTCCGACATAATGCCGTGACTGGGGACAGGTCACGCGCACGCGAGGCAAGAACACCCCCCGCCACTCTCTCGAGGCCATACCACGTGTGCTCGCGACGTCACTCCCTGTCCGGAGGTAAACACGGAACGCCGCCGGCAGGGTTAGACCTCCCCTCGGTAGTAGATGTTAAAACCACAGGTGCTACTGAAAGGGGGAGAAGCCTGTATGTTGCATCTCCCCACCCTGCGGGGAAGCCATCAGATTGAGTATTGGCACCCAAAGGCGCAGGGGGAGGATAACAGCAGCAGTCCAATATCTAGGTGGAAAAAAAAAAACAAATCCCGCAGAAACACTTCCCGCTCAAATGGAATCCGAAACATCATAAATACTTATAAGTTCTACTTACACATAATGTAGAAGTTATCTTCCCTGATCCCTACCCCAGACTAGGAGGGATCTTAAAGCATGGTCGATAAAGTTACGGTCACGGTTTGCTAAAAGTAGTGTGCTTAATATAATCACCCTACCCCAATGTTATTAAAACTCTACCAATAAACATCCCTGGATCTTAGGAGCCAGTTTGGGAAAATGATATGAGTAGGCAAGGCCCATAGAATTCCCCAGCAGCTCCTGACGGAACCCAAATCCCAAGGTGATGTCGGCCTACTGGACGTCTTTAAATATCACAGGGTAATACACATGGCGAAGATCTTGAACTGGTGTACTCCGACTTCAGACGATTGTTTGGTGCTGTTTTTAACCACACTTTTCAGACTGTATGTTAGGGAGACTCCCCTGGCTACAGACAGAATTCCCACATCACAACTAAGTAACCACTGGAATTTTTGGGTGATGCTGACAGTTGCTAAAGCTTTTGAACGCTTGACCTTATCTGACTCAGACCATTTAGGACTTACTGTCAGGTCACCTTGAGGCCAGGTGACAGATGCACACCGTAGGGATCAGGAGTGCACCGCAAGGTTGTGGACCCTACGGCTGACTGCTGCGGACGGGGGTCAAGGTGATAGGAAGGCAGGGTCGCCAGAACACCAAGATGGATCCCACCGGGGTTAGAGCGTAAGATTCCCTGGGGCGCGGAGTCTAAGAGCCAGCAGGTGTTCACCAGTGCCTCTAGTGGTGAGGATGGACTTGGCTGCAACTGGCTTCAGGTCGCGACCCCCAGGGTCCCCCAGCTCACACCCACAGTAGGCAACAGGAGGATAGGGATGGTGAGGGACAAAGCCAAGGTCGGGGCCACAAGCAGACAGGAATAGTCAGGGACACGCCAAAAGGTCAGGATCACAGGCAAACAGGGATAGTCAAGGACACGCCAAAGTCTGCAATGTAACAAAAGCAGAGCACACGGTAGGTAACAGGAAGCTAACACACAAATGTTGATCAGCAGGGTTGGCTTGCAGTGCACAGGTTAATATAGAGTTCTCTGATAGGAGCTAGGGTGGAGCCATGCCAGAGGATGGATTATAAAAGCAGTCAGGTGAGGGTCAGCTGGTCTCTAGAAATGAACACATGGAGACAGGTAAGCAGACGAACTCTATTGCATAACCATGACACTGACACCGGTTACTACACACCCTAAATTTACACTGGGACTTCAGGACAGGTAATTTCTCTCCACCCTTTGTGATCATAGATTTATTTTTTATTTTTTATGTCATGTACTTATATAGAACCATTATATTACGCAGCACTTGAAATATACATTCACATCAGTCCCAACCCTCAGGGAGCTTACAATCTAAGGTCCTAACTCACATTCAAACATACGCATATACTTTTTTCAGAACAGCAACTGGTGCTCCCTAATCCCTATCAGACCTCTCTGCTGTCTTTGATCAACCTCCACCCATATGGATGACAATGCAAGGGAGACATTTCCTTACTCATGTAACACTGACCCCCGGAGGAGCTGCTGGTTTTATTGGGCTTAACATTACCTTCTTGACTGCTTCTCCATCTAGGGTTTCCCGTGGTAGATGGCCCAAAGAAATATGAAAACTGACACTGAATTTTCTTGGGTTATTTATTTGAAGTAGAAACAGAGTCTCTCAGTTTAGGGTAGAGGGTTAAGAGGAAGTTCAGGTACTTTGGACTACAAAAATGGAAAGTCTCTTATATAAGAAATCCGGAGAATAACCATTTCACAGCTGGATTTCACAACCCCCGGATAGACCTCCTCTCACTAGGCCTAGCAGCCGGTGGGTGCTGAGTAAAGCAAAGTCTCTGCCACAGACTTGGATGTAGAATACTTGAGAAAAGTCTCTGCCACAGACTTGGATGTAGAATACTTGAGAAAAGTCTCTGCCACAGACTTGGATGTATCTGAGGGACAAATTTAAAGAGCTATCATACGGTACTAGTATCTCTCAGCCGGTCCGGCGATACCGTATGAGTGTAGATCCATGAAGTGTCCTTCAACTGAGCCTCCTGGCTCCTTCAGACAAGCCAGCCTTGCGCACGGCTTTCTCCTGAAGAGTCCTCCCCTGGATGCTTCTCCATTTGCTGGGCATCTCCTTAGACGAGACGGCCCCGGACCACCTTTAAATCATTGGGCCCCCGATATCCATTCTGGCCTGTCCCTGCAGTTGCTTCGCCGCAGCCGAGACTTGGAAATGCATGGATCTGCATGCCAGGAGGGCCATGGGGGCTGGTCAGGAGGACCAGAACCAGACAGAAGATATCTTCTGGCACGGAACCCCGAAGCATGTGATGTCACACCACTTCCCAGAATGCACAGCAGGAGAACACTCTGGGCTGGTTCCGAAAGAAACGTGGCATTCAATACACCCAGCTAAACTGCGTTCTCACACTTGCCGGCGATGACAGCGACACCTGCGATCAAGGAGAACCCAGTGCAACCCAGCTGGACTGGTACTGAAACCATAATTTAGTAAAATTAGCCCTAAAACCCAACTGTGGTTTCAGGAATATTAACTTTCAAAAACATATAGCGTATGCTCGTCAGGAGCCAGCGCTATACTCATAATTGGGGAAAAGTAACATTGCTCTCCACCCCCACTGAGTTTAAAAAATGATGGCTGGATAAAGAGTCAATCCCACATGGTCTGCTGGTTGGTACCGGTGTGTGTCCTCCCCCCAAACTCACCATGAGGAGAATCTCACTGTTGTTTCGATAAAGGTCATTTGTAAATCATGTTCCCATTGGGCGAGATATTTGTGGGGTGATGAGTTCGTAGGACAGGACAAGATCTGATATTATTGGAGCAGACCATGTGGGATTGACTCTTTATCCAGCCATCATTTTTCAAACTCAGTGGGGGTGGAGAGCAATGTTACTTTTCCCCAATTATGAGTATAGCGCTGGCTCCTGACGAGCATACGCTATATGTTTTTGAAAGTTAATATTCCTGAAACCACAGTTGGGTTTTAGGGCTAATTTTACTAAATTATGGTTTCAGTACCAGTCCAGCTGGGTTGCACTGGGTTCTCCTTGATCGCAGGTGTCGCTGTCATCGCCGGCAAGTGTGAGAACGCAGTTTAGCTGGGTGTATTGAATGCCACGTTTCTTTCGGAACCAGCCCAGAGTGTTCTCCTGCTGTGCATTCTGGGAAGTGGTATTTAAAGGTGCTGACATCACATGCTTCGGGGTTCCGTGCCAGAAGATATCTTCTGTCTGGTTCTGGTCCTCCTGACCAGCCCCCATGGCCCTCCTGGCATGCAGATCCATGCATTTCCAAGTCTCGGCTGCGGCGAAGCAACTGCAGGGACAGGCCAGAATGGATATCGGGGGCCCAATGATTTAAAGGTGGTCCGGGGCCGTCTCGTCTAAGGAGATGCCCAGCAAATGGAGAAGCATCCAGGGGAGGACTCTTCAGGAGAAAGCCATGCGCAAGGCTGGCTTGTCTGAAGGAGCCAGGAGGCTCAGTTGAAGGACACTTCATGGATCTACACTCATACGGTATCGCCGGACCGGCTGAGAGATACTAGTACCGTATGATAGCTCTTTAAATTTGTCCCTCAGATACATCCAACTCATCACCCCACAAATATCTCGCCCAATGGGAACATGATTTACAAATGACCTTTATCGAAACAACAGTGAGATTCTCCCCATGGTGAGTTTGGGGGGAGGACACACACCGGTACCAACCAGCAGACCATGTGGGATTGCCTCTTTATCCAGCCATCCTTTTTCAAACTCAATGGGAGTGGAGAGCAATGTTACTTTTCCCCAATTATGAGTAAGGAAATGTCTCACTTGCATTGTCTTCCACATGGGTGGAGGTTGACCAAACACGGCAGAGAGGTCTGATGGGGATTAGGGAGCACCAGTGGCCGTTCTGAAAAAAAAGTGTAATGCTCAGAATATGCGTATGTATGAATGTGATGTGTCTGTTTAACCCCAAGTAGCAATTGACATCTATGGGACTGACGGCATGGGGATGCACGGAACACCGATGCATCCCCTTGCCAGCAAAATGCGGCCCTGCACATGAAACGCAAGTTCTCACACTTGCCGGCGATGACAGCGACACCTGCGATCAAGGAGAACCCAGTGCAACCCAGCTGGACTGGTACTGAAACCATAATTTAGTAAAATTAGCCCTAAAACCCAACTGTGGTTTCAGGAATATTAACTTTCAAAAACATATAGCGTATGCTCGTCAGGAGCCAGCGCTATACTCATAATTGGGGAAAAGTAACATTGCTCTCCACCCCCACTGAGTTTGAAAAATGATGGCTGGATGAAGAGTCAATCCCACATGGTCTGTTCCAATAATATCGGATCACAAATATCTCGCCCAATGGGAACATGATTTGCAAAGGACCTTTATCGAACAACAGTGAGATTCTCCCCATGGTGAGTTTGGGGGGGAGGACACACACCGGTACCAACCAGCAGACCATGTGGGATTGCCTCTTTATCCAGCCATCCTTTTTCAAACTCAATGGGAGTGGAGAGCAATGTTACTTTTCCCCAATTATGAGTAAGGAAACGTCTCACTCGCATTGTCTTCCACATGGGTGGAGGTTGACCAAACACGACAGAGAGGTCTGATGGGGATTAGGGAGCACCAGTGGCCGTTCTGAAAAAAAAGTGTAATGCTCAGAATATGCGTATGTATGAATGTGATGTGTCTGTTTAACCCCAAGTAGCAATTGACATCTATGGGACTGACGGCATGGGGATGCACGGAACACCGATGCATCCCCTTGCCAGCAAAATGCGGCCCTGCACAGGAAACGCAAGTATGAATTGGACCCTATGCAGTGCTAATTATCTATGGTAGGTTGAATTGCACTTGGAGTATGTATGCACAGGTCTGTAAAATACCATAAATGTGTAAGGAATATATTGTTATAGCAAGCAGTAAGCACAGTCGGCATGGAAGCATTTTATTTGTTTTGTCTTTCTGGCTTCCTTATAGTGATTTATCTATTGTCAGCTTGTAAAAGTATTGAGTAAATATTAAAGATGAACATCTATAATATCTGCTAACATTCCCTGTGATTTGCTAAACCGCAGATTCCCTCCCCCGTGGATGGGATCTGACAGAGCCTGCAGTCCCACAAGTCCTCAGGATTCACCGGCAGAAGTCTGCGTGCATTTCCCGGAGATGCGAGAGTTGTCTGGCCATCTAATTAGTTATGTTGACAACTTGTATCTGCAGGAATTTCCATGAATTTCCATGAAGCCCGCAGTGTGCGAGTACGAAGGTTCCATGGACCGAGAAGACCGGGAAAGGGAGCAACATTTTTTATCAAAGGCGACGCCTCCCGTCAGAATACTGACCACATGAAAATTTACTAACAAGTATTTCTAATAGATTAACAGCTTGTGTGATGCTAGACACATTGGGGGAGATTTACTAAAAACTGGAGCACACAGAATCTGGTGCAGCTGTGCATGGGAGCCAATCAGCTTCTTAACCACTTGGCGCCCATACTACGTCTATTGACGTCATGGGCTTTCAGTGGTTATATCTGAATGATGCCTGAGGCCACAGACATCATTCAGATATTGCCGTTTTCAGCCGGCGATTCCCTGCACCATAAGAACGATCATAACGGCTGTTCCGCCGCTTAATCGTTCTTACGGGAGGCGGGAGGGGACGCCCCCCCCCTCCCGCCGCCCTCCGGTGCTTCTACCGACTCACCGTTTCCATCGGGGAGTCGGTGACAGGATCCGCCGGCACCAGCAAGTTACCATAGAGATTTCCCGGCGGACCAGATCGTCCCCGGAGTCTCTATGATCGTTCGGAGGCCGGGCGCGATGTTATGACGTCACGCTCGGCCTCTGTATTCAAATTAACAGCGCCGATCTGGCTAGGAAGCCAGGATCAGTTTTTTTTTTTTGTTTTTTTTATTCTTCCCAGCCTAGAGGTGAGATGTGGGGTCTTATTGACCCCCCCCCCCCCATTGTAAATATGTCCGATCGTGCCATATTCCTATTACAAGGGATGTTTACATTCCTTGTAATAGAAAAAAAAGTCATCAATGTTTTGTTTTTGTTTTTTTAAGTGTAAAACTAAAAAAAATAAAAATTAAATTAACAATAAAAAAAAAAAAAATTTAAAGCGCCCCTGTCCCCATGAGCTCGCACATAGAAGCCAACGCATACGTAAGTCCCGCCCACATATGAAAACGGTGTTCAAACCACACATGTGAGGTATCGCCGCGATCGGTAGAGCGAGAGCAATAATTCTAGCCCCAGACCTCCTCTGTAACCCAAAATATGTAACCAGTAAAAAAAAATTAAAGCGTCGCCTATGGGGATTTTTAAATACCAAAGTTTGGCGCCATTCCACGAGCGCGTGCAATTTTGAAGCTTGACATTTTTGGTATCTATTTACTCGGCGTATCTTCCTCTTTCACATTATGCAAAAAAAATGGGCTAACTTCACTGTTTTTTTTTTTTTTTTTTTTAAGCATGAAACTGTGTTTTTTTTTCTGAAAAAAACGTGTTCGAAAAATTGCTGCGCAAATACCGTGCGAGATAAAAAGTTGCAACGAGCGCCATTGTATTCTCTAGGGTCTTTGCTAAAAAAAATATATATATATAATGTTTGGGGGTTCTATGTAGTTTTCTAGCAAAACAAATGTGGAATTTTACATGTAGGAGAGAAATGTCAGAATTGGCCTGGGGCGCGAAGTGGTTAAGCCTCGTACACTCGATTGGATTTTCCGACGGGAATTGTGTGAGGACAGGCTTTTGGCCGGAAAATCCAACCATTTGTACGCTCCATCGGACCCAATTGTTGTCGGACTTTTCGCGGACAAATGTCTGTTGTCGGATTTTTTCCGAGCGTGTGTACACAAGTCCGTCGGACAAAAGTCGAAAGTACAAACACGCATGCTTGGAAGCAAGGAGGAGCTGGAAGGGGCCGGTCTTGTAAACGAGCGTTCGTAATGGAGAATTAACATTCGTGACGCGGCAAATTATGAAATCTCAAAATGCGGCGCACAATTCTCTTCTTCTTTAATGGGATAATAATGAAGCTGCTTTGCTGGTGATGCTGATGGAGTTATTGCAAACTAATTTTCAAAGGCTTTTTTTTTCTAGTGATATCAAGAATAATATTATTATCCTTTTTTTTTGGTGGGGGGGGGGGGGGAAGTTACCACAACACCATTATCCCGGAGTTTTTAAGATCAAAGATACAACTATGTTGGTGTCCCTTGTTAATGTTACATTGTATTTTTTTTTTTTTTATGTAACTGTCATTTGAAGTAAAACACATAGTATTATTCTCCACAATTGTTTTTATTGTGCATTAAAAAAAAGAAAACAAATAAAATTAGACATGCTATCTGCCAATAGAAAGAAAAAAAAAAGTGCATTCTATGCATCCAAAAATATAGAAAATATAACAAATCAAATCATTATTATTCAACCAAAAGATAAAATAAAAGCCACAGGTACGTGTCCTGGTTCTTAACCACTTGCCGCCCGCCCTATAGGCAATTGACGGTGGCAAAGTGGTTGCATAATCCTGACCGGACGCCCCACGGGGGCGCGCATCGCGGCGATCGTTGTTGCAGGGGATCAGTCTGACACCCGGCAACTACGATCTCGGTAAAGAGTCTCCGACGGAGACTCTTTACCACGTGATCAGCCGTGTCCAATCACGACTGATCACAGTGTAAATGGGAAGAGCCGGTGATCGGCTTTCCCTCACTCGCGTCTGTCAGACGCGAGTAGAGGAGAGCCGATCGGCTGCTCCTCTGACAGGGGGGGTCTGTGCTGATCGATTATCAGCACAGCCCCCCCGAGGATGCCCACACTGGACCACCAGGGACGCCACCAGACCACCAGGGAAAAGGTAATCCTCCCTAGACAACCAGGGATGCCAGTCAGCACAATGGGTGCCAATCAGTGCCAATAAGGGATGCCAATCAGTGCCCACAATGGGCATCACTGATTGGCATGCATTATTGTTTGGCACTGATTGGCATCCATTATTATAATATAACACCAATGCCGCCTATGAGTGTCCACCAATGCCGCCTATGAGTGCCCACCTGTGCCGCCTATCAGCGCCCACCTGTGCCGCCTATCAGTGCCCAGCTGTGCCGCCAATCAGTGCCCACTTGTGCCGCCTATCAGTGCCCACCTGTGCCGCCTATCCATGCCCACCCATGCCCATCTGTGCCGCCTATCCATGCCCATCTGTGCCGCCTATCCATGCCCATCTGTGCCGACCATCCATGCCAATCCGTGCCAGCTATCAGTGCCAATTTGTGCCACCTATCAGTGTCCGTCCGTGTCGCCCATCCGTGTCGCCCATCCGTGTCACCCATCAGTGCCGCCTATCAGTGCCGCATATCAGTGCCACTTCATTGGTGCCCATCAGTGCCGCCTTATCAGTGCCCATCATTGTAGCCCCATCAGTGCCCATCAGTGAAGGAGAAAACTTACTTATTTACAAAGTTTTGAAACTGAAACAAAAAAAAACATTTTTTTTTTTCAAAATTTTCGGTATTTTTTTATTTGTAGCGCAAAAAATAAAAACCGTAGAGGTGATCAAATATCACCAAAAGAAAGCTCTATTTGTGGGAAAAAAATGATAAAAATTTCATTTGGGTACAGTGTAGCATGACCGCGCAATTGTCATTCAAAGTGCAACAGCGCTGAAAGCTCAAAATTGGTCTGGGCAGGAAGGTGTTTAAGTGCCCTGTATTGAAGTGGTTAATATAGGACCTCAGCAATGCCAAGAGTTGGTGAAAGCAGGAGTCCGTCATCCGGAGATAATTCAGAAAATCATCCGGATTATTCTCCAGGAGCTCCCGCAGCAAAGGCATATGACATAATTGGTCACGATTAATAAAGCAACCAATTTTTGGTCCAAGAAATCCTCCTGTTTCTGGACTAGACTGGGGTCAAACTCCAAGGCCAATAATAAATAACACGTTATCTCCTCCGATTCCACAACATGGCTGGTTGACGAACGGCCGTTCAGAAACGAACTGAAAAGCGCGAACTGAAAAGCACGAAATGAAAAGCGCGAGTCAACACTCACCAAACTTCTACTAACACGAAATTAGCAGAAGCAGCCCAAAGAGTGGCGCTAAAGAGCTGAAAAACCACGTAGTACGTCACTACATTCGTGTTTGTTGGCCAACAATTCCTTGCCATTTCTATGCAAGACAAAATCTAGGCTCACGCCTTCGGACAAAAGTCAGAGTTTTTGTCTGCGGAAAATCCGATCGTGTGTACGAGGCTTAACTTCAGTTGGTTCAATTAGCTTTGACAATAAAGCCTCGTACACACGATTGGATTTTCAGCAGGGAATTGTGTGATGACAGACTGTTTGCCTTCAATTCGACTGTTAGTACGCTCCATCAGACAACTGTTGTTCAACTTTCCGCCAACAAATGTTGGATGGCAGGCTAGTAAATTTTCCGCGGACAACGGTCTGTTGTCGGATTTTCCTGTCTTCTGTACACAAGTCCGTCACACAAAAGTCCAAAGTACAATCACGCATGCTCGGAATCAATGCTCACCAAACATGACATTACCAGAAGGTGCCCAAAGGGTGGGGCTCAAGAACTGAAATTCTACGTAGTACGTCACTACTTTCGTGTTTGTTGGCCGACAATTGTGTACCATTTGTATGCAGGACAAAATCCAGGCACAAGCCCTTCGGACAAAAGTCTGAGGCTTTGTTGGCCAACAATCCGATCGTATGTACGAGGTTTAAGGCCCACTGAAATGCACACTGCACGTTATAATAATGTTATAAAACGCCAGTAGCTTTGCAGTGAGTTTTTCAAAGTTTTTCAGTTTTTTTTTGCAATAGTGTTTTTTAGCATTTTATTGCGTTTTTAACCAGTTCCCGACCGACGCACGACGATGTACGTTGGCAGAATGGCACGGGCAGGCAAACTAGCGTACAGGTACGTCCAGTTGAATCTGCCGCCCTGCCATCGCGTGAGAGCCGCCGGCGGCGCGCACGCTTGCCGGTCGGGACCCCCATGATCACCGCGATCGTTTCACGGGGAAGGAGAACGGGGAGATGCCGTTGTAAACAGCATCTCCCCATTCTGCCTAGCAACAAGTGACACTGATCTCTGCTCTCTGTGATTGGAGCAGAGATCAGCGTTCACTAACACACAGCCCAGCCCCCCACAGTTAGTAACACGCCCCTAGGAACACTTAACCCCTACACTGCCCCCTAGTGGTTAACCCTTTTAAACTGCCAGTGTCATTTACACAGGAATCACTGCATTTGTATAGCACTGATTGCTGTATAAATGACCATGGTCCCAAAAATGTGTCAAAAATGTCCGATGGGTCCGCCGTAATGTCGCAGTCACAATAAAAATCACTGATCGAAGCCATTACTAGTAAAAAAAAAAATGATTAATAAAAATGCCATAAAACTATCCCCTATTTTGTAAACGCTATACATTTTGCGCAAACCAATCAATAATCGCTTATTGTGATTTTTTTTTGATTTTTTTTTTTTTACCAAAAATATGTAGAAGAATACCTATTGGCCTAAACTGAGGGAAAAAAAATGTTTTATATATTTTTGGGGGATATAAGAAGTAAAAAATAATGCGTTTTTTTATTTTTTTTTAAATCGTCGTTCTTTTTTTGTTTATAGCGCAAAAAATAAAAACCGCAGAGGTGATCAAATACCACCAAAAGAAACCTCTATTTGTGGGGAAAAAAAGGACGTCTGTTTTATTTGGGAGCCACGTCGCAACGACCGCGCAATTGTCAGTTAAAAACGACGCAGTGCCGAATCGCAAAAAGTGGTCTGGTCATTGGCCTGGAAAATGGTCCGGGGGGCTGAAAGTGGTTAAGCCTTTTTTTTTTCTCAACCCATTCATTTTTTTTTTTTTTTTTTACAGCTAAAAAACCCACCCAACCAAAAACAGTTGATAACAGCCCTATGTGTGCATGGACACATAGGATAACATGATGGGGAGTTTATTGACTGTAGAAAAAAAAAACATCTGAAGCCAAAAACAGCAGCTGTAAAAACCTCCAAAAACATCCAGTGGGCATAAGGCCTAAAACCTGGAAGCCGATTGGTTACCATGCACAGCTGCACCAGATTCTTTGTGTACCAGTTTGGCTCAGTGGGGGGCTCAGTTTGGCATTTTCACCCTTGGTGCTAAATGGGCTTGTCCCAGCGCTGCAGGGGAGCAAAAGTAAGTGCACCCCTCTAACCCACAAGGGAAATACGGCCATGAAAGCTTTGCCTATACTTTTCTTTTAAAATGAGCAACCCCCCCCTATCGATTTCCGGATTTATTATAAAAGTGTTAAAGGAATAGCATCGTTCTGCTACATATATTATATGGGGAGAGTTCTTGCTATAACAATTCCTATAGGAAAAGAAAAGTTGGCAGTTAAATTGCTTGTGAGTCTAATGGTGTTCACACTTTCCCCCAGCTGAAGGTAATACATCAAATTCAGCCGAAATATTACTTTTCTAATGGCAATTATTTTAATATTTCCTTTCAAGATCCTAATGCCAATTATATCGAGGAAGAAAAATAAATTGCAGCAAGGGCTATTTTTCATTTTCAAATATATAAAAAAAAAACGCTGTAAAGAAACATTTTCTGTTCTGTGAGTTAGAAATGTGACAGCCAGGAGGGAATTCTTAATTATCGCAAGTGAATTGTAAAAACTCTGCTTTTTGCTTTCTTTTGATCCCAATCAAAAGCTCATGAAAGCGAGAGTAATACCATGTCGTTTTATAGATTGTTTTTAAAGATAGACAAAGCTCGTCGCTTTCATCCTGGAGGTAAGTTGTAGAGTGGGGAAGGCAAAACATTTTTAAAAGCTATATATATATATATATATATATATATATATATATATATATATATATATATAAATATATAAATATATAAATATAAATATATATATATATATATATATATATATATATATACACATACTGTACAAAGTTTTATATAGGAAACTGACCAGCCAGCAGGTGATACAAACATTGGATGTAGATCAGACTTTCTTAACCTTTTATAACATGAAGGAACATGGGGAACCCCCACCAAAAATTACTTTATCCGCCACTCACAGTACAGTAGCATGAACAGCAAATAAAAAAATAAAAAAAAAAATTCTAAATTAAAAAAAAGGAATATTATTCTTCCTATTCTCTCTATGCAACTATTATTTTTAATAAAATGGATGAAATAAAAAATGATAAAGGTCAGAAACGAAATACAAACAGAAAACTTTACTGTACTTGGGTTGGTGGTCTTTATAAGAAGATCCACCTTACATTGGTGATCAGTGAGAAGAATGTTCCTTACATTGGTGATCAGTGAGAAGAATGTTCCTTACATTGGTGATCAGTGAGAAGAATGTTCCTTACATTGGTGGTCAGTGAGAAGAATGTTCCTTACATTGGTGATCAGTGAGAAGAATGTTCCTTACATTGGTGATCAGTGAGAAGAATGTTCCTTACATTGGTGATCAGTGAGAAGAATGTTCCTTACATTGGTGGTCAGTGAGAAGAATGTTCCTTACATTGGTGATCAGTGAGAAGAATGTTCCTTACATTGGTGGTCAGTGAGAAGAATGTTCCTTACATTGGTGATCAGTGAGAAGAATGTCCCTTACATTGGTGATCAGTGAGAAGAATGTTCCTTACATTGGTGATCAGTGGGAAGAATGTTCCTTACATTGGTGATCAGTGGGAAGAATGTTCCTTACATTGGTGATCAGTGGGAAGAATGTTCCTTACATTGGTGATCAGTGAGAAGAATGTTCCTTACATTGGTGATCAGTGGGAAGAATGTTCCTTACATTGGTGATCAGTGAGAAGAATGTTCCTTACATTGGTGATCAGTGGGAAGAATGTTCCTTACATTGGTGATCAGTGGGAAGAATGTTCCTTACATTGGTGATCAGTGGGAAGAATGTTCCTTACATTGGTGATCAGTGAGAAGAATGTCCCTTACATTGGTGATCAGTGAGAAGAATGTTCCTTACATTGGTGATCAGTGAGAAGAATGTTCCTTACATTGGTGATCAGTGGGAAGAATGTTCCTTACATTGGTGATCAGTGAGAAGAATGTTCCTTACATTGGTGATCAGTGAGAAGAATGTTCCTTACATTGGTGATCAGTGAGAAGAATGTTCCTTACATTGGTGGTCAGTGAGAAGAATGTTCCTTACATTGGTGATCAGTGAGAAGAATGTTCCTTACATTGGTGATCAGTGAGAAGAATGTTCCTTACATTGGTGATCAGTGAGAAGAATGTTCCTTACATTGGTGGTCAGTGAGAAGAATGTTCCTTACATTGGTGATCAGTGAGAAGAATGTTCCTTACATTGGTGGTCAGTGAGAAGAATGTTCCTTACATTGGTGATCAGTGAGAAGAATGTCCCTTACATTGGTGATCAGTGAGAAGAATGTTCCTTACATTGGTGATCAGTGGGAAGAATGTTCCTTACATTGGTGATCAGTGGGAAGAATGTTCCTTACATTGGTGATCAGTGGGAAGAATGTTCCTTACATTGGTGATCAGTGAGAAGAATGTTCCTTACATTGGTGATCAGTGGGAAGAATGTTCCTTACATTGGTGATCAGTGAGAAGAATGTTCCTTACATTGGTGATCAGTGGGAAGAATGTTCCTTACATTGGTGATCAGTGGGAAGAATGTTCCTTACATTGGTGATCAGTGGGAAGAATGTTCCTTACATTGGTGATCAGTGAGAAGAATGTCCCTTACATTGGTGATCAGTGAGAAGAATGTTCCTTACATTGGTGATCAGTGGGAAGAATGTTCCTTACATTGGTGATCAATGCGAAGAATGTTCCTTACATTGGTGATCAGTGAGAAGAATGTTCCTTACATTGGTGATCAGTGAGAAGAATGTTCCTTACATTGGTGATCAGTGGGAAGAATGTTCCTTACATTAGTGATCAGTGAGAAGAATGTTCCTTACATTGGTGATCAGTGAGAAGAATGTTCCTTACATTGGTGATCAGTGAGAAGAATGTTCCTTACATTGGTGATCAGTGAGAAGAATGTTCCTTACATTGGTGATCAGTGGGAAGAATGTTCCTTACATTGGTGATCAGTGAGAAGAATGTTCCTTACATTGGTGATCAGTGAGAAGAATGTTCCTTACATTGGTGATCAGTGAGAAGAATGTTCCTTACATTGGTGGTCAGTGAGAAGAATGTTCCTTACATTGGTGATCAGTGAGAAGAATGTTCCTTACATTGGTGATCAGTGAGAAGAATGTTCCTTACATTGGTGATCAGTGAGAAGAATGTTCCTTACATTGGTGATCAGTGAGAAGAATGCTCCTTACATTGGTGATGATCAGTGAGAAGAATGTTCCTTACATTGGTGATTAGTGAGAAGAATGTTCCTTACATTGGTGATCAGTGAGAAGAATGTTCCTTACATTGGTGATCAGTGGGAAGAATGTTCCTTACATTGGTGATCAGTGGGAAGAATGTTCCTTACATTGGTGATCAGTGGGAAGAATGTTCCTTACATTGGTGATCAGTGGGAAGAATGTTCCTTACATTGGTGATCAGTGAGAAGAATGTCCCTTACATTGGTGATCAGTGAGAAGAATGTTCCTTACATTGGTGATCAGTGGGAAGAATGTTCCTTACATTGGTGATCAGTGGGAAGAATGTTCCTTACATTGGTGATCAGTGGGAAGAATGTTCCTTACATTGGTGATCAGTGAGAAGAATGTTCCTTACATTGGTGATCAGTGGGAAGAATGTTCCTTACATTGGTGATCAGTGAGAAGAATGTTCCTTACATTGGTGATCAGTGGGAAGAATGTTCCTTACATTGGTGATCAGTGAGAAGAATGTTCCTTATATTGGTGATCAGTGAGAAGAATGTCCCTTACATTGGTGATCAGTGGGAAGAATGTTCCTTACATTGGTGATCAGTGGGAAGAATGTTCCTTACATTGGTGATCAGTGGGAAGAATGTTCCTTACATTGGTGATCAGTGGGAAGAATGTTCCTTACATTGGTGATCAATGCGAAGAATGTTCCTTACATTGGTGATCAGTGAGAAGAATGTTCCTTACATTGGTGATCAGTGAGAAGAATGTCCCTTACATTGGTAATCAGTGGGAAGAATGTTCCTTACATTGGTGATCAGTGAGAAGAATGTTCCTTACATTGGTGATCAGTGGGAAGAATGTTCCTTACATTGGTGATCAGTGGGAAGAATGTTCCTTACATTGGTGATCAGTGAGAAGAATGTTCCTTACATTGGTGATCAGTGGGAAGAATGTTCCTTACATTGGTGATCAGTGAGAAGAATGTTCCTTACATTGGTGATCAGTGGGAAGAATGTTCCTTATATTGGTGATCAGTGAGAAGAATGTTCCTTACATTGGTGATCAGTGGGAAGAATGTTCCTTACATTGGTGATCAGTGGGAAGAATGTTCCTTACATTGGTGATCAGTGGGAAGAATGTTCCTTACATTGGTGATCAGTGGGAAGAATGTTCCTTACATTGGTGATCAGTGAGAAGAATGTCCCTTACATTGGTGATCAGTGAAAAGAATGTTCCTTACATTGGTGATCAGTGAGAAGAATGTTCCTTACATTGGTGATCAGTGAGAAGAATGTTCCTTACATTGGTGATCAGTGAGAAGAATGTTCCTTACATTGGTGATCAGTGAGAAGAATGTTCCTTACATTGGTGATCAGTGGGAAGAATGTTCCTTACATTGGTGATCAGTGAGAAGAATGTTCCTTACATTGGTGATCAGTGAGAAGAATGTTCCTTACATTGGTGATCAGTGGGAAGAATGTTCCTTACATTGGTGATCAGTGAGAAGAATGTTCCTTACATTGGTGATCAGTGAGAAGAATGTTCCTTACATTAGTGATCAGTGAGAAGAATGTCCCTTACATTGGTGATCAGTGAGAAGAATGTTCCTTACATTGGTGATCAGTGAGAAGAATGTTCCTTACATTGGTGATCAGTGGGAAGAATGTTCCTTACATTGGTGATCAGTGAGAAGAATGTTCCTTACATTGGTGATCAGTGAGAAGAATCTTCCTTACATTGGTGATCAGTAGGAAGAATGTTCCTTACATTGGTGATCAGTGAGAAGAATGTTCCTTACATTGGTGATCAGTGGGAAGAATGTTCCTTACATTGGTGATCAGTGAGAAGAATGTTCCTTACATTGGTGATCAGTGAGAAGAATGTTCCTTACATTGGTGATCAGTGAGAAGAATGTTGCTTACATTGGTGATCAGTGAGAAGAATGTTCCTTACATTGGTGATCAGTGAGAAGAATGTTCCTTACATTGGTGATCAGTGAGAAGAATGTTCCTTACATTGGTGATCAGTGAGAAGAATGTTCCTTACATTGGTGATCAGTGAGAAGAATGTTCCTTACATTGGTGATCAGTGAGAAGAATGTTCCTTACATTGGTGATCAGTGGGAAGAATGTTCCTTACATTGGTGATCAGTGAGAAGAATGTTCCTTACATTGGTGATCAGTAAGAAGAATGTTCCTTACATTGGTGATCAGTGAGAAGAATGTTCCTTACATTGGTGATCAGTGGGAAGAATGTTCCTTACATTGGTGATCAGTGGGAAGAATGTTCCTTACATTGGTGATCAGTGAGAAGAATGTTCCTTACATTGGTGATCAGTGAGAAGAATGTTCCTTACATTGGTGATCAGTGAGAAGAATGTTCCTTACATTGGTGATCAGTGGGAAGAATGTTCCTTACATTGGTGATCAGTGAGAAGAATGTTCCTTACATTGGTGATCAGTAAGAAGAATGTTCCTTACATTGGTGATCAGTGAGAAGAATGTTCCTTACATTGGTGATCAGTGGGAAGAATGTTCCTTACATTGGTGATCAGTGAGAAGAATGTTCCTTACATTGGTGATCAGTGGGAAGAATGTTCCTTACATTGGTGATCAGTGGGAAGGAGGAGGAGGACACACCCAAAGAGCTCTCTGTGAGAACCACCCATTTTTCAAGCCTGGGCCTTGCCTGCTAGCTCGGCCCAGGAATAATGCCTGATCCTGGGGGAGGCCCTGAGATGGATCCCCCTGATGACACGGGGCCCAGTGAGGAGGAGGTGGAGGATCTGTCTGTGGGTCCGGGCCCTGGTATGGATGCCAGCGTTTTCAGCCTTAAGGTTGTTAATCGCTTTAGGGCGATTGGGAGAGCGGAGGAGAAACTTAAAGTTTTGAGAGTGGAGCTTAAAAACTTCAAAGCCAAATACTTCCAGGCCTGGAGTAAGAATCGCACCGCCATGAAGCCTGAGCTACAGGAATTAGAGGAAAAAGTAAAGCAGCAAACTTTATTGTTGGGAAAACTAAAAGAAAAAAGTGGAGCATTTAAAGAAAAGTTTGAAAACGAGAGAAGGTTTGTCAGCCAGTCCTCATCGTGTTCTGTGGATCAGCCTCAGCATATGGATGACCCGGGTCCATCTGCCTCTGCTCCTCTCCCCCCATGTAAGGCCTTGGAGTCGCCGGCGGCAACCAGCCAGGGGGTTGAGAGTGAGAATGGCACCCTGACCTTCATCCAGAGGATGGAATCCCCCCTGAGAGGAGACAAGCTTGTAATGTCTGATAATCCATCAGAGGTCCCGGAGGATGTTCAGAAGAATCAGCCAGGGAATGAGGATGAACCTGCACCAAATCCCCTGAACATGGATGTTGCTGCACCCGCATGTGCTGAGACCTGTAGTCCCACTACCATGTTTGCTGCATGTGTTTCACACACTGTGTCTGACACCTGCAATGTGATTGCTTCACCTGAGCCTCTCTGTGTTCCAGCAGAGCTGATTGATGCTGATGGGGGAGGGGGTCAGAATACTGCACCATGTGCAGTGGAAGCCATGAATGTGTCAGTCCAGCCTGCACTGTCCTCTGCAGAAAGTCCTGTCCTGATGGAAGAGAACAGGCCAGATGAAGATTCCACCAGCACAGCAGTGGGAACTGACACTGCTGGGAAGACTGCAGGACATGTGAATATACCAGCAAGTATTAACAATGACAGTCATGATAAAACAATGAATGTGGTGGGTGGTGGTGGTGATGGTGGAGGGGTTAATACTGCTGGGAAAAGCAAAGATGACATTTCTCTCTCTGCTCAGAGGAAAGACTCATCGATTGTACAGACCAAATCTGTACAATCGATATCTGCTAAAGATGTCTCAGACAGTTCAAAACACACAAATATCTCTTCTGCTGGGAGGAATATGGGGAGTTATGCGTCTGTTGTGGGGAGTCGCACCAAGGAGGGTGGGGGGAATACTGTAAATATTGGTGGTCACAATATAGGGGGTTTTGGTGGTGGGTATAGGAGGAGGAATGTGGTTCAGTTCAAGTGGGAGGGGGAGGGGACCCCACCAGTGAGGGGGAGGGTGGCAGAGTTGATTTTGGAAATGGGGTTTAAAGCTGTGGATATTTTTGCTTTGATTTGCCCAGTGGGGAGTTATGAATTTGATTTATCTTTTGTAAAACCTGAGGGGTTGGATTTATTTTGGGAGCGACATAGGAGGTGCCAGGGCCTTTCGCAGTGGAGTGGTTTGGTGCCAAAGGTGATTTCCAGGCAGCCTCTGATAAAATCGGTGACCATCCTGGTGCGTAACGAATCCATACCAGAGGCTGATTTGATAGTATGGCTACGCCGATATGGTGAGGTCCTCACTCCACTGCGGAAGGTCCTGGATGAGCATGGGATATGGACAGGGGCCTGGACGGTGTCACTAAAACTGGGGGTGCTGGGCAATGTAGTCCAACATCTGCCCTGCTCAGCTTTTCTGGGAAGAGATCGGCTGACTATTTTCTACCAGGGACAGCCCAAAGTCTGCAATAAATGTGGTGAAAAGGGCCATTTTGCCTCTACCTGCACCCGTAAAAAGTGTTCGCTATGCCAGGGTCTGGACCACTTGGCGAAAGATTGTACCCAAATTCGGTGCAATCTGTGCCAACAGCTTGGCCATCCTTACAGTAAGTGTCCAGAGGCTTTACATAACCTGCAAGGATTGGAGGCTGAGCTGCAGAGGCTGGATAAGGAGGATCAGGCCGCTGTAACTGTTGTTGTCCCTCCTGTGTCAGTTCCATCTGTTTCCCCTGGTAATGTTGTCCCTGAGTCTGTCCCTCCTGTGTCTGTTCCATCTGTTTCAGGTTCTGTTCCCCCTGGTAATGTTGTCCCTGAGTCTGTCCCTCCTGTGTCAGTTCCTTCTGTTTCAGATTCTGTTCCCTCTAGTGATGTGGTCCCTAAGTCTGTCCCCCATGTGGTTGTCCCTATTCCTGCTGTACGTAGGTCCTCCAGACTAGCGGAGGCTGCTGGGGGGGCAGGTTTAGCGGATCTTCCTTCTCAGCCTCCAGTCCCTGTCCCTCGGCAGCGCAAACGTGGTCAGGGGAATGTGGGGGTGCTGGATGGGGGTGGGGCGGATGGAAGGGTGTCCATATCCCATGTCTCACCCTCTGTTGAGGGGGATTCAGATGATGAGGGGTGGGAGACGTTTAGGAGGAAGAAAAAGAAGAAGAGGAAGACAAATAAAGTAGTTATTTCTTCCTCAGAGTCGGACCCAGGAGGGGTTCCTCCTGGTAACCCTTTTTCAGTTTTGTCAGGTGATGGGATGTCTGATATATCTTTTTCTTTATCATCCATGGATGAGGGGGAGTCACATAGTTTGAAGAGAGCTGTTTCTGGTGATGAGAGTGTGGCAAAGGTTAAGAAACGACTACCCCAATCATCCTGATGGCAGTTCCCACTCCGATAAAGGTGGCGACCATTAATGTCGCCAGCATGAAATCTGCAAGAGCTCGTGATATTGCCTTATTTTTGCTCAGCGAGTTTGATGCCGAGATTTTATTTTTGCAAGAGACCTGGCTCAATACTTTGGCCGATGTCCATCTAGCAAAAAGGGAGTGGAGATGCGGTCCCTCCTTTTGGTCTCTTGCGGCAGAGCCCTGCAGCGGAGTTGCGGTCCTTTTTAAAACCGATATGGTAACGTGCCGGCGGGTAATTGAGGTAGAGATTGGGAGATGCATGGTCTTGGACGTCTCTGTTAGGGGGCAGGAATTGCGTCTGATTAATATCTATGGACCGCAGTCAAGATGGGGCAGGAAATGCCTCCTCACAGAGATCAAGCCCTTCCTTTTTACGTCCCAGCAGGTTGTCTTTGGAGGTGATTTTAACACCATAATTAGGCCTGAAGACAGGAGAGGCTCCATAGACAGGCTGGCGTACGATAGCGTTTTTCTTAGAGATATGGTGAGACAAGCAGGCCTGGTAGATGTGCATATTAAGCACTGCCCTGGCAGCACGGGATTCACATTTCAGAGAGGGAATAGTCAGAGTAGGATAGATAGGTTTTTTTTAAAGGAGAACTCTGCTTTCTCGGCTCCTGAGTTGAGGGCGGTGGAGTTCTCTGACCACTGTATGCTGTCTGTGACTCTGAATGCCTCGGACACTCCACCCAGGGGAAGGGGTACCTGGAAACTGAATTCGGCTCTCCTGGAAGACGTAGAGGTAAGACAATCCTTTGAGGATTTTTTTCAGGCACAGGTTTCTATTCTGGACTTTTGCAGCACTAAGTCAGAGTGGTGGGAACTTGTGAAACAAAGGGCGATTGGACTTTTCAAGGCCATAAGTAAGAAGAAGCAGCTTGGTATGTACATTGCCTACCAGCATTTGCGGAGGAAGCTTGATCGTCTTGTCTCGTATAGAGGAGATCCAGGGGAGATCTCTGAGGTCAAGTTTCTTCTTAGAAAGTGTCAATACGACCGGCATGCCTCCTTGGTTCTGGAGAGGGATTATGGAAAATATCACTCGCCTGATCCTTACCAGAACTGTAAGCAAGGCATAGCAGTTAAGACGGTCATAGGCCTGAGGGATAGTACGGGTTCCCTGGTGAAGTCCAGATCAGGGATCCTGGAGATCTTCAGATCATATTATGCAGACCTTCTGGGAAGAAAGGACCTTTGTCGGGACAAGATGGAAAGCTTTCTGGATTCTACTCCAGGATTGGGAAATGGTACATTGCCTTTGATGGATTTGACAGAACCAATTTCAGTGGATGAGGTAGTTCATGCTATAGAGAAGCTGGCTACCAAAAAATCGCCTGGGCCAGATGGGTTGACAGCTGAATTCTACAAGTGTTTTAAGTCCATTCTGGCTCCCTTTTTAGCAGAGGTTTATAACAGCTGTCTAGAAGAGGGTTCGCTCCCTCCCTCCATGAGGCAATCCGCTGTGATTCTTCTGTCAAAAGGTAAAGACCCCTCAATGATTGAGAACTGGCGCCCCATCAGTCTTCTCAATGTTGATAGAAAGATCTTGGCGAAGATTCTTTTTTGGCGCTTGTCGTCAGTGGCAGGCGATTTGTTGTCCAGTCATCAGCACTGCTCGGTCCAAGGTAGAAGTACCTTTTCAGCGGTTTTAGCTGTCCGGGAGGCTTTGGAACGATGCAGGGCTGCTGGATGGAGAAAGTACTTGCTGGCATTGGATCAGGCGAAGGCTTTTGATAGAGTCAATCACGAGTACCTGTATTTGCTACTTGGTAGATACGGCCTGCAGGGGAGGTTTATAGATTGGCTGAAGACATTATATAAAGGGGCTGAGAGCTTCCCACTGGTTAATGGTTGGGTTGGACGGCCTTTTGAGGTTGGCTCTGGTGTGCGCCAGGGATGTCCTCTGAGCCCCCTGTTATATGTATTCGCAATCGACCCCTTCATAAGAAGGCTAGAGAGTGGATCTTTGTGCGGGGTGCCTTTGGGCATTGCTGGTGTGCCACCTTTGAAGGTCGTGGCCTATGCCGATGATGTGTCTGTTATTGTCTCTGGAACGGAGGAGGCGCAGGAGGTGGTCTCTATGATAGAGCAGTACACGGAGGCTTCTGGTTCTAAAGTCAACCATGAAAAGAGTGAAGTTTTCTGGATGGGTGAGGAAGGTGAAAGCTTCGAACTTCCGGATGCCTTCCCAGAGCCCCAGCAGGAAATTAAAGTGTTGGGCATCAAATTTGGTCCTGGTGACTATGGTCATCGAAATTGGGAAAGCAGGTTGGTGTGTGCC
The DNA here is from genome assembly GCF_037356315.1 of Lithobates pipiens. Taxonomy (NCBI): domain Eukaryota; kingdom Metazoa; phylum Chordata; class Amphibia; order Anura; family Ranidae; genus Lithobates; species Lithobates pipiens. The sequence continues at coordinate 241,421,944 of NW_027507787.1, forward strand.
AATGCCAAAGTAGCAAGTTGGAAGAAATGGAAGCTTTCATTGAGGGAGAGGGTTGACTTGATCAAAACGTACCTGGTCCCAATTTTTTTATATGTCAGCTTCGTCTGTATCTTGCCAGTATCTCTCTATGCAAGGGTGTACAGCTGCTTTTTCCAACTGTTATGGGGAAGTAGGCTGAACCTGATCAAACGCAATGTAACTTACCTGTCTAGGCGGGAGGGTGGCCTAGGAATGGTCAACCCAATAGTTTTCTTTTCTCTGCTGTTTTTAAAGTACAATCTTGGTAACATGCTAGCAGAGAACCCGCCGGGATGGGTGGGTATTTTTCAATCTTGTTTTAGGCCTTTTCTGCGATCCTGGGAAGATGGCGGGCCAGTGAAAAGTCTGAGAGTCCGACATGGCAAGCTCCCGGCTTATGTTGCCCCGTGTCTGAAAATACTTCGGCAGTGGCAGGTGACAGTGGAGGATATCAAGTCCCTCCCCAGGAAGCTTCTGGAGAAGAGGATTTTGGGCTCTGCTTTCAGTGTGTCACTGGCCTTAAGGGATTGCCCAGGCTCTGTAATGAGGGAAGGGTTGCGTTTAATCAATTTAGAAAGAATCCCCTTGAAGTTTAGGGATCAAGCCTGGCTCGCCTTCCATGGAAGGCTCTATGTGAGAGGGAACTTGAAGCATCGCCCTGTGGATGATCGGGATTGTCCTAGAGCGGAGTGTGTTGGTAAAGTGGAGTCTATGGACCACTTTTTGCTCCAGTGTCCCTCTAACATAGAGGTGTATAAAAGGGTGGGGAGGGCTCTAGGCATCCCCTTTTTCTATCGCATGAGTTATGCGGAGTGGGTGTATGGGGCATTCCCGACTCACTGGGATTTTGATTTGGATACACTGTTTTTAGTTAGTATAGTTGTCCGTTACTTCACATGGAATGCACGGTGCCAGATTACCCTGCGGAAGAAAGTCCTCTCTGTTGAGGTGGTGGTGCACGATATTCTGGGTGAGGTTGGGAAAATTCGGGGTCTTGAGAAGGGCAGGGAGCCTCGGGCAGTCTGGATAAGGGCGTGGAGGAATATCAGACCTGCCTTTGGTGAACTGCCCATCTCTGGGTGAGGAGCTCTTTTCTTTTTCTGGTTCTTTCACTCCCTTAGCTTTTTTTGGTTAGTATCTTCTTTTTGAAGAAGGGCTGCATGCATAATGGGTACAGGTTTGTTTCTTAACCTCACAAGTTTGATGTCTGGTGTAATGGTGTGAGTCGTAATAGGATTTATGTTATTGCTGTAAAGTATTTTTTTTTTTTGGTTTGAGAGCAGTTTTGCTATATTCATTTTAATTTATGTAAATATGTATATATTTATGTATATTTATATATTGTGATTTTATGCTTAATGATTGCAAGACTTTTAATAAAGAAAAAATTGGGAAGAATGTTCCTTACATTGGTGATCAGTGGGAAGAATGTTCCTTACATTGGTGATCAGTGAGAAGAATGTTCCTTACATTGGTGATCAGTGAGAAGAATGTTCCTTACATTGGTGATCAGTGAGAAGAATGTTCCTTACATTGGTGATCAGTGAGAAGAATGTTCCTTACATTGGTGATCAGTGAGAAGAATGTTCCTTACATTGGTGATCAGTGAGAAGAATGTTCCTTACATTGGTGATCAGTGAGAAGAATGTTCCTTACATTGGTGATCAGTGAGAAGAATGTTCCTTACATTGGTGATCAGTGGGAAGAATGTTCCTTACATTGGTGATCAGTAGGAAGAATGTTCCTTACATTGGTGATCAGTAGGAAGAATGTTCCTTACATTGGTGATCAGTGGGAAGAATGTTCCTTACATTGGTGATCAGTGGGAAGAATGTTCCTTACATTGGTGGTCAGTGAGAAGAATGTTCCTTACATTGGTGATCAGTGGGAAGAATGTTCCTTACATTGGTGATCAGTGAGAAGAATGTTCCTTACATTGGTGATCAGTGGGAAGAATGTTCCTTACATTGGTGATCAGTGGGAAGAATGTTCCTTACATTGGTGGTCAGTGAGAAGAATGTTCCTTACATTGGTGATCAGTGGGAAGAATGTTCCTTACATTGGTGATCAGTGAGAAGAATGTTCCTTACATTGGTGATCAGTGGGAAGAATGTTCCTTACATTGGTGATCAGTGAGAAGAATGTTCCTTACATTGGTGATCAGTGGGAAGAATGTTCCTTACATTGGTGATCAGTGGGAAGAATGTTCCTTACATTGGTGGTCAGTGAGAAGAATGTTCCTTACATTGGTGGTCAGTAGGAAGAATGTTCTGAGTACAGAGTAGGTACATTTAGTTTGGCTCCTGCTTTAGCTAGAGGACCAAGGGTAATTTGTTTAGAGTTAGGTTGGCAGTTCACAAAACTTAGAGGGTGGAGGAGTAGAGATGAGGCCTGAATATTTATGGAGTCTCCTCCTATCCCTGGGTGAGAATGGCCCAGAAGGTGGAGAGATAGCCTATAAGTATTCTGGAGACCCCTGTGCTGGGGGGGGGGGCTGCCTCCAGGCAGACGGAGTTAGAAGAAAGGAGCCAGAGAGGAAGAGAAAGAGAACAGCAGTTGATGAAGCCTCACACCCTTTCAGCCTTAGCTGGTCTTACTAATTCACCCTGGGAACCATCGAGACCTGTCCAGCAGGAGGCCTGTTCAGCAGCCACCACAAGAGCTACAGGATCTTTAAAAGAGACAAGAGACAGTAATGTAGAATTGAGTATCTTCAATTTTACAGCCTATAGAGGCGAGGCAGCCAGGTACAATACTCAGCTAGCTATCTACACGGGACAGCTTAGGCCTTAGAGTCATTCAAGCCATCACAGCTAGCCTACACCTCTGCTTAAAGATTCTATTGAGGAGCCAGGTGCTTCATCAGCTGCTCCTCTCTCTTCCTCTCTGGCTCCTTCTGCCTGTAGGCCGCGCCCTCCCCCCCCCCCCCCCCCCCCCCCGCACAGGGATCTCCAGAATATTAATGGGCTATCTCTCCCCCTTCTTGACCATCCTCACCCAGGGATTGGAGGAGACTCCATAAATATTACTCTGAGAAGGGACAGTGCCTGCAGTCGGAAATTTGAAATTGATCTTTGCCATTTGGGCTTTTCAGTTTGTTCTACTGGAAGACAGCCTTGTGTCCTATTCTGGAAGCCAGGTACAGTTTGTTGCGTGTATAGTGATAATTTTTTTCTTTTAAACCAAGAAAAAAACACTGCACTATCCAAACGTGCAAAATAAAGCTGCTACCACACTAAAATGGATATTTTAGCCAAAAAATTTACAAATATTAAGAAAGTGTAGCGCTAAACCCTTATGTTGAAACAAAGTTATAAACAATTAAACATCCATGTATAAAACCACATAGACCTTACAAAGATTTATAGTGAATAAAAGAAATAAGTGGACACGATGTCTATGAGGACGAAACGCGTCGGAAGGACTACACTGCCTCCTGTTTTGTAAGAAGCGCTTGTTTAAACTACAGAAATGTGAGTTTGTTACTATTTTTTTAATACATTTTGATTTTAACGGAATTACACTATGTGGCCCTATGTTTTCCTTCTATATGTCCATTATCTTGAACTGGGCCTTTATATGCGAGGAGAGAGCCTACTGTGGTTGTGAAGAATTTTTGGATGGTTGTCTGACATCTTAGCCCTTGCCAGTTCGTGTTGTTGGGCATTCCAATACTGGTTAATTCAAAAGTCCACGATCAATAGAAAGACTGCAAGACCCTTAGAATATATATTCTCTTGGGTCATAACCATCTGGTAAGCCTGCATCTGTTAAGGTGACGGTATCATCACATGGGCGTTCGCATGTCTACCCTTTTGGGGAACCGGACGGTATATTTGAAGTGTCATTTACACGTGGGACTCGAATATTTCTCTGGACACAAAGAGACTTTATATTAGCACTTTTCCATTTTTGCTTTTTTTCACAGGAGCACGACGATTTGGTGCTCACTTATTTCTTTTATTTATTATTTATACAAAACAGGAGGCAGTGTAGTCCTTCCGACGCGTTTCGTCCTCATAGACATCGTGTCCACTTATTTGTTTTATTCACTATAAATCTTTGTAAGGTCTATGTGGTTTTATACATGGATGTTTAATTGTTTATAACTTTGTTTCAACATAACGGTTTAGCGCTACACTTTCTTAATATTTGTAAAGTTTGTTGCTTGTTCTCAAGTTCTATTACAGTTCTGGGCATCCTATACCTCCTATTCCTCATTTAAAGTCCCAACTAATTTTCTTTTTTTTTCTCTTTTAATAAAAATAATGAGGGATGAGGCACATGGACGCACTAACAATAAATATCAAACGCTCCTTTTTAGCTGTCTTTATGTAATTTCTTTATTTTTTTTACATTTCTCAATAATGCAAATTGGATTTCTGATTTTTCCCTTTTTTCCCTTATTAATTTATGACCATCTGTTTTGTTTTTTTCTTGCATGTGCCCAGTGATGGTTCCGGCTGTGTTTTTCGCTGGACCTTGCCCTCTGTGTCCCGTTCGGGACCTGTGACGCGCACTGTGGATCCTCCCTCCGTCCTGTTCTGACGTTGGGTGGGCGGGGGGGGGGGGGGTTTCCTCACTGCGCGTCGACGTCACGCATTCCACACCGGTTGTTCGGTCTTTTGACGCTGCACGACCGGTTGTGAGTTCACAATCCTCAGACCCACCGAGGAATGGTTTGCTCCATCCCCCAAGCGGTCTCATGCGTGACGTTGGGGGCGTGGTTGTGGCGGCGGCGGCGCTTATATGGGCTCCTTCCTCATTTGAATCACACATTTAGCACTGATCACATCGGTCTTATCAGTCATAATAGATGCACGTAGGCACTTTTGCCCTCAATTTCGGTCACTCAGGTAATTGTTTTTTACTTTCTTATCTTCACCTTTTTATACTGACCACTTCCCCTTTTTTCTGCTTTTTTCTCAGCCCTGCCAAATGTTTCACTATTTTTGCATTTTTAGCATTTTTTTTTTCTTTTTGCTTTTTTTCACCAGCTCTTCAACATAGGGGTTTTTCCACTCATCACATTGTCAGTACACATCTTGATTCACATGGGGCGCTGTCCATTTTGGGTTGCTGCCTGCCGCACTACGTCCCCTCAGCTCCCGGACGGGGCTTTGTTCGGTTGGTCTGGGGATCTCACTGTCTGTGCCACCACTGCGAGGACCCTCATGTAAGTAACAGGGCTAATTAAGTTCAGGGGTAATTTCCCCTGTCCGGGGTTGGCCCTTTTTGAATTTTTCATAATAATAATATTATTTATTCCCCTTTTATTTATTTTTTCTATAGATCCTTACCACAGTTTTGCTCCTGATGATAGGCTATAAGGCCTTGAAACACGTAGAGCTAACAACAACCTTGTGTATATACGTATGAATCCTTCTGATCGTCGTTCCTTCTTTATTTGTTTCTTTTTTCCTTTTTACTTCCATTTTAATTCTATTTTTGTGACTCCATTGCGATATCTGTACAGTCATTAATTCCATTATACTAAATTACGTTTCAATTACTGCTTGTATCTCATAATATATGTACCAACTCTTTGTTGGAATGTGTAATGAATGTGCAATATTTTTTTCTGAATTGTATATGTGTAAAAATATAAAAATATTAATATATAGCAAAATGTATGGAATCAATTGATACGAATACTTTATAAATAATTCGAATGAATTAAAAACTACTTTTGATTCAATTTATTTCATTGCTCCCGTGTGCTTCATGGAAAAGTCCCGCTAGCTACGTTCTCCTATTTTTATATATTGAACCGGGATGGAGAAGGGGTCTTGAACGGCCCCTGTATTCCTCATTTAAAGTCCCAACTAATTTATTTATTTTTCTCTTTAAATAAATCCTATACCACCCGTTCTCCCTCCAAGGTGATTCCCCTAATAAACTAAAAAGAAAACAAAACTCTTGGACTGGTTTCTGTCTACAGAGTGCGTGCTGCAAATACCTGTTTCCTGGCTGTGCATGTAAAGGGGGACCCAAAATCCAGCGGTCCATAAGGGGGTAGCACTACAAACTAAAAACCCAACAGGAGTTCTAATCCTTCCTAGACATGTGCAAAAGGAAAAAAATTGTTTAGTTTCGTTTCGTTTTAATTCGTTAATTCATTAATTTCGTTTAGTTATATTCGTTAACTTCCTTAAATTCGTTTTCGGATTTTGTTTAGTTTTCTACCGAATTCGAAAAATCGGCACATTCGAAAATATTTCAACCAAATTCGAAAATATTTCTACCGGATTCTAAATGATTTCAACATGATTCGACATTATTTCAACCGCATTCGAAATGATTTCAACATGATTCTAAATTATTTCAACCGCATTCAAAATTATTTCAACATGATTCTAAATTATTTCAACCAAATTCGAAAATATTTCTACCGGATTAGAAATTATTTCAACATGATTCGGCATTATTTCAACCGCATTCGAAATGATTTCAACATGATTCGACATTATTTCAACCGCATTCGAAATGATTTCGACATGATTCGATATTATTTCAACCGCATTCGAAATGATTTCGACATGATTCGATATTTCAACCGCATTCGAAATGATTTCAACATGATTCGACATTATTTCAACAGCATTCGAAATGATTTCGACATGATTCAATATTATTTCAACCGCATTCGAAATGATTTCGACATGATTCTAAATTATTTCAACCAAATTCGAAAATATTTCTACCGGATTCGAAATGATTTCAACATGATTCGACATTATTTCAACCGCATTCGAAATGATTTCGACATGATTCGATATTATTTCAACCGCATTCGAAATGATTTCGACATGATTCGATATTTCAACCGCATTCGAAATGATTTCAACATGATTCGATATTATTTCAACAGCATTCGAAATGATTTCGACATGATTCAATATTATTTCAACCGCATTCGAAATGATTTCGACATGATTCGATATTTCAACCGCATTCGAAATGATTTCGACATGATTTGATATTTCAACCGCATTCGAAATGATTTCAGCATGATTCGATATTATTTCAACCGCATTCAAAATGATTTCGACATGATTCGATATTTCAACCGCATTCAAAATGATTTCAGCATGATTCGATATTATTTCAACCGCATTCAAAATGATTTCGACATGATTCAAAATTTTTTTAACCGCATTCGAAATGATTTCAACATGATTCTAAATTATTTCAACCGCATTCGAAATGATTTCAACATGATTCGATATTATTTCAACCGCATTCAAAATTATTTCAACATGATTCTAAATTATTTCAACCGCATTCGAAATGATTTCGACATGATTCTAAATTATTTCAACCAAATTCGAAAATATTTCTACCGGATTCGAAATGATTTCAACATGATTCGACATTATTTCAACCGCATTCGAAATGATTTCGACATGATTCGATATTATTTCAACCGCATTCGAAATGATTTCGACATGATTCGATATTTCAACCGCATTCGAAATTATTTTAACATGATTCGATATTATTTCAACAGCATTCGAAATGATTTTGACATGATTCAATATTATTTCAACCGCATTCGAAATGATTTCGACATGATTCGATATTTCAACCGCATTCGAAATGATTTCGACATGATTTGATATTTCAACCGCATTCGAAATGATTTCAGCATGATTCGATATTATTTCAACCGCATTCAAAATGATTTCGACATGATTCGATATTATTTCAACCGCATTCGAAATGATTTCAACATGATTCGATATTATTTCAACAGCATTCGAAATGATTTCGACATGATTCAATATTATTTCAACCGCATTCGAAATGATTTCGACATGATTCTAAATTATTTCAACCAAATTCGAAAATATTTCTACCGGATTCGAAATGATTTCAACATGATTCGACATTATTTCAACCGCATTCGAAATGATTTCGACATGATTCGATATTATTTCAACCGCATTCGAAATGATTTCGACATGATTCGATATTTCAACCGCATTCGAAATGATTTCAACATGATTCGATATTATTTCAACAGCATTCGAAATGATTTCGACATGATTCAATATTATTTCAACCGCATTCGAAATGATTTCGACATGATTCGATATTTCAACCGCATTCGAAATGATTTCGACATGATTTGATATTTCAACCGCATTCGAAATGATTTCAGCATGATTCGATATTATTTCAACCGCATTCAAAATGATTTCGACATGATTCGATATTTCAACCGCATTCAAAATGATTTCAGCATGATTCGATATTATTTCAACCGCATTCAAAATGATTTCGACATGATTCAAATTTTTTTTAACCGCATTCGAAATGATTTCAACATGATTCTAAATTATTTCAACCGCATTCGAAATGATTTCAACATGATTCGATATTATTTCAACCGCATTCAAAATTATTTCAACATGATTCTAAATTATTTCAACCGCATTCGAAATGATTTCGACATGATTCTAAATTATTTCAACCAAATTCGAAAATATTTCTACCGGATTCGAAATGATTTCAACATGATTCGACATTATTTCAACCGCATTCGAAATGATTTCGACATGATTCGATATTATTTCAACCGCATTCGAAATTATTTTAACATGATTCGATATTATTTCAACAGCATTCGAAATGATTTTGACATGATTCAATATTATTTCAACCGCATTCGAAATGATTTCGACATGATTCGATATTTCAACCGCATTCGAAATGATTTCGACATGATTTGATATTTCAACCGCATTCGAAATGATTTCAGCATGATTCGATATTATTTCAACCGCATTCAAAATGATTTCGACATGATTCGATATTTCAACCGCATTCAAAATGATTTCAGCATGATTCGATATTATTTCAACCGCATTCAAAATGATTTCGACATGATTCGATATTTCAACCGCATTCAAAATGATTTCAACATGATTCTAAATTATTTCAACATGATTCGACATTATTTCAACCGCATTCGAAAATATTTTGTGACCCGACTTTAGGGCCATGTATCTCGGGGTCACTTGGTGCTAGAAACTTTGAATATGTTGTAGTGCTAGTACTATTGTGTTTGCATACCAAATTTGGGGTTTCTAGCTATAAGTCACCCGGAGATATGTGGCCCCAAAATCGGGTCGCAAAATGTCATTCTCTGCTGCAGAAAAGTGCTTGACATTTTGTGACATGAACTTGGGGCCACGTATCTCAGGATCACTTGGTGCTAGAAAAGTACTTGACATATTGCCTATATCTATTGGACTATAAGATTTACTTTGAGCTGACCTTTTGTTTCATTAGATCTTTAAAGAATTACCGAATTCATTTGTTATATTTCTTTCATATTCGTTGTTATTCGTTATTTTTTTATTCGGATGCATCATTCATAATTCATAATTTGGATGCAAAATTCGGCCGAATTTCGATTCGTTGCAAAACGAATTGCACAAGCCTAATCCTTCCCCGCTCTTCAGAAAACCAGAGAAATCGTTTTTGACTATACATACCCTTTAAATTGCTTTCCACCATTCCAAGTGACAAGACGGCATAGCCGGAATTTCAGCAGAACTGTTTTATATGTAGAAAGTTTTGTGATTATTCCACATAGGTAGTCTGTTCTACACCCGTCTGACAGATTTGTTAAAACAGCGTCAACTGACATTCAACTGTTTTTCTATTATTCTGGAGGACAGTAAACTTGAGTTAACAAGCAAGGTTCAGTGGGTAACTAATTGCATAAAGGACGCTTTTGTCTTTAAATTAAGACGAGGCTTCCTGTAAGCAGAGAATCGCAAGCACACATTGGACTATTGGATACCAATAACGTTTTGTGCCAGAATTAGCAATAATGCAGCTAATCTTGAGTTGGCAGATGCAAAGCAACTTAAGCAGATAGTGCGGGCATGAGCACTGAGCCAGTCTGCAGGCCTCTCTGATCGAACCTGTAAGCTCTGGAGAGAAGACAGATTGCAGGAGACCTTCATGCTTGACGTTTTCAGGGAAATTCATTTGCACAAAATCCTAGCGCAAACTCCTCCATGCCACAAACCCGTGCCAAGAGGTCACCAAGGTATTCAACGAAAACATGTCCTGTTATCGGTGTGGGCCAGGTAACGCACAAGGCCTGCTAAATCCAAGAGATTTTATAAGCTGTGTAAAAAAAAGTTGGCTGCAGAGACCACTCTTTGGTCCAGGTCTGGATATGTTTCCATAGTTACAATGGTCCAGCTTGGTCCAAATATGTGCCAATGGAGTCCCACCCACTGAGTCTCACCCACAGAGTTCTGGCTACTAGGTCCTGGCCCTCAGCCTCCCATCCAACTCCCAGTAAGGAAATTCAACATGGAGGACACTAATGGGGGATCTCTAATGGTGAAGACACCGATGGGGGACCTCTAATGATGGGGAAACTGATAAAAGGACCTCTACTGATGGGGACACTGATGGAGGGACCTCTAATGATGGGGAAACTGATAAAAGGACCTCTACTGATGGGGACACTGATGGAAGGACCTCTAATGATGGGGACAATTTGGTCCAGCTTGGTCCAAATATGTATACACCAGGCCCAGACTGGTCATAGGGCACACCAGGGCCACCATGGGGGGGAGGGCATGTAGAGGACCTGGGAATAATTAGCAGCGTTGCCAAAGATTCTTCTGTAGTTTCTACCACAGTGGTTGGTTGCTAGGGCCACCTGACATCTAGCAACCAGCCACATGGTAAGTCCAACCCCAGCATTCAGTAAAGGAGAAGTCAAACAAAATTCCTCTGCGTTTGAGTCCACCAAATCCAGCCAATCGAGTCCTGCCCACTGAGTCTCACCCACAGAGTTCTGGCTACTAGGTCCCGGCTCCCAGCCTCCCATCCAACCCCCGGTAAGGAAATTCAACTAATGGGGGACCTCTAATGATGGGGACACTGATGGGGGACCTCTAATGATGGGGACACTGATGGGGGACCTCTAATGAAGGGGAAATTGATATAAGGACCTCTACTGATAGGGACACTGATGAAGGGACCTCTACTGATGGGGACACGGATGGAGGAACCTCTAATGATGGAGGAACCTCTAATGATGGGGACACTGATAGAAGGACCTCTACTGATTGGGGGCACTGATGAAGGGACCGTTAATGAAGGGGACACTGATGGAGGGATCTCTAATGATGAGGACGCTGGGCCCTGGAAAAATTTGCTGCTCAGTTTAAAATGCCTGGGCCTATTATTTGTCCCAATCCCGGCCTGGTATACACCATACTGTCAGGGCTGGCTTAGCCCTTCCTTTTCTGGGCTGGCCGCTCAGCTGTCGGCTAATTACCAGCTCTCTTCTCTCTCCACAGTTACCAGCTGTTCCCGATCCTGCTCATCTGACCTGCATACTTAAAGCCTTCCAGCTCACTTCATCTCTGCCTTCACCTTGGTCACATCACTAGAAACCATCTCCTGCGGTTTGTTTAAAGACTGGCTTGCTGACATCCCTTCTGGCTCCTTATTCTGCTTGCTGTTGCTCTACTTGGATCCCTGACTTCTGGCCTGGCTGACTACTCGATCTGGTTACTGGACTCTGGCTATGCTTGACTACGCTTTTTCTATTTACCTTTTTATTTTTATTAATAAACAAGTGTGATTTGATTGTACTTCTGTCTCAGTCTGATTCATGGTTTCTGACCGTACGCGAAGGCCATAAATTTAGAAGGTACAGCCAATCCATTTGTTGGTAATATTTTTTCCAGATTGGATGAGCAAGATCACCGCATGGATCAGTTTGCCTTGGCGTTACAAACGCTCCTGTATCGCACGGCTCACCTGGAATCCCCCACGGTGGCTTCTCCGGTACAACCTGAGTCACAGGCCGTCCCTGCTGCTGCGCCAGTCTCTGTGCAGGCACCCGCCTCGAGTATTACCTCTATAAGAGGTATGTCTGGTTCTGCTGCACTTCCCCAGCGATTTGGGGGCGATCCAGTTCAATGCAGAGGGTTTCTCAATCAGGTTGAGATTAACTTGGAAATGCTGCCCCAGGCGTTTCCCACGTACAGAAGCAAAGTAGGTTTCGTGATTTCTTTGCTTTCTGAGAGAGCCTTGGCCTGGGCTAACCCTCTATGGGAGACGCAAAAAGCTGTTGTCTTGAGTTACCCTCAGTTTGTGGCCTCCTTTAAAAGGGTTTTTGACGCCCCGCATGCTCCGCTTCTGCTGCCAAGTGCCTCATGTCCATCAAACAGAGTACGAGAACTGTTGCCGACTACGCCATTGAATTCCGTACTCTGGCAGCAGAGGTTGCTTGGAACAATGAGGCCCTCGTGGCTGCTTTTTCTCATGGTCTCTCGGATTCCATCAAGGATGAGATAGCAGCCCGAGATATACCCATTGAGCTGGAGAGCTTGATCTCGTTTGCCATCCTCATTGACTCCAGACTCAGAGAGAGACTTTCTCTTAAGGAGCGCTTGCGGAAGCCTCCTGTACATTTGGCTCCGAGGTTTGTAGTCCCACCCATGCCTCCCTCACCTCCCATGCCTCCCTCACCTCTCATGCCTCCCTCACCTCCCATGCCTCCTGGTACCGAGTTGGTCAGTGAAGATGAACCCATGCACCTGGGCTTCACGCGTCTCTCTGCCGATGAGAGAGCCTTTAGGAGGAGGGAGAGATTGTGCCTTTATTGTGGCCAGGCAGGTCACTTTTTGAAGTCTTGTCCTACCCGTCCAGGGAAAGCCCGAACCTTGAGGTCCTGTCATGGACAGACCTTAGGTGGCGTTGTTTCGTCCCCAGTTATCCAGAAGGATAAGCCCCTGGTTTCGGTCACCCTTTCTTGGGCTGAGTTGTCCATCGAGATACAGGCTCTAATCGACTCTGGGGCTGCAGGCCTGTTCATTGATGCTGCATTTGTTTCGCAGCACTTGATTCCGCTGCAGCTGCGTGACACTCCACTTGCCATTGAGGCTCTTGATGGGAGACCTCTACAGCCTGCCCATGTGACTCATGAGGTTTGCTGATTGGGCAATGTGGGGAGCGTGATGCTACTGCCCCACCTCATAATCTCTTGATAGCAAGGTGGAATCTGCTACTCTAGTGAGTGAAACAGAATCTAATGGCTAAAACGTTGGTCATCTATGGTAATGTACGCATTGGGGCAGCGCTGTGCCCTGCCAGGGTGTAACAAGAATTGTTGACCCCGGATTCTTATCCAGGCAGGTTGTGGGGCACCAGGAAGATTTTGTCATTCGAAGGAAATTGGCTTTTCAGGTTCTTCATCATTTAGTAAAATCCATTTTGTGACCTGGAGCCCAGAGATTTCATAGTGATCTGGGTGGGGATGAAGTCTACAGTTGTACTGTGTCACGGTCTGTGGGACCAGACTAAATACCGGGAGGCTTAACCTCGTGTGTTCTTTGAATGGAAGATAAACGCTGAAAATCCCAGCCAAGGGAAACTGATCAACTTGTTTTTTTTTTGTTTTTTTTTACTTTCTTTTAATTAAAATGGGCAAGAAAAGCCCTTAGAAATTAGAATTCAGTGAATGGCTATGTCCTTAACCACTTACAGACCGGACCATTTTGCTGGTCAAAGACCAGACCACTTTTTGCGATTCGGCACTGCGCTGCTTTAACTGACAATTGCGCGGCCGTGCGACGTGGCTCCCAAACAACATTTACGTCCTTTTTTCCCCCACAAATAGAGCTTTCTTTTGGTGGTATTTGATCACCTCTGCGGTTTTTATTTTTTGCGCTATAAACAAAAATAGAGCGACAATTTTGAAAAAAAAACACATTATTTTTTACTTTTTGTTATAATAAATATCCCCCAAAAATATATAAAAAAATATTTTTTCCCTCAGTTTAGGCCGATACGTATTCTTCTACATATTTTTGGTTAAAAAAAAATCACAATAAGCGATTATTGATTGGTTTGCGCAAAAGTTATAGCGTTTACAAAATAGGGATAGTTTTATGGCATTTTTATTAATAATTTTTTATTATATATTTTTTTTTTTACTAGTAATGGCGGCGACCAGCGATTTTTATTGTGACTGCGACATTGCGGCGGACACATCGGACATTTTTGACACATTTTTGGGACCATTTTCATTTCTACAGTAATCAGTGCTATATAAATGCAGTGATTCCTGTGTAAATGACACTGGCAGTGAAGGGGTTAACCAGTGGGTGGCAGTGTAGGGGTTAAGTGTTCCTAGGGGTGTGTTACTAACTGTGGGGGGCTGGGCTTTCATTAAGTGAACACTGATCTCTGCTCCAATCACATGGAGCAGAGATCAGCATCACTAGTTGCTAGGCAGAATGGAGAAATGCTGTTTACACAGCATTTCCTCCATTCAGCCGTCCCGTGAGACGATCGCGGGTATGCCTGCGGCGATCGAGTCCGCAGGACCCGCGACTGGACTCACAGGGGTCCCGACTGGCACGCGAGCGCGCCGGCGGCGGCGCGCTTGCGATGGCAGAGCGGCATTAACGATTGGACGTACAGGTACGCCAATATGCCTGCCCGTGCCATTCTGCCGACGTACATCGGCGTGCGCTGGTCGGGAACCGGTTAATTTGCTACCACTTGAAGGTAGTTCTCACAAAATATATTGTAACTACTTGCTGACTGCTCACAGTAAATATACTGCAAGCGGGCAGCAGGTACAGGCACAACCACGTACATGTATGTGACCGGCCTTCTTCCGGGTTTGGGGCGTGCATGTTTACAAACCGGAGAGTGCAAAATCTGGTGTGGCTGTGCATGGTAGCCAATCAGCTTCTAACTCCAGTTTGTTCAATTAAGCCTTGGCAATAAAACCTGGAAGCAGATTGGTTTCTATGCAGAGTCGCACCAGACTTTGCACTCTCCAGTTTTAGTAATTCAACCCCTGTGTGCACGGGAACAACGATCTGGCTACTTCTACTCCCTGAAAAAGCAGGGAGAAAAAAACTGCACGATTAGTAAGTAACAGTGCCTTGAAAAAAGTATTCATACCCCTTGAAATTTTCCACATTTTGTCAGGTTACAACCAAAAACGTAAATGTATTTTATTGGGATTTTATGTGATAGACCAACACAAAGTGACACATAATTGTGAAGTGGAAGGAAAATGATAAATGCGTTTCAATCCTTTTTACAAATAAATATGTCTAAAGTGTGGTGTGCATTTGTATTCAGCCCCCTTTACTCTGATATCCCTAACTAAAATCTAGTGGAACCAATTGCCTTCAGAAGTCATCTAATTAGTAAATGGAGTCCACCTGTGTGTAATTTCATCTCAGTATAAATACAGCTGTTCTGTGAAGCCCTCCGAGGTTTGTTAGAGAACCTTAGTGACCAAACAGCATCATGAAGGCCAAGGAACACACCAGACAGGTCAGGGATAAAGTTGTGGAGAAGTATAAAGCAGGGTTAGGTTATAATAAAAATATTCCAAGCTTTGACCATCTCACGGAGTTCTGTTCAATCCATCATCAGAAAATGGAAAGAGTATGGCACAACCGCAAACCTACCAAGACATGGTCGTCCACCTAAACTGACCGGACCGGAGCATTTATCAGAGAAGAGCCAAGAGGTCCATGGTAACTCTGGAGGAGCTGCAGAGATCCACAGCTCAGGGGGGAGAATCTGTCCACAGGACAACTATTAGTCGTCTCTCCACAAATCTGCCCTTTATGGAAGAGTGACAAGAAGAAAGACATTGGAGAAAGAAAGTCATAAGAAGTCCTGTTTGTAGTTTGTGAGAAGCCATGTGGGGGAGGGGGCAGCAAACATGTGGAAGAAGGTGATCTGGTCAGAGGAGACCAACATTCTACTTGATGGCCTAAAAGCAAAACGCTATGTGTGGCAGAAAACGAAAACTGCACCCTGAACACACCATCCGTGAAACATGGTGGTGGCAGCATCATGTGGTGTGGATGGTTTTCTTCAGCAGGGACAGGGAAGCTGGTCAGAGTTGATGGGAAGATGGATGGAGACAAATACAGGACAATCTTAGAAGAAAACCTGTTTGAGTCTGAAAAAGACTTGAGACCGGGGCGGAGGTTCCCCTTCCAGCAGGACAACGACCCGAAACATCCAGCCAGAGCTGCAATGGAATGGTTTAGATCAAAGCATATTCATGTGTTAGAATGGCCCAGTCACAGTCCAGACCTAAATCCCATTGAGAATCTGTGGCAAGACTTGAAAATTGCTGATCACAGACGCTCTCCATCCAATCTGACAGAGCTTGAGATATTTTACAAAGAAGAAGAATGGGCAGAAATGTCCTCTCTAGATGTGCAAAGCTGGTAGAGACACCCCAAAAAAGACTTACAGCTGTAATTGCAGAGAAAGGGGGTTCTACAAAGTATTGACTCCGGAGGGCGCCATACAAATGCCCCTCCCCCCACACTTTTCACATATTTATTAGTAAAAAAGTTTGGAAACCATTTATCATTTTCCTTCCACTTCACAATTATGTGCCACTTTGTGTTGGCCCATCACATAAAATCCCAATAAAATAAATTTTTGTTTGTAACATGACAAAATGTGGAAAATTTCAAGGGGTACGAATACTTTTTCAAGGCACTGTATATTACACATTGTTAGGCATACAGTTAACCTCTTAATTGCCCCTTAAAGATAACCCTTTTCCAGCCAGTGTCATTAGTAAAGTGTTAGTGTACGGTATTATCACTGTGTGACTTCAGTGTCTGTTAGTGATCCTCTCAGCCAGTGTCAGTTAGCACCAGATTGCTCGCCATATCAGTCACACTATAAGTCGCTGATCACTGCCTTTACAGTATAGTGTCTATAGCTGCGGAAATTCCAGTATATATACACCATAGTTTGTAGACGCTATAGCTTTCACAAAAATCAAATAAAATATACTTTTTAGGATTTTATTTTTACCAAAGACATGTAGCAGAATAAATTTTGGCCTAAATTTCTGAAGACGTTTGATATTATTGAATATGTTTCATAACATAAAGTAGAAAATATTGTTTTTCTTTCAAAATGTTTGGTCTTTTTTCATTTATATAATAAAAAAATAAATAAAAAAAAAAAAAAAAACAGTAGTGATCAATAGATATGATTTTGGTGTGAGGTTCCCCTTAAAATGTATACCAGACCAAAAGGGCCTGGGGTTAGGGGTTTACCTAAACCCCTATTGCCAGCTATGGGGTTTTTTTTTCCCCAAGAAAGCTTGCAGCCAGAAAATCTATTGAAATTTAATTTTTGCTTCTTTATATATGCCAGTTTTGCTGCAGCAGGTTCTATACAAGGTACAGATGTGCATCATTATGAGCAGACTAAGAGCCGGTTCACACAGCGGGCGATGCGAGGCGACACGACTCGCCTCGCCTCGCTCTCGCAAGTCGCCCCCGTTCTGTACAATGGAACCGTTCTGAGAGGAGCGACTCGAGTCGCTCCGACTCAGAAAAAAGGTTCCTGTACTACTTTTGGGCGACCTCGGGGCGACTTGCATTGACTTCTATACAGAAGTCATCTGCAAGTTGCCGCTGAGGTCGCGGCAGGTCGCGGCGAGGCAAGTCGGAGTCGCCTCGCCTCGCCTGCAGTGTGAACCGGCCCTAAGGGGACCCCCCAGGCACTATAGTTAAAGGAATTTTTCATCTTATTGTTGCACTTATTAAAATCACTGCTTTTAAAAAAAAATGATAATTAAAAGAAAAAAAACGTGCATTGATACATATCCCCCAGGGCAGTACCCGGGCACCCATACCTTTTTATGGCCAATAACTTCCATATAAGCCTTCAAAATGGGCCCTTTAGATTTTTCTAGTTCAGGTCCCATAGACTTTAATGGAGTTCACAGTTCGGGTCCGAAACTTTTTCCATGTTCGGGAGTTCTGATGCGAACCGGACCAAACCAAACCTAGTGATGAAATGCCACAAAAAAGCATTCCCATTGGCTAAGGAGGCAGCAGAGATGTGAAGCAACTGTAGCCTCTGGCTTTTTACAGACACTGCATGGTTAGCAACCTTGGTGATTAGGATGTGCCTAGGCACTCCCGGCACACCCCGTTCACACACGTATGAATAGAAAGTAAAAAATATTGAGGGGATTTTTCTGTCTTTTTTCGTTTATATCGCAAAAAAAAAAAAAAAACGTTGATCAGATACAACCAACAGAGAGCTCTATTTGTGTGAATAAATTATATACATTTCAGTTGGGTACAGAGTTGTAGATATGTTAAAATTTAATTAGTTTTGTTCCAAATTAGTTTTTTAACAAATTTCGACAAATTCGTTAATTCTGAAATATCCGAATGAACAAAAACCTGTTCACCAAATTTTTCCGCATATTCGTCAATTCGGATATTTGAAAATTCATAAATGAAACTCGGAAATTAGAAATTACAAAAATTCAAAAATCTGAACTAATAGCTAATTAATAATAACTTAACTAATACTAACTATTAAATTATAGGTATTGGAATTTCCTTTGAAATTTGTCTGTTAGTGAACGAATACGAATTTATCCAAAGTTACGAATTATCCAAAATAACAAATGCTGCATCTAAACAAATGGAACGTAACAAGTTAACAATAATAAACAATAAAAATAATAATAAAACACTATTATTATTGTTATTATTTATTATTTTGTTCCATTCCATTTATTAAGATGCAGCATTCGTTATTTCAGATAATTCGTAACTTTGGATAAATTTATATTCGTTACGTTCACTAACAGCCAAATTTCAAAAGGAAATTCAATACCTATAATTTAATAGTTAGTTTTTATTACTTAGCTGGTTATTTGCAGCTATCACAGCTCCAAGTCTCTTTGGATAAGTCTCTATGAGTCTTGCCACATCTCACCACTGGGATTTTTGCCCCATTCCTCCTCCTTGCAAAACTGCTCCAGCTCCTTCAAGTTGGATGGTTTGCGCTTGTGAACAGCAATCTTTAAGTCTGACCACAGATTTTCTATTGGATTGAGGTCTGGGCTTTGACTAGGCCATTCCAACGCATTTACATGTTTCTCCTTAAACCACTCAAGTGTTGCTTTAGCAGTGTGTTTGGGGTCATTGTCCTGCTGGAAGGTGAACCTCCGTCCTAGCCTCAAATCACACACAGAGTGGTACAGGTTTTGCTCAAGAATATCCCTGTATTTAGCACCATCCATCTCCCCCTCAACTCTGACCAGTTTCCCAGTCCTGACTGCTGAAAAACATCCCCACATCATGATGCTGCCACCACCATGTTTCACAGTGGGGATGGTGTTCTTTGGGTGATGTGATGTGTTCGGTTTGCGCCAGACATAGCGTTTTCTTTCATGGCCAAAAAGTTCAATTTTAGTCTCATCAGACCAGAGCACCTTCCTCCATACATCAGAGCAGATCACCTTCCTCCATACATCAGACCAGATCACCTTCCTCCATACATCAGACCAGATCACCTTCCTCCATACATCAGACCAGATCACCTTCCTCCATACATCAGACCAGAGCACCTTCCTCCATACATCAGACCAGATCACCTTCCTCCATACATCAGACCAGAGCACCTTCCTCCATACATCAGACCAGAGCACCTTCCTCCATACATCAGACCAGATCACCTTCCTCCATACATCAGAGCAGATCACCTTCCTCCATACATCAGACCAGATCACCTTCCTCCATACATCAGACCAGATCACCTTCCTCCATACATCAGACCAGATCACCTTCCTCCATACATCAGACCAGATCACCTTCCTCCATACATCAGACCAGATCACCTTCCTCCATACATCAGACCAGATCACCTTCCTCCATACATCAGAGCAGATCACCTTCCTCCATACATCAGACCAGATCACCTTCCTCCATACATCAGAGCAGATCACCTTCCTCCATACATCAGACCAGATCACCTTCCTCCATACATCAGAGCATATCACCTTCCTCCATACATCAGAGCAGATCACCTTCCTCCATACATCAGACCAGATCACCTTCCTCCGTACATCAGAGCATATCACCTTCCTCCATACATCAGACCAGATCACCTTCCTCCATACATCAGACCAGATCACCTTCCTCCATACATCAGACCAGATCACCTTCCTCCATACATCAGACCAGATCACCTTCCTCCATACATCAGACCAGATCACCTTCCTCCATACATCAGACCAGAGCACCTTCCTCCATACAACAGACCAGAGCACCTTCCTCCATACATCAGACCAGAGCACCTTCCTCCATACATCAGACCAGAGCACCTTCCTCCATACATCAGACCAGAGCACCTTCCTCCATACATCAGAGCAGATCACCTTCCTCCATACATCAGAGCAGATCACCTTCCTCCATACATCAGAGCAGATCACCTTCCTCCATACATCAGACCAGATCACCTTCCTCCATACATCAGACCAGAGCACCTTCCTCCATACATCAGACCAGAGCACCTTCCTCCATACATCAGACCAGAGCACCTTCCTCCAAACATCAGACCAGATCACCTTCCTCCATACATCAGACCAGATCACCTTCCTCCATACATCAGAGCAGATCACCTTCCTCCATACATCAGACCAGATCACCTTCCTCCATACATCAGACCAGATCACCTTCCTCCATACATCAGACCAGAGCACCTTCCTCCATACATCAGACCAGAGCACCTTCCTCCATACATCAGACCAGAGCACCTTCCTCCATACATCAGACCAGAGCACCTTCCTCCATACATCAGACCAGAGCACCTTCCTCCATACATCAGAGCAGATCACCTTCCTCCATACATCAGAGCAGATCACCTTCCTCCATACATCAGAGCAGATCACCTTCCTCCATACATCAGACCAGATCACCTTCCTCCATACATCAGACCAGAGCACCTTCCTCCATACATCAGACCAGAGCACCTTCCTCCAAACATCAGACCAGATCACCTTCCTCCATACATCAGAGCAGATCACCTTCCTCCATACATCAGAGCAGATCACCTTCCTCCATACATCAGAGCAGATCACCTTCCTCCATACATCAGACCAGATCACCTTCCTCCATACATCAGACCAGATCACCTTCCTCCATACATCAGACCAGATCACCTTCCTCCATACATCAGACCAGAGCACCTTCCTCCATACATCAGAGCAGATCACCTTCTTCCATACATCAGACCAGATCACCTTCCTCCATACATCAGACCAGATCACCTTCCTCCATACATCAGACCAGATCACCTTCCTCCATACATCAGACCAGATCACCTTCCTCCATACATCAGAGCAGATCACCTTCCTCCATACATCAGACCAGATCACCTTCCTCCATACATCAGACCAGAGCACCTTCCTCCATACATCAGAGCAGATCACCTTCCTCCATACATCAGACCAGATCACCTTCCTCCATACATCAGAGCAGATCACCTTCCTCCATACATCAGAGCAGATCACCTTCCTCCGTACATCAGACCAGAGCACCTTCCTCCATACATCAGAGCAGATCACCTTCCCCCATACATCAGACCAGATCACCTTCCTCCATACATCAGAGCAGATCACCTTCCTCCATACATCAGAGCAGATCACCTTCCTCCATACATCAGAGCAGATCACCTTCCTCCATACATCAGACCAGGGCACCTTCCTCCATACATCAGAGCAGATCACCTTCCTCCATACATCAGACCAGATCACCATCCTCCATACATCAGACCAGAGCACCTTCCTCCATACATCAGAGCATATCACCTTCCTCCATACATCAGAGCATATCACCTTCCTCCATACATCAGAGCAGATCACCTTCCTCCATACATCAGACCAGATCACCTTCCTCCATACATCAGACCAGATCACCTTCCTCCATACATCAGAGCAGATCACCTTCCTCCATACATCAGAGCAGATCACCTTCCTCCATACATCAGACCAGATCACCTTCCTCCATACATCAGACCAGATCACCTTCCTCCATACATCAGACCAGATCACCTTCCTCCGTACATCAGACCAGATCACCTTCCTCCGTACATCAGAGCAGATCACCTTCCTCCGTACATCAGACCAGATCACCTTCCTCCGTACATCAGACCAGATCACCTTCCTCCGTACATCAGACCAGATCACCTTCCTCCGTACATCAGAGCAGATCACCTTCCTCCATACATCAGACCAGATCACCTTCCTCCATACATCAGAGCAGATCACCTTCCTCCATACATCAGAGCAGATCACCTTCCTCCATACATCAGACCAGATCACCTTCCTCCATACATCAGACCAGATCACCTTCCTCCATACATCAGACCAGATCACCTTCCTCCGTACATCAGACCAGATCACCTTCCTCCGTACATCAGAGCAGATCACCTTCCTCCATACATCAGAGCAGATCACCTTCCTCCATACATCAGACCAGATCACCTTCCTCCATACATCAGACCAGATCACCTTCCTCCATACATCAGAGCAGATCACCTTCCTCCATACATCAGACCAGATCACCTTCCTCCGTACATCAGACCAGATCACCTTCCTCCGTACATCAGACCAGATCACCTTCCTCCATACATCAGAGCAGAGCACCTTCCTCCATACATCAGACCAGAGCACCTTCCTCCATACATCAGACCAGATCACCTTCCTCCATACATTTCGAAAGTCTCCCACATGCCTTTTCACAAACTCAAAACATGCCATTTTGTTTTTTGCTGAAAGTAATGTCTTTCTTCTGGCCACTCTGCCATAAAGCCCAACTCTATGGAGCGTACGGCTTATTGTCGTCCTATGTACAGATACTCCAGTCTCTGCTGTTGAACTCTGCAGCTCCTCCAGGGTTACCTTAGGTCTCTGTGCTCCTCTCCGATTAATGCCTTCCTTGCCCGCTCCTTGAGTTTTGGTGTGCCGCCGTCTCTTGGCAGGTTTGCTGTTGTGCCATGTTCTTTCCATTTGGTTATGATAGATTTGATGGTGCTCCTAGGGATCATCAAAGGTTTGGATATTTTTTTATAACTTAACCCTGACTTGTACTTCTCAACAACATTGTCCCTTACTTGTTTGGAGACTTCCTTGGTCTTCATGGCAATGTTTGGTTAGTGGTGCCTCTTGCTTAAGTGCTTACACAAAGGTGTGTGTATGTAATGACAGATCATGTGACACTTAGATTGCACACAAGTGGTCATCATTTCACTAATTATGTGACTTCTGAAGGTAATTGGTTGCACCAGAGCTTTTTATGGGCTTCATAACAAAGGAGGGTGAATACATATGCACATGACAATTATCAGTTTTTTTATTTCTGAAAATAGTTTTATGTATATATTTTTCTAATTTTACTTCACCAACTTAGACTATTGTGTTGTAAACCATCACGTATAATTCAGAGTAAAAAAAAAGCATTGAACTAAAGGCTGTAATGTAGGGATGAGCCGAACACCCCCCGGTTTGGTTTGCATCAGAACTTTTCGAACGGACCGCAAATTCGTACGAACTTTAGAGCCCCATTGAAGTCTATGGGACTCGAACGTTCGAAATAAAAAGTGCTAATTTTAATGGCTAATATGCAAGATACTGTCCTAAAAAGGGTTTGGGGACCTGGCTCCTGCCCCAGGGGACATGGGTCAATGCCTAAAATGTTTTTAAAAATGGCCGTTTTGGCGGGAGCACTGATTTTAATGATGATTAAAGTGAAAAAAAAAAGTGAAATATTCCTTGAAATATCGTGCCTGGGGGGGTTTGTAGTATGCCTGTGAAGTGCCACGTGTTTCCCGTGTTTAGAACAGTCCCTGCACAAAATGACATTTAAAGGAAAAAAAGTAATTTAAAACTGCTTGCGTTTTTAATGTTATATCTGGTTCCGGCAATATGGATGAAAATCATTGAGAAAAATGGCATGGGTAGCCCCCCCTGCCCATTACCAGCCCCTTTGGGTCTTGTATGGATATTAAGGGGAACCCCGTACCCATATTAAAAAAAGGAAAGACGTGGAGCCCCCAGGCCCTATATACTCAGAACAGCAGTATACAGGCGGTGCAAACAAGACAGGGACTGTGTAGGTTTGTTGTGTTAAAGTGGAGGTCCACCCTAAAGTGGACCTTCCGCTCATCGTAACCCTCCCCCCCTCCGGCGCCACAATTGGCACCTTTCAGGGGGGAGGGGGGTGCAGGTACCTGTACAGTACAGGTATCTGCACCCACTTCCGGGATAGCTCTCTGCGGAAAGGGAGCGTAGATTACGCCCCTTTCCGAAAGTCCCCTGCTGCCTGCTGGGAAACACACAGTTCCCAGAGGCAGCGGGTCCATCCTTATTGCGCAACGTGACTCGCGCATGCGCAGTAGGGAACCGGGAAATGAAGCCGAAAGGCTCCACTTCCTGATTCCCATACCCAAGATGGCAGCGGCAGCACCCCGAGAGACGACCGAGAGATCGGCTTCGGGTGCCGACATGCGCGCTGGACAGGTAAGTGTCACTATTTTAAAAGTCAGCAGCTGCAGTATTTGTAGCTGCTGGCTTTTAAAAAAGAATAAAAACGCGGACTCCCGGCGGACTCCCGCTTTAAGTAGAATCTGTTTGTAATTTTGAACTGGTACATTTTTAAAGTGTAGCTCCAGTCAAAAAATCTATTTTTAGTCAAAAAATCTATTTTTAAGCTTTTTGGAAAACATAGGGAAGGGTTATCACCCCTGTATAATTTGTTTTGTCGTCCATCTTTTTTCATCTCACTTGCTGTTGTCTCCTTCCGTTTGCAAGTAGGAGACGTTTGTAAGTTGGATGTTTGAAAGTAGGCGTCTGCCCTATATGCTCTGCAGAAATGGCAGAACAAGGTGTTGGTTTTGCCACAACATTGTAAGCCCTCAAAGTGAGTCTTGGTCGGCGCTGGAGCGCCCTGCTGTGAACGATTATATCAAGAATTGTAATTACATGCCATTGTTGAACAGTGATAGAAAAATTGGGCCTTTGGTGGTTGTGGTGCTGGTGCCGGTGCCACAACACTATAAGTCCTCACCGTTGGGCACGGTGGGCACAGGAACGGGACCTGCTGTGAAATATTGTATCAAGAATTGTAATTACATGCCCCTGTTAAACAGGGGCTGAAAAATTGGGCCTTAGGCACTGGTGCTGGTGCCACGACACTGCAACTTCTCCCATATACTCTAGTTGTAGTGCAGGAATGAGCCCTGCTGCAAAGCATTGCATCAAAAATTGTAATTAAATGCCCCTGTTAAACAGGGGCTGAAAAATTGGGCCTTAGGCACTGGTGCCGTGACACTGCAACCTCTCCCATATACTCTAGTTGTAGTGCAGGAATGAGCCTGGCTGCAAAGCATTGCATCAAAAATTGTAATTAAACGCCCCTGTTAAACAGGGACTGAAAAATTGGGCTGGTGGCATCACCCAGAACCAAAAATGTTCTTCCAACATATCAGCGGAGGAGGAAGCGAATAGACAATCAACATAACAGGACAGTCACTCAGCATCAGCATAGGCAGTCTTGAAGGGATGTGATATTTAAAAAAAAAAATTATTCAGTTACATCAACTTCAGGTGCTTGGTAGCTGTGGGTGATCCAAGACTGATTCATCTTTATGAAGGTCAGTCGATCAACCAAGTCGGTGGACAGGCGCACCCTGTGATCGGTAACAAACCCACCAGAAGCACTGAAGGTGCGTTCCGAAAGAACGCTGGATGCAGGACAGGCCAGTAGCTCAATTGCATACTGTGCAAGCTCTGGCCAGTGATCCATCCTCAAGACCCAGTAAGCCAGAGGATTTTCGGTGGGAAAGGTGTCCAAGTCTGACCTTGCCCCGAGGTATTCCTGCCCCATGTAAATCAGACGCTGGCGATGGTTGCTGGAACTGATCATACCTTGAGGCTGTGGACTAAACAATTGTCTGAACGCATCGGTCAGACGGCCACCTTCTCCACCGCTCCTTCTGACCGATGCCTCAGCAACACGTTGTCCAGGACCAGGAGTTTGTAACCTCCCAGTCTCTGGGAACGCGTTGCACAGACCTTTCTACAAGGCCTCCCGGAGATGTCTCATCTTCTGCTCCCTCTGCGATGGCAAGATAAGGTCGGCAACCTTACCCTCGTACCGTCGATCAAGGAGAGTGGCCAGCCAGTAATGGTCCCTCTTCTTGATCCGAAGAATACGAGGATCCTTCCACATCCTGTAAGCCCGGGTACCTGCCCAAGAACCGCTGCACCACCAGGTTAAGGACATGAGCCACACAGGGCACATGGGTCAGTTGTCCCTGTCGGAGGGCGGAGAGGAGGTTGGTGCCATTGTCGCAAACCACCATTCCTGGCTTAAGCTGGCGTGGCATCAACCACCTCTCGGCCTGCCCCTGCAGAGCTGACAAAATATCTGCCCCAGTG
This sequence comes from Lithobates pipiens, assembly GCF_037356315.1. Taxonomy (NCBI): domain Eukaryota; kingdom Metazoa; phylum Chordata; class Amphibia; order Anura; family Ranidae; genus Lithobates; species Lithobates pipiens. The sequence goes on from NW_027507787.1 coordinate 241,448,267, forward strand.
TGGCTCCTGTCACCCAAACAAACCAGCGCAAGCACGGCATGGCATCGTTTTGCCTGCGTACTTGCGTAGCCCCTTGAACGCCTACGGAGCACCGCTGGTTCTGAGGACAGAGCACTGGAAGAGGCCATGGAGGAAGAAGAAGAGGAGGGGGTGGAGGAGAGAGGTGTGTCACAACCAGTAGTAGCATTTTGGAGGCGTGGTGGCGGAACAACCTCCAACACTACTGCACCTTGTCCTGCATCCTTCCCAGCTGCCAGAAGAGTGACCCAATGGGCCGTGAAAGACAGGTAACGTCCCTGTCCATGCCTGCTGGACCATGAGTCAGCGGTAATATGCACCTTACCGCTGACCGCCCTGTCCAGCGAGGCAAGGACGTTGCCTGCCACATGCCGGTAGAGAGCCGGAATCGCCTTCCGTGAGAAAAAGTGGCATTTGGGGACCTGCCACTGAGGAACCGCACATTGTACAAACTCACGGAAGGGGGCCGAGTCTACCAACTGAAAAGGCAGCAGTTGAAGTGCTAGCAATTTAGCCAAGCTAGCATTTAACTGCTGGGCATGTGGATGGCTGGGAGTGAACTCCTTTCGACGGTCCAGCAGCTGGGGCAGGGAAATTTTTTCCTGCTATAATCGGACGTGGGTGTACTGCTAGCAGAGTGCCCGGAAGCACTTGGCTGTGACACACCTAATTCTACACCTTCATTCCTCTCAGAGCAGGTTTCAGAGAGGACTGAAGGTCTAGTGGGGTTGGAGATGCCAGCTGATGAGGAGCAAGGAGAGGTCCGCTTTGTTCTTTGGTGTGGGTCTTTGAGGTACGCTTGCCAACGAGCTGCATGGCAGGTCAACATATGTCTAGTCAAGCATGTGGTGCCCAAGCGGCTGATGTTTTGGCCACGCGAGATAGGCTTGAGACATCTGTTGCAAATAGCAGCGGTGCGATCTGATGCACTCGTCTCAAAAAAGGCCCACACCAAAGAACTTTTAGAATAACGCGCAGAGGCAGCGCCCTGTACAGGCGGAGCTCTGCGGTGTGATTCAGTCTGTGTGCTGCCCCTAAGCTGGCCCCCGGAGGGCATCCTGCCTCGTTGGACATGTGCCTCCTCCTCCTCCTCTCTCCTACCAGGCACCCACACGGAGTCAGTGCCCTCATCATCCCCTCCCTCTTCATCGCTGTAGCAAACCTGGCAGTATGCTGCAGCTTGTGGAACATGACTGCCAGATTGCTGTCCTTCTTGAGCATCCCCTCTCTCTGCATTCATGCTACTGCCTTCCTCTAGCTGAGTATCATCATCATAGCCTACAAAACACTGGGCATCCTCCTGGAGCATGTACCCAACACTGTGCTCAAAGAGTCCAGGGGACTCCTAAGGAGGACGTGGTGGGTCTAGGGAAGGAGTCACTGATGATGACATTGAGAGGAGGGAAGACGATGCGTTGGCAGCTGCTTTGCCAGTACCCTGAGCCTGGGTGAGAGAGGATGAGGAGGATGAAGAAGCCTTGGTCATCCACTCTATGAAGTCTTCGGCATGATGCGGCTCAACACATCCAGCTGCTGAAAATAAGGACAAGCGTGTCCCATGGCCACGTGCTGATGATGACAATGCACCGCGTCCATGACCAGCACTGTTGTCTCTAGACACAGAGCCTGCTTGCCCTCTTTTATCGGCTCGCGCCTGTCTGCCTCTCCTTGCTGGCCTTCCAGACATGGTAATGGCCTGAAGGGAGATGGGAAAACCAGCCATTGGGTAGTGTATATTGTGCTGGAGGCACACAACACCCACTAACTCCTGCAGATGCCTTTATTATAGAACAGGAATTAAAGGGTAGATACTGGTGTATACTGTGCTGTGCTGGAGGCACACAACACCAACTAACTCCTGCAGAAGAGCAATATAGCTAGCTATATAGGTGGATATAATGGTGTATACAGTGGTCAGGGCACGCAGACAACACGCACAATCTCCTACAACTGACTGAAAGCCCTATTACAGAAGAGCAATATAGCTAGCTATATAGGTGGATATAATGGTGTATACTGCGGTCAGGGCACGCAGACAACACCCACGAACTCCTGCAGATTGCTAAAAGCTCAATTACAGAAGAGCAAGAACGCTAAATCGGCCGATAACGATCGGTGTATACTGTGTTGAAGGTACACAGAGAACACCCACTAACTCCTACACACGCCAACACACTACACAAGGCTGGCGGCCTTTTATAGTGTGGGGCGTGTACTACACAGCCTGAGCTATGATTGGCCACAGGCATCCTACCTGTGGCCAATCATGGCTCTCCTTGCTGCCGGCGCTGTGATTGGCCAAGCATGCGGGGTCACAGTGCATGCTTGGCCAATCATGAGCCAGCAATGCACTGCGATGGCGCAGTGCATTGTGGGCCGTGAGCGCCACACGAATTTGGCGTGAACGGCCCATAACGTTCGGTATTCGCCGAACGTGCGAACAGCCGATGTTCGAGTCGAACGTATGTTCGACTGGAACATCAAGCTCATCCCTACTGTAATGTAACAAAATAGGTAAAAAGCCAAGGAGGGGAGGGGGGGGGGGCTTTGGGGGTGAATACTTTTGCAAGGCACTGTATGCATACTGATCAGGGACACAAAGAGGTAAGCCCTCCTAAACGCTAACAGGAGTGGAATAGGGCTTTACGTGGCTCATTGTACCAGTATGACTTGTATGAGCATTGCACAACATTCTACATCCACTCTTCTAGGCCAACTTTACAATGGATGTTCCCTGTCGAGAGCACTTATCATTAACATTCACACTTGGCACAATCAATGGGATACAAATAACATAATAATAATGGGATACAGTCAGTATTGTCAGACCACATCATTATTCATATAAGCTCGTCCTCACCATGAATATAAATAATAAAAATTGCCAGTCCCGATCTCCTAGGCATCCAAGGCCACATAGCCATTGGCTACCTATCATTTCCACATGGAGTTTTGTTTTCCACCAACTGTGAAATCCGACACATCAATAGACTTGTCCCCATCTACCCAGACAATAACAAGCAGAACCAAGACAGGTTGCAACACAAAATTCTTGTTTTAATGAAAAGAACACGTTTGTAACAATATATCATCAAATTGGCAACAGTTTCCAACTGACAAACATCAGTGCAAATAGAGACAAACAAACCAAAAAATACATAGAAATATACAATTACATAGTTCTAATGATTTAGCCCAGTGGTCTCCAAACTGTGGCCCAGGGACCGGATGTGGCCCTTTTGTTTATTTTAAGTTAGTGTTGGGCCCCTTTTCCCTCTGATAAAAGGCACTATTCTCCTCACTGACACCAACAGTAGGGCATCATTTCTTCCACTGACACCAACAATGGGCCATTTTTCTTCACACTGACACTAAAGATGGGGCACTAGTTCCTCCGACTGACACCAACATTGTGGCACTATTCCTTTCACTGACACCAATGATGGGTCACTACTCCTCCCCATGACACTAGTGACGGGGCACTACTCCTCCGACTGATACCAATGATGGGGCACTATTCCTCCTGCAAACACCAATGATGGACCACTATTTCTTCTGCTGACATCAATGATGGGGCACTGTTCGTTTGACTGACACCAATGATGGGGCATGATTACTCACACTGACACCAATGAGGGGGCACTATTCCTCCCACTGGTACCAATGATGGGGCACTATTCCTCCCACTGACACCAATGATGGGGCACTATTCCTCCCACTGATAACAATGATGGCGCACTATTCCTCCCACTGACACCAATGATGGGGCACTATTCCTCCCACTGACACCAATGATGGAGCACTATTCCTTTCACTTACACCAATGAGGGAGCACTACTCCTCCCACTTACACCAATGATGGGGCACTACTCCTCCCACTGACACCAATGATGGGGCACTATTCCTCCCACTGACACCAATGATGGCACACTATTCCTTTCACTTACACCAATGATGGAGCACTACTCCTCCCACTTACACCAATGATGGGGCACTACTCCTCCCGCTGACACCAATGATGGGGCACTATTCCTCCCACTGACACCAATGATGGCGCACTATACCTTTCACTTACACCAATGATGGGGCACTATTCCCACCATCAGAAGTCCAGATCACCCCACCCCTCCCCTTTCATCAGACGACAAGACCCCTCTCCACCATCAGAAGTCCAGAGCACCCCACCCCTCCCCTTACATCAGATGACAACACCCCTCCCCACCATCAGAAGTCCAGAGCACCCCACCTCCCCTTACATCAGATGACAAGACCCCTCCCCATCATCAGAAGTCCAGAGCACCCCACCCCTCCCCTTACATGAGATGACAAGACCCCTCCCCACCATCAGAAGTCCAGAGCACCCCACCCCTCCCCTTACATCGGATGACAAGACCCCTCCCCACCATCAGAAGTCCAGAGCACCCCACCATTCCCCTTTCATCAGATGACTAGACCCCTCCCCACCATCAGAAGTCCAGAGAACCCCACCCCTCCCCTTACATCAGATGACAAGACCCCTCCCCATCATCAGAAGTCCAGAGCACCCCACCCCTCCCCTTACATCAGATGACAAGACCCCTCCCCATCATCAGAAGTCCAGAGCACCCCACCTCCCCTTACATCAGATAACAAGACCCCTCCCCACCATCAGAAGTCCAGAGAACCCCACCCCTCCCCTTACATCAGATGACAAGACCCCTCCCCACCATCAGAAGTCCAGAGAACCCCACCCCTCCCCTTTCATCAGAAGACAAGACCCCTCTCCACCATCAGAAGTCCAGAGCACCCCACCCCTCCCCTTACATCAGATGACAAGACCCCTCTCCACCATCAGAAGTCCAGAGAACCCCACCCCTCCCCTTACATCAGATGACAAGACCCTTCCCCACCATCAGAAGTCCAGAGCACCCCACCCCTCCCCTTACATCGGATGACAAGACCCCTCCCCACCATCAGAAGTCCAGAGCACCCCACCCCTCCCCTTACATCAGATGACAAGACCCCTCTCCACCATCAGAAGTCCAGAGCACCCCACCCCTCCCCTTACATCAGATGACAAGACCCCTCTCCACCATCAGAAGTCCAGATCACCCCACCCCTCTCCTTACATCAGATGACAAGACCCCTCCCCACCATCAGAAGTCCAGAGAACCCCACCCCTCCCCTTACATCAGATGACAAGACCCCTCTCCACCATCAGAAGTCCAGAGCACCCCACCCCTCCCCTTACATCAGATGACAAGACCCCTCCCCACCATCAGAAGTCCAGAGCACCCCACCCCTCTCCTTACATCAGATGACAAGACCCCTCCCCACCATCAGAAGTCCAGAGAACCCCACCCCTCCCCTTACATGAGATGACAAGACCCCTCCCCACCATCAGAAGTCCAGAGAACCCCACCCCTCCCCTTACATCAGATGACAAGACCCCTCCCCACCATCAGAAGTCCAGAGAACCCCACCCCTCCCCTTACATCAGATGACAAGACCCCTCCCCACCATCAGAAGTCCAGAGCACCCCACCTCCCCTTACATCAGATGACAAGACCCCTCCCCACCATCAGAAGTCCAGAGAACCCCACCCCTCCCCTTACATCAGATGACAAGACCCCTCTCCATCATCAGAAGTCCAGAGCACCCCACCCCTCCCCTTACATCAGATGACAAGACCCCTCTCCATCATCAGAAGTCCAGAGCACCCCACCCCTCCCCTTACATGAGATGACAAGACCCCTCCCCACCATCAGAAGTCCAGAGCACCCCACCCCTTCCCTTACATCAGAAGACAAGACCCCTCCCCACCATCAGAAGTCCAGAGCACCCCACCCCTCCCCTTTCATCAGATGACAAGACCCCTCCCCACCATCAGAAGTCCAGAAAAAAAAAGATATATTTTTGGGGGGTCATTTTTATAGCAAAAAGTAAAAATATAGTTTTTTTTTTCAAAACTGACAATTTTATCGTTTATAGCGCAAAAAATTAAAATTGCAGAGGTGATCAAGTACCACCAAAAGAAAGCTCTATTTGTGGGGGGGGGGGAGTCCATTTTATTGAGGTACAACTTCGCACGACTGCGCAATTGTCAACTAAAGTGACGCAGTGCGGAATCGCGAAAAAATGCTCTGGTCAGGAAGGGAGCTGAAGTGGTTAATGGCATCCCAGTCTTAGTCCGTAGGGATCAATATTGGGTTGGCCCACCCTTTGCAGCTCAATAATGGGGGGGCATAGAATGCCCAGGTCTGCGTCGGATCCTAACAGAGTCTATTTCTTTCTGTTTCTTACAATCATTTTTTATTTTTTTTTCAAACATTTCTTTACCCGGCAAAATAAATTACAGGACACAACAAAAAAAAACAAAAACAAACAAACAATGCTTGCAGCTTGTACCTGTTTATCTCATAACAGGTCCTGACAAATGGACTCGGGAAGACTATTTTAATTTGCTGCGGCTATTTCGACCCGATAAGTGAGCGCCGAAGTTTTCCAAAAAACGCGGCCGCAATAAAATATTAAAGTAAACCCGGTGAATCAATGGTGGAGATGCCATTTGTTTTTTGTTTTTTTTTCCCTATTGATCTGATATGCAGACAAATTGCGACCCGTTCCTGTACGGTGAGTAAAGAGATTGCTGCTCCGCTCACATGTAATTGGCAGAGTTCTTATTTTATGGAACGCATTTGATTAGTTGAGATAAACAGGCTGCTGAGCTCGGCAATAACTGAGCGTCAGACGTCAACGTCATGCAACTCGAGCTGGATGATAAGAAATAGTTTTTTTTTTTTTTTGGAAGAGATCTGTATCTACACAGATTCCGGCAAATCTCGGGAAACATGAATCTGGCGTTGATTTGTATATCTAGCTTTACATGATCAGTCCCGGGGCGGAGAGCGGCTTCCTGTAAACCTCAATATTCGCATCAATAGAAGCATTTTCTATGTCCAACCGCCCCGAGGATTTTATTGTAACATATTGCAATCAACTTCATGCCAACAATCTTCCCGTCGTGTAAGAAAATACTCGAATTGCCCCTATTAGGCAGACCCCTTTCACACCGAGGGCGTTTTGCAGGCGCTATAGCGTTGGAAATAGTGCCTGCAATCCGCCCTAAGACCCCTTTCACATCACACCGCCCATAGCTATTTTTAGCGGCGTTTTACTGCCGGATTTGAGGCTCATTTCAGCCGCTAGCGGGGCGCTTTTACCCCGAGAAAGGGTTAAAACCGCCAGCAATACGCCGCAATAGCGGCGTTTTGCCGGCGGTGTTACAGCGCTGCCCCATTGATTTCAATGGGGAGCAGCGGTGGAGGAGCGGTAAACACACCGCTCCTTCACCGCTCCAAAGAAGCTGCTGGCAGGACTTTTCCCCGCTCGCTCCGGTGTGAAAGCCCTCGGGGGGGATCACACTACACACAATGGTGCAGCTTCTTTAGGGCGGATTGCAGGCGCTATTTCTAACGCTATAGCACCTGCAAAACGCCCTCGGTGTGAAAGGGGTCTAAAAAAAGCTGCACCATTGTCTGTAGTGTGAAAGTCCCCGAGGGTTTTCACACTGCAGCGGTGCACTGGCAGGACGTCAGGGAAAAGTCCTGCCAGCAGCTTCTTTGGAGTGGTGAAGGAGCGATGTGTTTACCGCTCCTCCACCGCTGCTCCCCATTGAAATCAATGGGGCAGCGCTGTAATACCGCCGGCAAAACGCCGCTACTGCGGCATATTGCTGGCGGTTTTAACCCTTTCTCGGCCGCTAGCGGGGGGTAAAAGCGCCCCGCTAGCGGCCGAAATGCGCCGCAAATCCGGCGATAAAACGCCGCTAAAATAAGCTGCGTTTTACCGCCCACGCTATGGGCGGTGTGGTGTGAAAGGGGTCTTAAAGCTTGGGTAAGTGTTCTCCTCTTTGTAATAAATTAATAATCTGTTTGGAATTAATAACCAACAAAAGAAAACCCCCCTTTTTTTTTTCCTTCCTTCTCTTTCTTTTCTTCCTAGTTTGTACGTATTCGTACCATTGTTTACTTTAGGACCAACCATTTTGGATATTCAACCTCATCATTGTTCAGTCATTCATTGGCGCCTCCGTACTTCATACTAGTTTTTGCTTTTATTGGGTAGGTACATTTGGAAGGCCAATATATCCCGCGGGGGCTTGCCTCTGAGTTGTACACCAATCAAGGGCACAACTTGGTATATGAAAAAATTATTTTTTTGTCTCTTTTTGTTTTTGTTTGCTCTGTTTTAGACTGCCCCCTAAGGTGGTTCTGCTATTTGGGGGCTCTTGTGCGGGGTCTACACCATGCCTGCTCCTCCCGTACTGGTTTTGGAGGTATGTACTCGGCCCCTATTGCGTTACATATAGTTTCCATCAGGGATGGGGGTTTGGAGGGCATTTAGCGGTCTTTAGCACTGTTGGGATTCCTCTGATCTACACAGCATTTACTGGGGTTCATATTTCTGTATTTAATTTATATTTGCTTCTTTTTTTTTTTTTTTTTAATTTGTCCTTTTATGGTGGTCCCATCCCATTTCCCCTGACAAAGCCGTTTGTATGGCGAAACATGTAGGGAGGATCAGCACACCAAGGCTTAGAACATCTTGGCCCCATGTTTGTTATTGGATGTGCTTTTGATCGTCTATAATTGTACCAATTTCTCTGATAACTATTGTGATTTTGTATTGTGTTTTATTTGATATTTTTCTTTGTGAATACATTTGTTTTTTAACACATTTTCTTGTTCATTACTAACCTAGGCACCGCAATAATCCCCCTTCTTCCCAATTACCCCCTTTTTTCTAAATACCTGGGGATGAGGCGCCATATCTGAAACGGAACCCACTGCCACACTTCTCCACAAAACTTTGTTTCTTATGTATTGCTTATCGTTATCTAGTTGCTATTTCATTCTTTTATTTTGTTTCTTTTTTGTTTTTGTTTCTTTTTTTTTTTACACTATATTACCATTGGGACACCTGCCTCTCCACACACATGAACTTTAACCGCTTGCCGACCGACCGCACACAGATAATACGTCGGCAGAATGGCGCAGGCAGTCAGATGGGCGTACAGGTACGTCCCTCTAAATTTGCTGCCTATCCGGCACGCGTGCGCACCCGCGGGTCCCGGAAACTCGATGTTCGGCGGCTGCGGCCCGCGATTGCGATGTGGAGAGGTAGAACGGGGAGATGTCTACCTAAACAAGGCATTTCCCCCGTTCTGCCCAGTGATATGACAGAGATCTACTGCTCCCTGGCATCGGCAGCAGCGATCGCTGTCATGTCAACGATCTTCCCGTCGTGTAAGCAAATACTTTGTTTCTTATGTATTGCTTATCATTATCTAGTTGCTATTTTATTCTTTTATTTTGTTTCTTTTTTTAATTTTTTTCCTTTATTTTTTAATTTTTTTAAACTATATTACCAAAAGCATTGGGACGCCTGCCTCTCCACGAGCAGCGATCGCTGTCATGTCAGTGGTAGCCCATCCCCTACCCCCCACAGTTAGAATCACTCCCTAGGACACACTTAACCCCTTGATCGCCCCACTAGTGTTTAACCCCTTCCCTGCCAGTGTGATTTACACAGTAACCAGTGCATTTTTATAGCACTGATCGCTGTATAATGGTCCCAAAATAGTGTCGAAAGTATCCGTGTCCGCCATAATGTCGCAGTCACTATAAAAACAGCAGATTGCCGCCATTACTAATAAAAGAAAAATTAATAATAAAAATGCCATGAAACTTTCCCCTATTTTGTAAACGCTATAACGTTTACGCAAACCAATCAATAAACGCTAATTGCTATTTTTTTTTTTTTTTTTTACCAAAAATATGTAGACGGATACGTATCGGCCTAAACTGAGGAAAATCCTTTTTTTTTTTTTATAGCAAAAAGTAAAAAAATATGCGTTTTTTTAAAAATTGTCGCTATTTTATTTGTTTATAGCGCAAAAAATAAAAAAGCACAGAGGTGATCAAATACCACCAAAAGAAAGCTCTATTTGTGGGGGGAAAAAAACGACATCAATTTTGTTTGGGAGCCACGCCGCACGACCGCGCAATTGTCAGTTAAGGTGACACAGTGGCGAATCGCAAAAAGTGCTCTGGTCTTTGGCCAGCCAAATGGTCCGGGGCTGAAGTGGTTAAAGAGGAAGTAAAGCCTCTGAAAAAAATAAAAATAAAAATACACCCTGCAAGACAAAGGCATAATGAGCTGGTATGCATAGCATACTAGCTCATTATGAATTACTTACCTGAGATCAAAGCCCTCGCATCGGCCCTCGTTCGCCTCCACCGACGCCGCCATCGATCCCGGAGTGACTTCCAGGTACCGCAGCTCCGGCGCTGTGACTGGCAGGAGCCACGATGATGTCACTCCCGCGCAATGCACGCTGGTGCCGCCACTAACAGCATGATCTGCATTAGAAACGGCACGCTCAGTGCGCCTGATGGGTACGGCGCATGCGTCGTAGACATTGGTGCCGCTATTTCTGCAAATATCTCCTAAATCTTTTAGGTTTAGGAGATATTTCTTGCACCTACAGGTAAGCCTTAATCTAGGCTTGCCTGTAGGTTAAAGCGGTTCTAATGGGTTTACAACCACTTTAAAGGGAATGTAAAATAATTTTTTTTATTTTTTTTTTAAATAACAAACATGTTATTCTTACCTCCACTGTGCAGCTCGTTTTTCACAGAGTGGCCCCGAACCTGCTCTTCTGGGGTCCCTCGGCGGCTGTCTCTGCTTCCTCCCTCAGATGCTTCTCACATTCATGCCAGCTCCCTCGCATGGTGAGAAGCATCTGCGGGCGCGCTCCTGTGATACAGCCGGCGGCTAAAGCCGCTTGCTGTATCACTCGGCCCCGCCCCCCCCGGCGCGCTGCATCATTGGATGTGATTGACAGCAGCGCGAGCCAATGATAAAAGACAATATACAGTTATTATATATGGACAGGTACAGGACCCCTTCCAAAATCCCAATGTGCTCAAAGTACAGAGCGTCACTAGTGGGGGTCACCAGTGGGAGTCACCAGTGGGGGGTCACCAGTGGGAGTCACCAGTGGGGGGTCACCAGTGGGAGTCACCAGTGGGGGTCACAGTGGGGGGTCACCAGTGGGGGGTCACCAGTGGGGGTCACCAGTGGGGGGTCACCAGTGGGGGGTCATCAGTGGGGGGTCACCAGTGGGAGGGGAAGTGTGAAAGGAAGGGAAGAGAAAAGGATGGATGAGGGACAGAGAAGAAGAGAAAAGATAAAGGAAATAAACAGGGAAAGGAGAGGAAAAGAGAGTGGGGGGAGGGGGGAGGTTTGAAAGAAAGGGGTTGAGGGGGGGAGGGGGGAAGGGAGGGAAGGGGAAAAGGGAAATAGGGAAATAGAAGAGGAGGGAAGGGAAGAGAGAGGGCGGGGGGGAGAAGGGGAAAAGGGAGAAGGAGAGTGGTACGTGAAGGGGAAGGGAGGGGAAAAGAAGGGAGGGGGGAACCAAGCCAGCCAGTAAACAAGATGGCGGTGGCCGTATTTCTGTCCTCATTGGTCCGCCAGTCGCCAAGATGGTGGCGTTCACTCCTCTGACCTTTCTGAATGGCTTTAGCCATGTGACTGGGGTGGGCCATAGGGTTGGGCAAGAAGGATATGATGCGGGTGAGAGCATGTGGGGAGATGTTACCAGATCCCGTTCCTTTATCCACAGGTAAGGGGCGGAGCCTATGCCCCCCCCCCCACTATTCAGCCTCAGCTTCCACCCACTATTGAAAACACAAAGCGGGGGCATGTTTAACCATTTCAGTACCAGGCACTTTCACCCCCTTCCTGCCCAGACCAATTTTCAGCTTTCACGCTGTTGCAATTTGAATGACAATTGCACGGTCGTGCAACACTGTACTCATATGACATTTATATTGTTTTTTTTTTAGACAGATAGAGCTTTCTTTTGGTGGTATTTAGTCACCACTTTTCGCTAAACAATTAAAAAAAGACCCAAAAAAAAGTTTTTTGTTTCTGTTATAAAAGTTTGCAAATGGAGTAATATTTTCTTTTTCACTGATATACAATGATGAGGCTGCACCGATAGGAGGCACTGATGGACACTGATAGGCAGCACTGACGTGCACCCGTGGGCACTGATGAGGCTGCACTGATAAGGCTGCTCCAATAGGCGGCACAGATGGGCACTAATAGGCAGCAAGGTTGGGCACTGATAGTCGGCAATAATAGGCACTGATAGGCGGCACTGATGGGCACTAATAGATGGCACTGAATTTTACTAATGAGGAGGCACTGATAGGCAGCATTGATGGGCCCTGATAGGTGGCACTGAATGGCACTGATGAGGAGGCACTGATAGGTGGCGCTAATGGGCACTGATAGGCAGCACTGATGGGCACTAATAGGCAGCACTAATGGGCACTGATAGGTGGCACTGAATTACACTGATGAGGAGGCACTGATAGGCAGCATTGATGGGCGCTGATAGGTGGCACTGATGAGGAGGCAATGATAGGCAGCACTGATGGGCATTGATGAGGAGACACTGATATGCAGCGCTAATGGGAACTGATAGGCAGCACTGATAGGTGGCACTGAATGGCACTGATGAGGAGGCACTGAAAGGCGGCACTGATAGGTGGCACTGATGGGCAACACTAATTGGCACTGATATGCATTGATTGGGCTGCACTGATCATCAGTGCCCTAATTATCAATGTGAAGAGAACAATGTGCCGACAAGTTTGCTGGTTAACGGCTCTCCTTTCTTCCCACAGACATGCATGAGGAAAGCACTGCCAATAACTGGCAGGTATGTTTACATGTGATCAGCTGTAATTGGCCACAGCTGATCACATGGTAAAGGGCTACTGCGATTGGACTGTGTCCAAAGGACACAGTGATCACAGAGCATGACAGACGTATGCTGCAGGAGGCGCCACAGGACAGATCCGACACTTTTGACACTTTTTTGGCACCACTGACATTTATACAGCGATAAGAGCTATAACAATGCACTGATTAATGTGTAAATGTCACTGGCAGGGAAGGGGTTAAATGTGGAGGTGGGAGGTGTTTCTAACTGGGAGGGGGTGGGACTGACTGGAAGAGGAGAGAGATCGCTGTTCCTAATCACTAGGCAGAGCAGATATGTCCGCTTCCCCTGTGTGAGAATGAGGATCTGTCTGTTTACATTGACAGATCCCCTTTCTGGCTCTCTGTGGAGCAATCGCGGGTGGTCGGCTCCTACATACATGTATAGAGCCATGACAGGTCCTCTTTATACTCCTATATACATGTATAGAGCCATGAGAGGTCCCCTTTATACTCCTACATACATGCATATTGCCATGACAGGTCCTCTTTATACTCCTACATACATGTGTAGAGCCATGACAGGTCCTCTTTATACTCCTATATACTTGTATAGAGCCATGACAGGTCCTCTTTATACTCCTACATACATGTGTAGAGCCATGACAGGTCCTCTTTATACTCCTACATACGTGCATAGTGCCATGACTGGTCCTCTTTATACTCCTACATACATGTATAGAGCAATGACAGGTCCTCTTTATATACATGTATAGAGCCATGACAGGTCCTCTCTATACTCCTACATACATGTATAGAGCCATGACATGTCCTCTTTATACTCCTACATACATGTATAGAGCAATGACAGGTCCTCTTTATATACATGTATAGAGCCACGACAGGTCCCCTTTATACTCCTACATACATGTATAGAGCAATGACAGGTCCTCTTTATATACATGTATAGAGCCATGACAGGTCCTCTTTATACTCCTATATACATGTATAGTGCCATGACAGGTCCTCTTTATACTTCTACATACATGTACAGAGCCATGACAGGTCCTCTTTATACTCCTACATACATGTATAGAGCAATGACAGGTCCTCTTTATATACATGTATAGAGCCATGACAGGTCCTCTTTATACTCCTACATACATGTATAGAGCCATGACAGGTCCTCTTTATACTCCTACATACATGTATAGAGCCATGACAGGTCCTCTTTATACTCCTACATACATGTGTAGAGCCACGACAGGTCCCCTTTATACTCCTACATACATGTATAGAGCAATGACAGGTCCTCTTTATATACATGTATAGAGCCATGACAGGTCCTCTTTATATACATGTATAGAGCCATGACAGGTCCTCTTTATACTCCTACATACATTTATAGTGCCATGACAGGTCCTCTTTAGTTATCATGATATAAAATAATGGATGTAGGGGCCTTTGGGTGGGCGTGATTTTTTTTGAGGGGGGGGGCAGCATTTCATTCTTGGTATACCGACATCCAGGTGCCGGTCAGTGCAGCCTCATTAGTGCACATCAGTGAAGGTAAAAATGTACTTATTTATAACATTTTATAACAGAATTTTACTTTTTTTTGTTTGTTTAGCGAAAACTAAAAAACCCAGTGCTTGTCAGTGCCACTTATCACTGCCCATCAGTGCCACCTATCAGTGCCTATCATGGCTGCCTATCAGTGCCCATCAGTGCTGCATATTAGTGCCTCCTCATTAGTTCCCATCAGTGCCGTCTCATCAGTGCCCATCAGTGCCACCTATCTGTGCCCATAAGCACTGCCTATAAGTGCCCATCAGCCTCATCAGTGCCCAGCTTCTGCCTCATCAGTGCTCATCAGTGCATCAGTGCTGCCTCATCAGTGCCCATCAGTGCTGCATATAACTGCCCTTCAGTGCCGCCTTATCAGTGTCCATCAGTGCAGCCTCATCAGTGCCCAACAGTGCAGCCTCATTAGTGGCCATCACTGCAGCCTCATCAGTGCCCATCAGTGAAGGCAAAAATGTACTTATTTACAAAATTGTATAACAGAAACAAAGAAAAAACTTTTTTTTTTTTTTTTCAAAATGTTCTGTCTTTTTTGTTTGTTTAGCAAAAAATAAAAAACCCTGTGCCACTTATCACTGCCCATCAGTGCCTATCATGGCTGCCTATCAGTGCCCATCAGTGCTGCATATCAGTGTCTCCTCATTAGTTCCCATCAATGCCATCTCATCAGTGCCACCTATCAGTGCCACCTATCTGTGCTGCCTACCAGTGCCCATAAGTGCTGCCTCTAATTGCCCAATAGTACCGCCTCATCAGTTCTGCCTCATCAGTGCCACCTATCTTTGCTGCCTATTAGTGCCCATAAGTGCTGCCTATAAGTGCCCATCAGTAGAACCTCATCAGTGCCCATCACTGCTGCCTCATCAGTGCCCATCCCTGCAGCCTCATTAGTGCTCGTCAGTGAAGGTGAAAATGTACTTATTTACAAAATTTTATAACAGAACATTTTTTTCAGTCTTTTTTTGTTTGTTTAGCAAAAAATAAAAAACCCTGCACCACATATCTCTGCCCATCAGTGCCGCCTATTAGTGCCTATCATAGCTGTCTATCAGTGCCCATCAGTGCCTCCTCATTAGTTCCCATCAGTGCCATCTCATCAGTGCCCATAAGTGCTGCCTATAAGTGCCAAATAGTGCCACCTCATCAGTGCCCATCAGTGCTGCCTCATCAGTGCTGCCTCATCAGTGCCCATCAGTGCCACCTATCTGTGCTGCCTATCAGTGCCCATAAGTGATGCTTATAAGTGACCAATGGTGCCACCTCATCAGTGTCCATCAGTGCAGCCTCATCAGTGCTGCCTTATCAGTGCCACCTATCTGTGCTGCCTATCAGTGCCCATAAGTGATGCCTATAAGTGCCCAATGGTGCAGCCTCACAGTGCCCATCAGTGCAGCCTCATCAGTGCTGCCTATCAGCGTACATCAGTGCCGCCTATCTGTGCTGCCTATCAGTGCCCATAAGTGCTGCCTATAAGTGCCCAATGGTGCCACCTCATCAGTGCCCACCAGTTCTACCTCATCAGTGCCCATAAGTGCCACCTATCTATGCTGCCTATTAGTGCCCATCAGTGCCATCTATCTGTGCTGCCTATCAGTGCCCATAAGTGCTGCCTATAAGTGCCCAATGGTGCCACCTCATCAGTGCCCACCAGTTCTACCTCATCAGTGCCCATAAGTGCCACCTATCTATGCTGCCTATTAGTGCCCATCAGGGCCACCTATCTGTGCTGCCTATCAGTGCCCATATGTGCTGCCTATAAGTGCCCAATGGTGCGCCTCATCAGTGTCCATAAGTGCCACCTATCTATGCTGCCTATTAGTGCCCATAAGTGCCCATCAGTGCCGCCTCATCAGTGCTGCCTCAGCGCACATCAGTGAAGGAAAAAAATTACTCATTTACAAAATTTATAACAGAAAAAACTTTCAGTATTTTTTCATTTGTTCAGCAAAAAAATAAAAAACCCAGGGATGATAAAACACCACCATAAGAAATCTTTCTCTGTCTGGAAAAAATGCTAAAAATTTCACGTGGGCAGAGCGTTGCATGACCGCGCAATTGTCATTCAAAGTGTGACGGCGCTGAACAATTCATTGCAAAAGTTTTTCCTGTTCAGAAGTGATTCCTGATCACCTTATGGTGACCTCTGTGAAGTCTTCATTATCACTCGCTGATCAGTTCCAGAGCTGTAATAAGGAAATCTGCAGGATCTGCATCCCTTTAATTGAGGAACGTTCTTAGAAAATATCGAAGAAAAAAAATGAAGCTCTCACTGCAGGGCGCTTATTATTTGACTTGTAACTCCGTTTCGGCATTCTGGTAAAAACAGTCAGCCAATCAAAAGGACAGAAAGTGACATTTCGGGGAGAGTTTTGCACACATACAGTGAATAGCGTTGCCTGCGGGTCACCGGACTGACAGAAGGTGCCATTGGCCCCGGGGCCCGTTCACACCTATGTATGTGCTATGTATGTGCTATGTACGTGCTATGTACGTGCTATGTATGTGCTATGTATGTGCTATGTACGTGCTATGTATGTGCTATGTATGTGCTATGTATGTGCTATGTACGTGCTATGTATGTGCTATGTATGTGCTATGTATGTGCTATGTACGTGCTATGTACGTGCTATGTACGTGCTATGTACGTGCTATGTACGTGCTATGTATGTGCTATGTATGTGCTATGTATGTGCTATGTACGTGCTATGTACGTGCTATGTATGTGCTATGTATGTGCTATGTACGTGCTATGTACGTGCTATGTACGTGCTATGTATGTGCTATGTACGTGCTATGTACGTGCTATGTATGTGCTATGTATGTGCTATGTACGTGCTATGTATGTGCTATGTATGTGCTATATATGTACTATGTATGTGCTATGTACGTGCTGAGACACAGTTTGTGGCGATTGGACACTTTGCTTTCATTTATTTGTACATGGCTCCCAACGCACGACGGAAGATGTAACTAAAATGGAAATTGAAGCCCCACGCCACTGCTAAGAGGTTCAAACAGGGGGCCGGGACAAGGGGCGGACAGGTGGGGGGCGGTTGATCTAGGTGCGGTTGTGACTGGGGAGGGGGGGTATTTGTGCTAGGAGAGAGGATTTCTGTTTGGAAGGGGATTTGGCAGGGCAGGATTTGTGCTGGTAGAGATGATTGAAAGGATTTGTGCTAAGAGGTGAAAATTGGGGAGGGGGGGATTAGTGTTCGGAGTGGGGTATTTGTGCTAGGAGAGGGGGATTTGGGGGGATTTATGCTAGAGGGAGAGGGGGATTTGGGGGGGGTTGTGCTAGGAAATGAGAATGTATATAAATACCGAACTGGTGACCCCAAAATAAATAAATACCGTGTTGGTGACCCCACAATATATAAATACCGGACTGGTATACCATCATCTCTGTCAGTGGAGGCTGCTGAAAGGTAATGACTCGGTATAGCAGTGGCAGACTGAAGTGGGTAAGGAAGAGGAGGAGGGACAGATCTGTGCCCCTTTTGTGTGGCTTTTAGGTGCTCTTGTCAACGGGCTGAGTGGTTGCACGTTAAATGCCTTGTTAACCACTTGCCGCCCGCCCTATAGGCAATTGACGGTGGCAAAGTGGTTGCATAATCCTGATCGGACGTCATATGACGTGATCGCGGCGATCGTTGTTGCGGGGTGTCAGTCTGACATCCAGCAACTACGATCTCGGTAAAGAGTCTCCGACGGAGACTCTTTACCACACGATCAGCCGTGTCCAATCACGGCTGATCACAGTGTAAATAGGAAGAGCCGGTGATCGGCTTTTCCTCACTCCCGTCTGTCAGACGCGAGTAGAGGAGAGCCGATCGGCTGCTCCTCTGACAGGGGGGGTCTGTGCTGATCGATTATCAGCGCAGCCCCCCCGAGGATGCCCACACTGGACCACCAGGGATGCCACCAGACCACCAGGGATGCCCAGCAAAAGATAATCCTCCCTAGACCACCAGGGATGCCAGTCAGTGCCACAATGGATGCCAATCAGTGCCCATAATGGATGCCAATCAGTGCCCACAATGGGCATCACTGATTGGCATGCATTATTGTTTGGCACTGATTGGCATCCATTAGTACAGTATAACAATACAATGCCGCCTATGAGTGCCCACCTGTGCTGCCTATCAGTGCCCACCTGTGCCGCCTATCAGTGCCCATCCGTGCCACCTATCAGTGCCCACCCATGCCCATCTGTGCCATCTATCCATGCCCATCTGTGCCGCCTATCCATGCCCATCTGTGCCGCCCATCCATGCCAATCTGTGCCAGCTATCAGTGCCAATTTGTGCCACCTATAAGTGCCCATCCGTGTCGCCCATCAGTGTCACCCATCAGTGCCGCCTATCAGTGTCCATCAGTGCCACCTATCAGTGCCACATATCAGTGTCCATCAATGCCACCTCATCAGTGCCACTTCATTGGTGCCACATCATTGGTGCCCATCAGTGCCGCCTTATCAGTGCCCATCAGTGTAGCCCCATCAGTGCCCATCAGTGAAGGAGAAAACGTACTTATTTACAAAGTTTTGAAACTGAAACAAAAAAAACATATTTTTTTTCAAAATTTTCAGTATTTTTTTATTTGTAGCGCAAAAAATAAAAACTGTAGAGGTGATCAAATACCACCAAAAGAAAGCTCTATTTGTGGGGAAAAAATTATAAAAATGTCATTTGTGTACAGTGTAGCACGACCGCGCAATTGTCATTCAAAGTGCGACAGCGCTGAAAGCTCAAAATTGGTCTGGGCAGGAAGGTGTTTAAGTGCCCGGTATTGAAGTGGTTAAGCATGTGGTACCCAAATGGTACCCACGTTTGATGTGCCTGGGACACAGTTTGCAGATAGCAATAGTGTAATCTGCTGCAGATGTGCTGAAAAAGGCCCAGACAGCTGAATTATGGGGAGTGGGCCAGGAGATAACAGCTGCAGAATGTGATGGAATGGGGTGGCTGCTCTCTACTCTTTCTTGGGGTTGTGCCGCCTCACCTTCAGTTTCCTCCTCTGCTCTATCTGGCACCCAAGTCACATCACTGACCTTATCATCATCTCCATCTCCTCCAGCTTCATCATTACCACTGGAGACAACTTGGCAATATGCTGCGGCTTCTTGTATGGCGTTAAACTGGCAGTAATGCACAAAACTATTTGCCGTTAAACTGGTAGTAAAGCACACACAAAATGATATGGCGTTAAACTAGCATTAACGCACACAGAACTATATGGCGTTAAACTGGCAGTAACGCACGCAAAACTATATGGTGTTAAACTGGCAGTAATGCACACAGAAGTAAATGACGTTAAACTGCCATTAATGCACAAAACTATATGGCGTTAAACTGGCAGTAACGCGCACAGAAGTAAATGGCGTTAAACTGACAGTAATGCACACAGAATTATACACAATTAAACTGGCAGTAATGCTCACAAAAATATATGGCGTTAAACTGGCAGTAATGCACACAGAAGTAAATGGCGTTAAACTGCCATTAATGCACAAAACTATATGTCGTTCAACTGGCAGTAATGCTCGCAAAGCTATATGGCGTTAAACTGGCAGTAACGCACGTAAAACTATATGGCGTTAAACTGGCAGTAACGCATGCAAAATGATATGGCGTTAAACTGGCAATAATGCACACAGTAGTAAATGGTGTTAAACTGGCAGTAACGCAAACAGAACTGTATGGCATTAAACTGGCAGTAACGCACGCAAAACAATATGGCGTTAAACTGACAGTAATGCACGCAAAACAATATGACATTAAACTGGAAGTAAAATAAGCAAAACTTTATGGTGTTAAACTGGCAGTATTGCACGCAAAACGATATGGCATTAAACTGGCAGTAACACACACAGAAGTAAATGGCGTTAAACTGGCAGTAATGCCACGTACACGTGACCAGTTTTTCCTTCAGAATAAACTCCAATGCTGCGTACACCCAACCAGGCTTTCCAGCAGAAAAGGTCCAACAGAATCATTTCATAGGATATTCTGATCGTGTGTGAACTTCAGCTGACTTTTTTTTTTCAAAAAGTCTGACGGACCTAGAAATAGAACATGTTTTAAAGCTTTCTGACAGAATAAATTCCTATCAGGAAAACTGTTCTTCTGTATGCTATTACGACGGACCAAAAACTACGCAAGGGCAGCTATTGGCTACTGGCTATTATACTTCCTTTTTCTAGTCCCGTCGTACACCATCGCGTTCAAAACAAACAGACTTTGGTGTGATCGTGTGTATGCAAGTCCGTTTCAGTGGAACTCCTTCGGAACTCCGTCGGAAAGACCGTCATGGCTGCCATTGAAAGAATACTTTTATACTGTGGGGCGGGAATGAGCCATGATTGGATAAAGTCATGATGACAATGTCCAATCATGACTCTGACAGCGCTCTGTGCCCTGATTGGCTGAAGCTTTCACTGCTTTAGCCAATCAGGTCTTGCAATGCACTGTTCAGCTCTGCATTGATTGTGGTTCAGGGGGTCGAGCGACCCGTTTGTTCAGCTGTTAACCGAACAATGAAAGTTCGGCCCGAACTTATGCTCGGGTCGAACCTTTCGCCCATTCCTAATCAGAGGGAGAAATAGTGTCCCATCATTGTTGGTGTCCATGAGAGGCATGGTTCCCCACAGCTGGTGTCAGTGGAAGGACTGGTGTCCCCTTTTTGGTGTCAGTGGGAGGAATAGTGCCCCGAGGGCCAGACAAAGACAATCAAAGGGCCAGAGCTTGGAGACCACTGGTCTAAAGGAGTCCATCCCTTGACAGGTCAGGGTTGTTTTTGTAGCAAAAGGAAGACCTACTCAATATTAGGTGGGGGCCATAATTCAATGGCCGATCATACAGGAGGACTTACTCATTATCAGGCGGGGGCCATAATTCAATGGCCGGTCATAAAGGAGGACTTACTCAATATTAGGCGGGGCCATAATTCAATGGCCGATCATACAGGAGGACTTACTCAATATTAAGCGGGGGCCATAGTTCAATGGCCGATCATACAGGAGGACTTAGTCAATATTAGGCGGGGGCCATAATTCAATGGCCGATCATACAGGAGGACGTACTCAATATTAGGCGGGGGCCATAATTCAATGGCCGATCATAAAGGACGACTTCCTCAATATTAGGCTGGGGCCATAATTCAATGGCCGATCATACAAGAGGACTTACTCAATATTAGGTGGGGGGTTATAATTCAATGGCCGATCATTCAGGAGGACTTACTCGATATTAGGCGGGTGCCATAATTCAACGTCCGATCATACAGGAGGACTTGCTCGATATTAGGCGGGTGCCATAATTCAACGTCCGATCATACAGGAGGACTTGCTCGATATTAGGCAGGGGCCATAATTCAATGGCCGATCATACAGGAGGACTTGCTCGATATTAGGCGGGGGCCATAATTCAATAGCCGATCATAAAGGAGGACTTGCTTAATATTAGGCGGGTGCCATAATTCAATGGCCAATCATACAGGAGGACTTCCTCAATATTAGGCGGGGGCCATAATTCAATGGCCGATCATAAAGGAGGACTTACTCAATATTAGGCGGGGGGCATAATTTAATGGCCGATCATACAGGAGGACTTCCTCAATATTAGGCGGGGGCCATAATTCAATAGCCGATCATAAAGGAGGACTTGCTTAATATTAGGCGGGGGCCATAATTCAATGGCCAATCATACAGGAGGACTTCCTCAATATTAGGCGGGAGCCATAATTCAATGGCCGATCATAAAGGAGGACTTACTCAATATTAGGCGGGGGCATAATTCAATGGCCGATCATACAGGAGGACTTCCTCAATATTAGGCGGGGGCCATAATTCAATGGCCGATCATACAGGAGGACTTACAGTGGTGTGAAAAAGTGTTTGCCCCCTTCCTCATTTCCTGTTCCTTTGCATGTTTGTCACACTTAAGTGTTTCGGAACATCAAACCAATTTAAACAATAGTCAAGGACAACACAAGTAAACACAAAATGCAATTTGTAAATGAAGGTGTTTATTATTAAAGGTGAAAAAAAATCCAAACCATCATGGCCCTGTGTGAAAAAGTGATTGCCCCCCTTGTTAAAACATACTATAACTGTGGTTGTCCACACCTGAGTTCAATTTCTCTAGCCACACCCAGGCCTGATTATTGCCACACCTGTTCACAATCAAGGCATCACTTAAATAGGAGCTGCTTGACACAGTAAGGTCCACCAGAAGATCCTTAAAAGCTACACATCATGCCGAGACCCAAAGAAATTCAGGAACAATTGAGAAAGAAAGCAATTGAGATCTATCAGTCTGGAAAGGGTTATAAAGCCATTTCCAAAGCTTTGGGAATCCAGCGAACCACAGTGAGAGCCATTATCCACAAATGGCGAAGACATGGAACAGTGGTGAACCTTCCCAGGAGTGGCCGGCCGCCCAAAATTACCCCAAGAGCGCAGCGACGACTCATCCAAGAGGTCACAAAAGACCCCACAACAACGTCCAAGGAACTGCAGGCCTCACTTGCCTCAGTTAAGGTCAGCGTTCATGCCTCCACCATCAGGAAAAGACTGGGCAAAAATGGCCTGCATGGCAGAGTTCCAAGGAGAAAACCACTGCTGAGCAAAAAGAACATCAAAGCTCGTCTCAATTTCTCCACAACACATCTTGATGATCCCCAAGACTTTTGGGACAACATTCTGTGGACCGATGAGACAAAAGTGGAACTCTTTGGAAGGTGTGTGTCCAAGTATATCTGGCGTAGAAGGAACACTGCATTTCATAAAAAGAACATTATACCAACAGTAAAATATGGTGGTGGTAGTGTGATGGTCTGGGGCTGTTTTGCTGCTTCAGGACCTGGAAGACTTGCCGTGATAAAAGGAACTATGAATTCTGCTGTCTACCAAGAGATCCTGAAGGAGAATGTCCGACCATCTGTTCGTGTACTCAAGCTGAAACGAACTTGGGTTCTGCAGCAGGACAATGATCCTAAACACACCAGCAAGTAGACTACCGAATGGCTGAAGAAAAACAAAATGAAGACTTTGGAGTGGCCTAGCCAAAGTCCTGACCTGAATCCTATTGAGATGTTGTGGTATGACCTTAAAAAGGCCGTTCATGCTCGAAAACCCTCTAATGTAACTGAATTAGGACAATTCTGCAAAGATGAGTGGGACAAAATTCCTCCAGGACGCTGTAAAAGCCTCATTGCAAGTTATCGCAAACGCTTGGTTGCAGTTGTTGCTGCTAAAGGTGGCCCAACCAGTTATTAGGTTTAGGGGGCAATCACTTTTTCACACAGGGCCATGATGGTTTGGATTTTTTTTCACCTTTAATAATAAACACCTTCATTTACAAATTGCATTTTGTGTTTACTTGTGTTGTCCTTGACTATTGTTTAAATTGGTTTGATGTTCCGAAACACTTAAGTGTGACAAACATGCAAAGGAACAGGAAATGAGGAAGGGGGCAAACACTTTTTCACACCACTGTACTCAATATAAGGCGGGGGCCATAATTCAATGGCTGATCATAAAGGAGGACTTACTCAATATTAAGCGGGGGGCCATAATTCAATGGCCGATCATACAGGAGGACTTAGTCAATATTAGGCGGGGGCCACAATTCAATGGCCGATCATAAAGGAGGACTTACTCAATATTAGGCGGGGGCTATAGTTCAATGGCCGATCATACAGGAGGACTTAGTCAATATTAGGCGGGGGCCATAATTCAATGGCCGATCATACAGGAGGACTCAGGCCGCGTACACACGCGGGGACTGTTCGCTCAACTTTGTCCGTCAAACAGTTTCAGCGGACAGTCCGCTCAAAATTAGCATGGACGGACTTGGCCACAAACGACGAACGAACAGTCCGCTGAAACCGTGCGCGATGATGTGAACGGCACGTACGACGGGACTAGAAAACGACGTCCTATACACTGCAATGCAAACTTCGGCGTGTAAATCCTTTCTGAGCATGCGCGGAACTTAGTTTGACGAACAAGCCTACACACGAGCGGACTGTTCGCTGAAACAAAGTTTCAGCGGACAGTTTTTCGGAATTTCCGAAAAACTTTGTTCAGCAGACTGTCCGCTGAAACTGTCCGCTGAAACTGTCCGCTGAAAGCCCACACACGAGCGGACTGTCCGCCGAAACACTGTTCAGCGGACAAAGTTGAGCGAACAGTCCCCGCGTGTGTACGCGGCCTTACTCAATATTAGGCGGGGGCCATAATTCAATGGCCGATCATACAGGAGGACTTACTCAATATTAAGCGGGGGCCATAATTCAATGGCCGATCATACAGGAGGACTTAGTCAATATTAGGCGGGGGCCATAATTCAATGGCCGATCATACAGGAGGACTTACTCAATATTAGGCGGGGGCCATAATTCAATGGCCGATCATACAGGAGGACTTACTCAATATTAGGCGGGGGCCATAATTCAATGGCCGATCATACAGGAGGACTTACTCAATATTAAGCGGGGGCCATAATTCAATGGCCGATCATACAGGAGGACTTAGTCAATATTAGGCGGGGGCCATAATTCAATGGCCGATCATACAGGAGGACTTCCTCAATATTAGTGTAACTAGAACTGTGAAAGCCACAAGCCCCTCTCTTAAACTGTACAAAAAAAATATCAAAATGTCTTCTATAATTTCTCTGTAACAATGAATAATACATTGTATCTGTTCTCCGGCATCCCTATAAAATAATGTTCCTAGTCTAATGTGTGGGAAAATCATTGTGTTTTCTTCTCCCGCACTATTTTTATACACAGATACATGCAGATAAAATGGTGATAATAGCAGGTCGAATCTTCAGATATATTTTGGAAATATGGAAGGAGGGCTCCAATGGCGGGGAGATTCATGTCCTGTGAGGATGCCGCTCAGCTTTAGGACCGTGGGAGCGAGAGGACAAACCGTACGAGGAGAGGAGAAGACAGGGAGAGTTTAAATTTAGCTTTGGTAAGGGATTAATGAGCAGGAAGATGCTGCTTATCTCTCTTTGGGAAGGGGGGGGGGGGGGGGGTGAGGCATCATTTAGTGTCAGATGACACCCATTTGGTTTGGATGTAACTGAAACACTTTGATAGACAGTGATTTAAATTGATTAACCAGTGACAACCACTTAACGCTAATAAATCTTTCAAATATTTAAGAGGAAGAGCTTGCCTTGGAATTTTCTCAAGGTAACAGGTAACCGAGCTTTAGGAGGCGGATGGGAAAACGGAGGAGCTCCAGCCTTCCACAAGCCGCAGCACGCAAGTGAAATGGTACAGATTAGCTTTTTATTTTTGTGGTTATTTTTTTGTTTTTGTTGCAGACAAAGGTTTCAAGTGACTGGATGGGGTTTGTACAGATTCTTGTTGAAGACAAAAGCATGCGTCACGGTGGTGCAGAGTGGGCACCCGGCATCAGTAGGCCTCAGCATACCTGTCCACCACCACCCCCATGTGCTGACATTACAGAACAACTCCGCTAATGTCTTCCCTTTCTACCCCTCCACTGATGTTCTATTGCATGACTAGGGTAGATCAGAGCTCACCACCCCGAACTAACCATATACCACCCCCCCCCAGTATTTCCCACATTCCCCCTTCCCACACGTGGGAAGGGGGAATTTTACCCCACAAGTGGGGTAAAATGGCCGAAGACGGCCTTTTATTTACATAAACTTTATATACATAACAGAACATAATAAATGCCTTCAATCTGAAACAACGCTCTGAGATCCTTGGCGGTACCACATATCCATAACGTACCGTATTTATTGGCGCATAACATGCGCCGGCGTATAACACGCACCCCAAGTTTAGGAGGGAAGTTTAAGGAAAAAAACCTTACATTTAAATGCCCATCAATGCAGCTTTATCAGTGTCCATTGCAACCTTGTCAGTGCACCTTGTCAGTGCAGCCTTGTCCCAGTGTCCATTGCAGCCATGTCAGTGCAGCCTTGCCCCAGTGCAACCTTGCCCCCAGTGTCCATTGCAGCCTTGTCAGTGCAGCCTTGCCCCCAGTGTCCATTGCAGCCTTGGATGAATTTAAAATTGGCGCCGCCGAGATCGCTGCAGAGACTGGGCAGAGCGGAGCGAGCACCGCCGAGACTTGTTGGAGTGGAGCGAACGCCGCCGAGATCGCAGGGACTGGGTGGAGCCAAGATACACATAGCCGAGTGTACTCGGCTCTTCTCGGCTCCACTCACAGTCACGCCCACTCCCGCCCTATGATGGACATAACACAGGTCCAATGGCGGGATTGGGTGTGACTGTGAGCAGAGCCGAGAAGAGCCGAGTACACTCGGCTATGTGTATCTCAGCGGCGATCGCTCCGCTCCGTTCACAATCAGCGGAGATCGACGGGGATCGGCTTATAACATGCACCCACTATTTTCCCCTGTTTTTAAGGGGAAAAAGGTGCATGTTATACGCCGATAAATACGGTATTTTGTGTCTAAGGCACCAGATAGCTGAGCTGTGGCCCCAACCGCAAAACACAGGCTCGGGGCCCAACCCAGCTGATCAGCCACCCAGGTTTCTTACCACTACCCGTTCACTATGCAGTGTGTTTTTCTTTATTTTACTAATGCATTTTTTTTTTTTTTTGGGTGGCCTTCCACTTTAAGTGGTTAACCAAAGACATGGAGCAGAATAAATTTTGGCCTAAATTTATGAAGTCATTTGATTTTATAAGATATGTTTTATAACAGAAAGTAGAAACTACTGGGGGGGTTCAAATTTTTTCTTCTTTATTTTTTATTTATTTAAAAAAAAACAAAAAAAAACAGTGGTGATGAAACACCCCCAAAAGAAAGCTCTTTGTGTGAACAAAATAATGAGAATTTCATTTGGGTACAGCGCTGATGACCGCACAATTTCCGGTTGAAGTTGTGTATCGCTGAGTAGCAAAAAAAATGGCCACGAAGGTGTTAAAACCTTTTCGGAGGTCAAGTAGTTAAATATGGCAATATGGCTTTTGTAGCAATGTTATACATATTTTTATTTTTACATATATTTTTATATATATTTTTATATATTTATATATATTTTTATTTGCTATATTTTTTTTTCCCCCATGAACGTGGAGTTCTTGTTTAATTAAATGAAGGAGAAATCTCTGGTTTTTAAAACACAGAGCCGCGCGGTGAGTTGCGCCACATGACGATCCATATGGACGTGACCGCGCCTTATGACTTTATAAAGGGTCGGGATGACTGGGAACTGTTTTTCGGGGTGGTAAGTCGCACAGATGGATGTGGACCTGACATTACCGGAGCCGACAAAGTCTCATTGTGTCCCTAAATGTGTTAAGTTGGTTGGAAGAACGCTAAAAATAGCAGATAGTATTTGATTTTGAGAATTTACTGAAGCGGGAGCTAAATTCAATACCAACCATGTAGGGAAGAGTCTTCAAAGTCTTTGTGTTTGTAGGTCACTGACATCCCAGAGACTGAGCGCCAATGTGCGCAATACTTGAAGGAACATTGGAGTGCCGTACTTAAGAGACCGTAATTGTCTAATTATTTCATTAGTAGAAGCTTCCATTTCTGGAGGTTTATTTGTACTCCAGGTTTTCCCCCGGAGCTGAGAGTTCCTGTCATCGTTCTTTCTAGATTTTTCATTCTATTTTCCTCTTGGTCTCGTTCTTCTCTCATTCTTAGTTTGAGGTTGCCCGCCTAATGCAGGGATATCGAGCATAATGTCTGCCTGTTCAGGTGACAAGTGACAGTGTCTGCAGAAAGCCTAGCAGTTCTACTTATCAAACTATGTCTTCCATGCTGCATCCTCTCCAGTTGCGGCTGGTGCTAAAAAAATTTTGGGGGGGATCAAACAAACTGAAAAATTCGGAAAAAACCCCATCAATTGCAGCCTTACTGTGCCATCAATCGCAGCCACTGTGTCCATCAATTGCCGCCACTGTGTCCATCAATCATAGCCACTGTGCCCGTCAATTGCCGCCACTGTGCCATCAAACGCAGCCACTGTGCCATCAATTGCTGCTACTGTGTCCTCAAATGCAGTCACTGTGCTATTAAACGCAGCTGCTGTGCCCATCAATTGGCGCCACTGTGCCATCAAATGCAGCCACTGTGCCCCATAAACCGCAGCCACTGTGCCCATCAATTGCCGCTACTGTGTCATAAAACGCAGCCACTGTGCCCATCAATTGCCGCCACTGTGCCATCAAATGCAGCCACTGTGCCCCATAAAATGCAATTGCTGCCACTGTGTCCATCAGTTGCCGCCACTGTGTCCATCAATTGCCACCACTGTGTCCATCAATTGCCGCCACTGTGCCATCAATTGCCGCCACTGTGCCATAAAATGCAGCTACTGTGCCCCATCAAATGCAGCCACTGTGCTCAATTGCTACCACTGTGCCCATCAATTGCTGCCACTGTGTCCATCAGTTGCAGCCACTGTGCCCATCAATTGCTCCCACTGTGCCCCATCAAATGTAGCCACTGTGCCATATCAAATGCAGCCAGTGTGCCGACCCGCACTTACGTGTCTCGATGGGACAGTTCCTCGATGTCTTCTCCCATCCTCTCTTCCCATACTCTGCTATGATTGGATGCCTGACTTCCAATCGCAGCGCCTGTCATTTTAGCCAATCGGGTGAGGGGTAACAGATCCGAGCACCTGACTGGCAGAGAGGTGGCTTAGTCTTGGGAAAACCAATATTCATTCACTTTTCTAACACAGCTGAGTGAGCCATGCTGGGCGCTCGCAGGTCACCTTTTTTGACGCCTATGGCGCCTATGGTGCTTCAAAAACACCCCCCACCACTGTAATTCTGGCGCCCGGCACCCGAAAAAGGGGGTGGCAGTGGCCGCCATAGATAGATTCATGCAATGCATGAATCTATCTATTGGTGCTAGAGGGGGTGGCGGGAGAGAGGATGCGGCAGCTGTGCGCCCTTATGGACGCACCGCCACTTCTCCTCTCTCTCCTGGAGCCCTCACAAAGGGCCAGTTTACACTAGTGTTGCCATTTGGCAGGCAGTGACAAGACATTATATTGTCTCTTCACTACTCGTAATAACCCCTTAACCACTTGTAGCACCCTCTACTTTAGGTAGGTGCTAGAAGTAGGCTATTGAGAAGAGCAGGTACATTTAAGCAGGCCTAGCTGGAAGCCCGTTTTGTTTTGATCTGTGTGGGCTGGGAATGGCCTAGAGAAGAGCTGGTGATTCACAGGCAGCATCACCTCCCTGTCACCTCTCTCTTACTTCTAGAGAATTCTAGATGGGAGGAGGGGAAGTGGCACAGGGATCCCTGACCAACCCCCAACTAGGATGGTGAGGCCTCCTTGAAATACCCAGGGTAGTCCCAGCTGGGGAGGAGTTGTCGGGGGGGACAATGGAGATGGAGCACTAGGTTGTGGGAGCCTTTGGGGGCTGGGCGGGGGGTAGCCTTGGGCCTGAGGGTTTGGTGCAGGACTGAGTCCTTCTGGAGAGAAGGATCTGGACAGGATACGAAGACGGGTGGGGGCCATCTTCCCCTCACTCGTCACCATGTCTTACCAGGAGAAGGACACGATCGCCTCGGCCGCTACTGCCCCCTTATGACGCCAAATTCCCAGGGCATGCTGGGACTGTGACGTCATAAGGGGGTGGGGTCACCAGGTGACATCACCCAGTGACCACGCCCCATGCATACATAAGTCGTTGCGCAACTCACACATGGCATTACAGCGGGAGAGAGCGTCGTGTCAACATCGGAAGAAGAGAAGAGGGAGGAGAGGACCGGGCCACCGCTAGCAAAAGAGCGGCAAAAGAGCAGAAGATAGCGGAGGAGCCCGGCAGAAGAACCAGAGACCTGGAGAAGAGGCCGGAGAGCAGGAGAAGAACCGGACACCAGGAGAAGAGGCCGGAGAGCAGGAGAAGAACCGGACACCGGGAGAAGAGGCCGGAGAGCAGGAGAACAACCGGACACCGGGAGAAGAGGCCGGAGAGCAGGAGAACAACCGGACACCGGGAGAAGAGGCCGGAGAGCAGGAGAAGAATCGGACACCGGGAAAAGGGGCCGGAGAGAGCGGAGAAGTCGGAAGAGACCCCCGAAGTCGGAAGAAGACCCCCAGAGCTGCCTAAGAAATTAAAAACATGTCTAGTGTGTCTTTTTATTGAGACTTTTTTCCCCCCAGGTGAATGGGTAGGGGTACGATGTACCAAGAGCGGGCGCATATATGGAATTTTTATTCAAATTTTTTTCCGATCAGCGACTTATAGCAGGACTTCAATATTGCGGCGGACAATAGAACAGTAACTGACACTTTTGACACTTTGCCAGAACCAGTGACATTAACCACTTCAGCCCCAGAAGAATTTACCCCCTTCCTGATCAGAGCACTTTTTGCAATACTGCACTGCATCGCTTTAACTGACAATTGCGCGGTCGTGCGAAGTTGCACCCAAACAAAATTGACGTCCTTTTTTCCCCACAAATAGAGCTTTCTTTTGGTGGTATTTGATCCCCTCTGCGTTTTTTTATTTTTTCGCTATAAACAAAAAAGGACGACAATTTTGAAAAAAAAAACGCATTATTTTTTACTGTTTGCTATAATAAATATCCCCAAAAATATCTAAAAAAAACATTTTTTTTCTCAATGTGGGCCGATACGTATTCTTCTACATATTTTTGGTAAAAAAAAAATTGCAATAAGCGATTATTGATTTGGTTTATGCAAAAGTTATAGTGTCTACAAAATAGGGGATAGTTTTATGGAAATTTTATTAATAATTTTTTTTTTTTACTAATAATGGCGGCGATCAGCGATTTTTATCGTGACTGCGACATTATGGCAGACAAATCAGACATTTTTGACACATTTTTGGGACCACTGTCCTTTTTACAGCGATCAGTGCTATACAAATTGCATTGATTAACCACTAGGGGCGGGGGAGGGGTTAAGTGTGTCCTGGGGGAGTGTTTCTAACTGTCTGGGGGATGGGCTAGCAGGGGACACGACACTGATCACCGCTCCTAATCACAGGGAACAGATGATTGGAGTCCTGTCACTAGGCAGAACAGGGAGATGCTGTTTACATCGCCACCTCCCGGGTTCTTCAGCTCCGGGACACGATCGCGGGTATCCCAGCGGCGATTGAGCTCCGCGGGCCCCGCGGGCACGGTCACGGAGCTCGCGGCAGGCGCGCGCACGCGTGCACGGCGGGAATTTCAAAGTAACCTAAGGGTACGTTACTTCGCCCAGCCGTGCCATTCTGACGATGTATATTGGCAAGTGGTTAATACCATGATCAGTGCTAAAAATATGCACTGTCACTGTACTAATGACACTGGCTGGGAAGGGGTTAAACATCAGGGGCGATCAATAGGGTTAACTGTGTGCCTTGCCAGTGTTTGTGTGTACACAGTGCGCTGCTTTTACTAGGGGAAGAGATGGATTCTAGTCTCTGCTTTTGCAGCAACACATAATCCATTCCTTCCCCTCTGTCAGAACGAAGATATGTCTTCTCTGTGTATTGCCGACGATGGGCGGGTGCCGGAGGACATCGGGACGAGCGTGACCCCTGCAGGCAGGAGTCTGGAGAATCACGCGTGTATATGTAGCAGTTTAACTACTACTGGGGTGGCGGATCATATATATATATATATATATATATATATATATATATATGTGTGTGTATATATATATATATATATATATATATATATATATATATATATATATATATATATATAGATACAGTGGTGTGAAAAAGTGTTTGCCCCCTTCCTCATTTCCTGTTCCTTTGCATGTTTGTCACACTTAAGTGTTTCGGAACATCAAACCAATTTAAACAATAGTCAAGGACAACACAAGTAAACACAAAATGCAATTTGTAAATGAAGGTGTTTATTATTAAAGGTGAAAAAAAATCCAAACCATCATGGCCCTGTGTGAAAAAGTGATTGCCCCCCTTGTTAACCACTTGCTTACCGGGCACTTAAACCCCCCTCAGTCCCAGACCAATTTTCAGCTTTCAGCGCTGATGCACTTTGAATGACAATTGCGCGGGCATACAACACTGTACCCAAATGACATTTTTATCATTTTTTTCCCACAAATAGAGCTTTCTTTTGGTGGTATTTAGTTACAGCTCGGAGTTTTATTTTTTGCTAAACAAACAAAAAAAGATGCAAAAAAAAAAAAAAAAAAAATCATGTTTTAATAGTTTGTTATAAAATTTTGCAAGCGGGTCATTTTTCTCCTTCATTGAAGTGCGCTGATAAGGCGGCACTGATAGGCTGCATTGGTGGGCACTGATGGGCTGCATTGGTGGGCACTGATAGGCTGCATTGGTGGGCACTGATAGGCTGCACTTGTGGGCACTGATAGGCATAGTTAAGGCGGCACTAATAGGCACAGATAAGGCGGCACCGATGGGCACAGATAAGGCGGCACTGATGGGCAAAGATGGGCACAGATAAGATGGCACGGATGGGTGGCACGGATAAGTGGCACGGATGGGTGGCACGGATGGGCACTGATAGGTACCACAGATAGATGGGACTGATGGGCACTGATAGGTGGCACTGATAGGTGGCTCTGATAGGTGGCACTGCTGGGCACTGATGGGCGGCACTGCTGGGCACTGATGGGCGGCACTGCTGGGCACTGATGGGCGGCACTGGGGTGCAGCACCTTTGAGGCAGATTGGGTGGCACTGTGGGTGGCACTGTGGGGTGGCACTGTGGGTGGCACTGTGGGGTGGCACTGTGGGTGGCACTGTGGGGTGGCACTGTGGGCATTATGGGCACAGACGGGGGGCACTTACTTTTACTTTGTTATATTTCAGGATGGCACTGCGGGAGGCAGGTGGGCACTGGCAGGTGGCATGTGGTGCCTTTCATTGCTGGCCGTGATCGGGACTGATGTCCCGATCACGGCCGCCGGTGATCGGCTTTTTTTTTTTCTCCTCGCGCTGTCAGCGCGAGGAGGAATAATAGCCGATTACCAGCTCCGTTCTATCACATGATCAGCTGTCATTGGCTGACAGCTGATCACGTGATAAGGGGTCGGGATCGACCCCTTACACGGATCGGTGATCAGGCGAGTCTCACGGACTCGCCGATCACAGAGCGCGCCGCGCGCGCCCCTCAGGGGGCGCGCAGGCCGCTCGTAACCAGGACGACGTCAATAGACGTAGTCCTGGAAATCTAGGTCCGCGCTAATGCCGTCATTCGGCAATAGCGCGGTACCCAAGTGGTTAAAACATACTATAACTGTGATTGTCCACACCTGAGTTCAATTTCTCTAGCCACACCCAGGCCTGATTATTGCCACACCTGTTCACAATCAAGGCATCACTTAAATAGGAGCTGCTTGACACAGTAAGGTCCACCAGAAGATCCTTAAAAGCTACACATCATGCCGAGACCCAAAGAAATTCAGGAACAATTGAGAAAGAAAGTAATTGAGATCTATCAGTCTGGAAAGGTTTATAAAGCCATTTCCAAAGCTTTGGGAATCCAGCGAACCACAGTGAGAGCCATTATCCACAAATGGCGAAGACATGGAACAGTGGTGAACCTTCCCAGGAGTGGCCGGCCACCCAAAATTACCCCAAGAGCGCAGCGACGACTCATCCAAGAGGTCACAAAAGACCCCACAACAACGTCCAAGGAACTGCAGGCCTCACTTGCCTCAGTTAAGGTCAGCGTTCATGCCTCCACCATCAGGAAAAGACTGGGCAAAAATGGCCTGCATGGCAGAGTTCCAAGGAGAAAACCACTGCTGAGCAAAAAGAACATCAAAGCTCGTCTCAATTTCTCCACAACACATCTTGATGATCCCCAAGACTTTTGGGACAACATTCTGTGGACCGATGAGACAAAAGTGGAACTCTTTGGAAGGTGTGTGTCCAAGTATATCTGGCGTAGAAGGAACACTGCATTTCATAAAAAGAACATTATACCAACAGTAAAATATGGTGGTGGTAGTGTGATGGTCTGGGGCTGTTTTGCTGCTTCAGGACCTGGAAGACTTGCCGTGATAAAAGGAACTATGAATTCTGCTGTCTACCAAGAGATCCTGAAGGAGAATGTCCGACCATCTGTTCGTGTACTCAAGCTGAAACGAACTTGGGTTCTGCAGCAGGACAATGATCCTAAACACACCAGCAAGTCCACCACCGAATGGCTGAAGAAAAACAAAATGAAGACTTTGGAGTGACCTAGCCAAAGTCCTGACCTGAATCCTATTGAAATGTTGTGGTATGACCTTAAAAAGGCCGTTCATGCTCGAAAACCCTCTAATGTAACTGAATTAGGACAATTCTGCAAAGATGAGTGGGCCAAAATTCCTCCAGGACGCTGTAAAAGCCTCATTGCACGTTATCGCAAACGCTTGGTTGCAGTTGTTGCTGCTAAGGGTGGCCCAACCAGTTATTAGGTTTAGGGGGCAATCACTTTTTCACACAGGGCCATGATGGTTTGGATTTTTTTTCACCTTTAATAATAAACACCTTCATTTACAAATTGCATTTTGTGTTTACTTGTGTTGTCCTTGACTATTGTTTAAATTGTTTTGATGTTCCGAAACACTTAAGTGTGACAAACATGCAAAGGAACAGGAAATGAGGAAGGGGGCAAACACTTTTTCACACCACTGTATGTATCTGTGTGTATATATATATATATATATATATATATATATATATACATAGCCAAAAAGTCATTGTGGTTTTAATTAACCTTTTTTTTGGTGAATTCTCCTTTAAGGGGGTGTGGCAGGAGGCGTGTCCTACGCCTACATGTTTACAAAAAGAAATGATTTTGAGGGACTTTAACCACTTGCTTACTGGGCACTTAAACCCCCCTCAGTCCCAGACCAATTTTCAGCTTTCAGCGCTGATGCACTTTGAATGACAATTGCGCGGTCATACAACACTGTACCCAAATGACATTTTTATAATTTTTTTTCCCACAAATAGAGCTTTCTTTTGGTGGTATTTAGTTACAGCTCGGAGTTTTATTTTTTGCTAAACAAACAAAAAAAGATGCAAAAAAAAAAAAAAAAAAAATCATGTTTAATAGTTTGTTATAAAATTTTGCAAACAGGTAATTTCTCTCCTTCATTGAAGTGCGCTGATGAGGCGGCACTGGTGGGCACTGATAGGCTGCACTGGTGGGCACTGATAGGCTGCATTGGTGGGCACTGATAGGCTGCACTGGTGGGCACTGATAGGCTGCATTGGTGGGCACTGATAGGCTGCATTGGTGGGCACTAATAGGCACAGATAAGGCGGCACTGATGGGCAAAGATGGGCACAGATAAGATGGCACGGATGGGTGGCACGGATGGGTGGCACGGATGGGTGGCACGGATGGGTGGCACGGATAGATGGGACTGATGGGCACTGATAGGTGGCTCTGATAGGTGGCTCTGATAGGTGGCACTGCTGGGCACTGATGGGCAGCACTGATGGGCACTGGTAGATGACACTGATGGGCACGGATATGTGGCACTGGGGTGCAGCACCTTTGTTGAGGCAGATTGTGGGCACTGCTGGGTGGCACTGTGGGCACTGCTGGGTGGCACTGCTGGGTGGCACTGCTGGGTGGCACTGTGGGCACTGCTGGGTGGCACTGTGGGCACTGCTGGGTGGCACTAACATTTTATTAATGTTGGTGGGCAGGTGGGGCAGGTGGGCACTGGCAGGGGGCAGGTGGGCACTAGCAGGGCTGGCCATGATCGGGACTGATGTCCCGATCACGGCCGCCGGTGATCGGCTCTTTTTTTTCTCCTCGCGCTGTCAGCGCGAGGAGGAATAATAGCCGATTACCGGCTCCATTCTATCACATGATCAGCTGTCATTGGCTGACAGCTGATCATGTGATAAGGGGTCGGGATCGACCCCTTGCTCGGATCAGTGATCAGGCGAGTCTCGCGGACTCGCCGATCACAAAGCGCGCCGCGCGCGCCCCTCAGGGGGCGCGCAGGCCGCTCGTGCACGGGACGACGTCAATAGACGTAGTCCCGGAAAAGTAGGTCCGCGCTAATGCTGTCATTTGGCAATAGCGCGGATCCCAAGTGGTTAAATGAATTTATGGTCTGGTAAGACCAGGTATTCCATCCCTCGGGGCTTTGATTGAAATTATGGCCAGGTAGGGCCCTACATTTCCATCCCTGTCGTGATCAAAAAAGAAGGGGCGGAGCCCAAAAAATAATGGGACTTTAAATGAAGCTCGTGGTTAGCCAGAAAAGTGGATAATAAGGTTTTATTAATTGCATGCCATGTAGTACAGATAATAAAAAAACAAAACACATAAATGAATACAAGGATAGTACAGTACACAGACAATACTTAGATATCATAAATTATGTCAGACAAAAAATGAGTAGTTCACCAAGGAGAGATACATGTAAAACCATAAAATCTAATAAAACTTATAAAGCCTATGGCCTCATTAATCCTGAGGTAGATATTAACAATGAATACAACTGTAGGAGTAGGTGTAGTTAGAGACGAACAGGCAGCTCTACGCGTTTCGTGGCGAGAAGGCCACTCATCAGGAGAAAGCAACGTGATGGATCTATAATTTGAAAATATGTAAAATAATGAAAAGCAATTCAGGGCCATCTTTAATATTGATTGGACCCTGGGCAAAACTTTTCTTGGGGCCTCCCCCTTCCATGCAGTTTCCCTCTCCACCTTCTGTGAGACATACAATAAATAGCAGCTAGACTCAAAATCAGTTTAATGAATCAGATCAGGCAGCTATTGTGATTGGTTGCCAGAGGTTACAGTGTATCATTACCACTCACTGACTGGTTGCTAGAGGTTACAATGTATCATTACCGCTTACTGACTGGTTGCTAGAGGTTACAATGTATCATTACCGCTCACTGACTGGTTGCTAGAGGTTACAATGTATCATTACTGCTCACTGACTGGTTGCTAGAGGTTACAATGTATCATTAACACTTACTGACTGGTTGCCAGAAGTTACAATGTATCATTACCGCTCACTGACTGGTTGCCAAAGGTACAGCACACATTATGGCTCACTGATTAGTTGCTAGAGGTACAGCAGATGATTTCTGCTTGTTGATTGGTTGTTAGAGATTACTGTGGATATGACCTCGGGGGGGAATGATATACTGTACATATCAATGCCACCAGCCACCAGTCGCCGCTATTTACATATGAATTCCAGTAATTTACATGTAAAAACAGGGTTTGCAGGTGAGTCAACTGTAAACAACAATAGGGCAGAGCTGGGCAGCATTAGTAGCAGCACTTCACACTGAGATATCGGGACACAGCACGGGACTAAAACCTCAAGGGATGGGGGAATTTAAACCGGGATAGCTGGCAAGTATGAGGCAGCTGCTTTGGGCCTCACAACAATGACAGGGCCCAGGGCAGCTGCCCCCTTTTGCCCTGCCTTAAAAACAGCCCTGAAGCAATTATGAACAGAGGTGGGGGTTCAACCCCCCCCCCCAACCAATGCAATTTGATTCACTGTGGTTCACGTAAAAGTAATGTCCGGCGTAAAATGCCATCCGAAAGTGCTCCCAATCGGGAGCCGCAGCGGACAACTCGGCTGAGACGCCCCAACGGACAACCAACAGGGCAGGCATGAGACCAAAGGCATTCCTATGTGTGAAGTAAAAATCGTAAATAGACCTATAAAAGGAAGAGACAATGGAAGATGGGGCAGAAAACCGTGCAGGGGAAAACCAAAGTGTTGAAAACTAGCAACCAAAGTGACCAGTGAACAGTGGAATGAAGTGCGAAAAATGAAAGAAATAGGCAGGGACTGGTGAGGGAAAAAGCCCCCCAAAAAAAAAACATATGTTTGGTAGTAGGTGTCCCTCATTTCCATCTCAAAATGTTGGGAGGTATGGTAAACACTGTTTACTATGCTTCAGTTATGAATGAGCACAGTGAGTGAGTGTGTTCATCGTGTTCATATAGAAAAGGAACAAGCAGGTAAATTACATATTGACTAGTTCTTTCCCTCGCTCTCCATCCTGAAACCTCCCCCCTCTGGAGCAGCCAAAAGGAAAAGAGAGGAGGGAAGCCAGCAGCACTGTGGGGGGGGGGGGGGGGGCTACATGGGGGGGAGCCCGGGCAATAAGGGGAATCGACACCACAGAGAGTGATTAGGGCGTGCCCAGGCACACCTGCCACACCCCCTGTGCACGCCTACACCAAAGACTATCTGTACATGGCCAGCTTTAGACAGATTGGGATGCGGCATCAGAGGAGGGGCGGCGAGGGAGCATGGGTTGGTAAGTTGGAAAAGCCTGGAGGGTAGGTTCTCTGCGGACTCCGATACTTTCCTCTGATCTCGTTGAGTTAAGACTGAGCTCAGTGGAATAAACCTGCCTAACCTAATTAGCATAGTAGTAACAATCGCAGTTGACAATACTACAGTATGTCCACCACGAGAAAGCGACCAGAAAATACTCTGAAGGATTCAGCTGAAGTGTAAGGAAGTGTAAGTCATTGGAGGACAGCCCCGGGGGGGGGGCCTCATTCAGTTGAGTTGCCCAAGTTGGCTGAAGGCCAAAAAAATATGGAGACACATTGTGGCCCAAAACAATGACGCCTGACATGCCTCGGGGGATTCTGAGATGGAAGGTCCAGGACAGCGGGAGATGGCATCTCACTCCTCATTACATACAAAGCCTGTCATTCGCCTCCAGGCAAACAGTAATTGTGTCCAACTTTTCCTGTCTCACTGTAAATCTACATTCACTTACTACCAAGAGAGGTTTAGTTAAAAAAATAAATACACACACACATATATATATATATATATATATATATATCCAGGGCTTTTTTTCCTCGGAGAATAGGTGCAGGAACTCCCCCCGTCTGAGTCACCCCTTGTCTCCGCCCCCTACCCACCTCCGGCCACCGTCCCGTGATTCCACCCCCCCTACCCACCTACCAGTACTGCCCCATTTAGAGAATACAGAACCAATTATCATTTTATGTGGTGCTAAATCATTTGTATGGAACATGTTGATGATAAAAAGAAAAGCAGTAAAATAGATCCCCTGCAGCCAGCAACAATAGAATCCCAGCAATAGATCCCCACACACACACACAATAGACTCCCCCAGCAACAACAATAGATTCCCTGCAGCAACAGTGAACTACCCACAACAAAATATCCACCCAAGCAACACTAGACCCCCCCCCCTCCCAACAGCAACAACAGATCTCCCTGCAGCCAGCCTCAATAGATCCTCTAGCAGCCAGTAAAAATAGACCTCTCCCTCAACAGTAGATCCCTTCCAGCAACATAAGACCCCCCCCCCCCAGCAACAATAGATTCCCCATCAGCAACAATAGACCCTCACACAAAATCAGATCCCCATCAGTGACAATAGATCCCCCAGCAGCCAACATCAATAGACCCTCCAGCACACCCCACACCCCATGCTATTACATGTATTTAGTGCTGGAGGTGCCGGAACTGGGTTCCCCCACGTTCCTGCTGAAAAAAGCGCTATATATTTATATATATATATATATATATATATATATATATATATATATATATATACCCTGTTTCCCCTAAAGTAAGACATCCTCCGAAAGTAAGACCTCCCACCAGGTTTCCCTCTCGCAGAAATATAAGGCATCCCCCGATAATAAGGCATCCCCCGATAATAAGACATCCCCCGATAAAAAGGCCCCTAAAGCTACCATAAGGCGTCTGACTCTTCTGGACCATAGCGGTGGGCGCTGCCACACAGCTCACTAATTGGCCGCAGCTCAGCCGGAGCTGTTCAGGCAGGTAGGTGCGAGGTCTCTTTAAATCAGTGAGCTGCGGCTGGCTCTCTGAATGACGAGTGACGTCACCCGTCATCAGAGAGCCCGTCCTGCCGCCAGCACAAGCTGTCACCTTCTGCCGCCTGCTACTTGCTCTGCCCTGACGGAGTCTGGCTGAGTCACAATTAGACAGTGAGTCGCGCTGGGCAGGAGTCGGGCACATTGTGTGGAATCTGGCCTCCACAGACACACAGGAGTGACTGAGGTGGGGGGGGGGGGGGGATGTCTGGTAAAGGGTGGGGGATGTCTGGTGAACATGGGGGGGGGGAGACTAAATAATCCACTGGCACATAGGTGGGTGGAGGGGGACTCACTTAAAATGACACAGGGTGGATTTGAGGGGGGGGGGATCAAAATGGCACAGGAGGATCAGAAGGGGGCAGAATCAATAAATGTGTACCCTATTCATCTTCATGGAAAAATAAGACATCCCCTGAAAATAAGACCTAGCACATCTTTGGGAGCAAACATTTATATAAGACACTGTCTTATTTTCGGGGAAACAGGGTATATATATATATATATATATATATATATATATATATATATATATATATATATATATATATAGTAGCATCTGAACAAGTCCTTTTCCGCTCTGATTACACACATTCTGCTAAACAAGTCAAGTCCAAAGGGCTTTTCTTGGAATTACTTTTGCACACACCCGATACACCTTCAGGTGCCTGATATTGTGATAGCCATATGAGGGCAGATCTTCAGATGTTTATACACTGTACCACATACTAGGGATGGGTCCTTGATGGTAGATATGTGTCACCATAGTTTCTGTTGTGGTCCCTTTAGAGGGGGTGACAAAAGAAGCAGTTTTAGAGTACTCAGGGATTCCCACTGGTGCAGGGCAATGGGTTCTGGGGTGATCTGATTTGCAGCTTACCCAGGATTATCAAGTCCTGATATGGGTTAGGAGAGATCTTGGGGAAAAAAGAGCCTCCAATCTTAACTACGGGTACCTTGGACCTGGTATAAGGATCAACACGCTTACGGGGAGGTCTGAAATAAGCAGGAAGAGGCCTACAGACTTCTATGAAGTGTTGAGAGGTACAGGACACAGTTACATAGTCAGGGGCGGACTGACCATTGGGGCACTCGGGCACTGCCCGAGGGCCCCATGCCACTAGGGGGCCCCATCGGGGGTTGCCAACCTCAGTATGTGTCTGTGTGTGTGTATACTGTATGTGTGTGTGTGTGTGTGTGTGTATATACTGTTGTGGCCCCATAATCTCCTATTGCCCAGGGGCCCCATAATCTTCTATTGACCAGGGTCCCATAATCTTCTATTGACCAGGGTCCCATAATCTCCTATTACCCGGGAGCCCCATAATCTTCTATTGACCAGGGGCCCCATAATCTTCTATTGACCAGGGCCCCATAATCTCCTATTGCCCGGGGGCCCCATGAGTTGTCAGTCCGCCCCTGTACATAGTTACATAGTTAGTCAGGTTGAAAAAAGACACAAGTCCATCCAGTTCAACCTTAAAAACAAATAAATTGTGAGAGGGCTGTTAGCTGTTTGTCTGTTGAGACGCCTCGGGGCTCTTGTGACTTTTTTGGACCCCTGGAGCAGGTGGGGACTTTAAACCCTGTTGTGGGACAAGATTATTCTGGCGGTAAGCCGAAGCTTTGTGTAGTACAGAGTTTATGAACTGTTTTGTTTGTTTAATGCTGAAGATAAGCTGTTCTGTTTGCCCTTTTTGAAGAAATACAAATTGTTTCTTTTTTACAAAGACTTGGCTGGCTGGTGAATCAGACCCCCCCCCCGTAATATTACAATCTATTAACATGTGACAGTGAAAAACACAAAATGTTAAGTGTTGTATCATAGAGTAGCCAATCAGATTGATCTTTATCATATTTAAATCGGTAGGCAAGCTCGAATGTTGATGGCAGAAGAGACCTATTTTATATTTATTTAATTGTAGCGCTACCCCCTAGAGGGCCGCTGGATTTTTGAGTCCCCCCTATTGTTGTAGAGCCAGGCAACGCACATTTTTCAACTTTCACTCAAAGACCCGTCCATCGGTTTGTTTTTGTTGTTTAAATGGGGGAAAACAACTTGGATAGAGAAGAGGGGTTATGGGGTGCCCAATTTGACTTGTTAGGACAATATGAGGACAATTTCCTTCACCATACACAGAAAACATCAAATCCTGGACTGTATCCTCACTCGAATGATATCAGAATCTTCTTGTAGGAGCTCTATATCCCCTTAGTGAAATTTAGCAAAGTCTCATACTTGCATGAGCTCTATATCCCCTTCACCGAAAATTCCAGCCCAACTGGTTTCCTTGAAAAGTGTCTCAGACCAAGGGATTTAGGTTAAGCTGTGACACTGTCCTTTGAAAGCATGCTGGATATTGCATCTGGCAGGATTCTCCCTTGTAGGCCCTGGGTGTGTAATGGTATTCACACTGTCCCTTGCACTTCGGAAGAGACTGCTGTTCAGGCCTCCTGTTGTACAGTTCTTCTCATGCTAGCCAGGGTGTCTCCTAGAAGAGACTGAAGGGTAGTGGAGATCCCTCTCTTCATCTTCTCTCCTTCATCAGTTCCAACTTGGAGGCAGAGCCCCCAGCCAAGAGGTCCCCTCTCTAGCCGCAGGGCACTGCTTCAACACTCCATCTTCCACTTCCACAACAACCCAACTGGCCAGGTTCCACAATATTTATGGGCTGACCCAACCACCCTGCCAGGCCTCTTGCCTGGGAATTGATCTGATTCCCATGAATACAGAGATCAGCACCTCTGTGCCTCCACCCACTAGCTTCTAGAAACTTCTGGTAGTTTCTAGAACCAGGGAGAGGTACCAGAGGCCTGACTTGCAGAGCCCTCCAGCCTAACCTACAGTAACCCTGACCAATTACCCAGAATCACCCAGATTACTGTGAGGCAGAATACATTTCCCTCACAATAAACTGTACACTAGAGGGGGCTAAATTATTTTGTTGGAAGTTTTCTATTTAACAAAGAAAAAGTTAAATACAAACTACAGTATATTATGATTACAGCTTATTCACCAATGTTACAATGTTTCTGGTGGTATGGCCAATGTAACTCTGGGGTTCAATAAATGTTCATAAATATCACCTATGAGAGTTGGAGCCGCATTGGCTGGCCAATTTTACCTTTATCATGGAGAAATCTCCCCATCCTAAATTACAAGTGAGGTTGAGTGATGGTGATTTAGAGGAGCAAGATCTATTTGAAGTTAAGGGAAAGAATGTCTTTGAAATTATATTGTTTTTAAGATCCTGCTCGCAGATTGTAGCCACAACTCCCAGATGAAGGTAATGAAACCCTAAAGCATAGAGTTTTACTCTGACCATCTCTTGTATCATGTCTGCAGTCTCTGACCATCTCTTGTATGATGTCCACAGTCTCTGATCATCTCCTGTACTATGTCTGCAGTCTCTAACCATCTCCTGTATCGTGTCCCCAGTCTCTGACCATCTCTTGCATTATATCCCCAGTCACTGACCATCTTTTGTGTCATGTTTGCAGTCTCTGACCATCTCCTCTATCATGTGCCCAATGTCCCCAGTATCTGAACATCTCCTGTATCATGTCTGCAGTACCTGACCATCTCTTGTATAATGTCTACAATCTCTGACCATCTCTTGTATCATGTCCACGTCTCTGACCATCTCTTGTATCATGTCCACAGTCTCTGATCATCTCTTGTATCATGTCTGCAGTCTCTGACCATCTCTTGTATCAAGTCTCCAGTCTCTGACCATCTCAGGTATTATTTGTCCAATCTCTGATCATCTCTTGTATCATGTCTGCAGTCTCTGACGATCTCTTGTATCATGTCTGCAGTCTCTGATGATCTCCTGTATCATGTCCCCTGTCTCTGACCATCTCTTGTATCATGTCCCCAGTCTCTGACCATCTCCTGTATTATGTGTCCAGTCTCTGACCATCTCTTGTATCATATCCACAGTCTCTGACCATCTCTTGTATCATATCCACAGTCTCTGACCATCTCTTGTATTATGTC
The DNA here is from genome assembly GCF_037356315.1 of Lithobates pipiens. Taxonomy (NCBI): domain Eukaryota; kingdom Metazoa; phylum Chordata; class Amphibia; order Anura; family Ranidae; genus Lithobates; species Lithobates pipiens. Next base: position 241,492,483 of record NW_027507787.1, read on the forward strand.
CGCAGTCTCTGACCATCTCTTGTATCATATCCAAAGTCTCTGACCATCTCTTGTATCATATCCACAGTCTCTGACCATCTCTTGTATCATATCCACAGTCTCTGACCATCTCTTGTATTATGTCCGCAGTCTCTGACCATCTCTTGTATCATATCCACAGTCTCTGACCATCTCTTGTATTATGTCCCCAGTCTCTGATCATCTTTTGTATAAGGTCCGCAGTCTCTGATTATTTCTTATATCATGTCCATAGTCTTTGATTATATCCTGTTGTGTGTCTGCTGTCTCTGACACTGAACAATGCCTTGCACCACATTTTCCCACACTAAATTGTCCACAATGCTATGTAAGCACAAACATTTCCCCTCCAAAACAATTGTCGTAAAATACTAGAATGTAGCTAAAGGGCAAATGTCTGGACTAATATTTCGAGATTTTGGAAGATAAGATACTGTGTTTTTATCTCCTAGCAACTCAATGCCCATGCTTTTATACCTACTACCTCAAAAATATTTCAAATGATGGTGTTTTTCTTCCACCTGCAGTTAATAAATTCTTCGCACACACTGTAACTAGATTGCAGAGAAACGCATTCTTTAAAATATGCGCACCTGTCAATGCCACATTTGGAATTTCATTATTAGGAACCTAAAAAAAGATATTTTCAGCAACAGCCTTCCACGTTCTCTAAGCCGGTTCCAGTCTACATTAAACGTGAGGGATTTTGTTTAGCATTTAAATAAGCCGTATAAATCTTTTTTTTTTTTTCCCCCCCTTTATGCATTTAAATCCCATTTCTGATCACGTAGAGTTTGTTTTAGTATTACGTGTTTGCATGTGTGCGTGGAGTCTCAGGTGTATTCACAATGGCCTTAATCTTCAGAATAGATTGGTGCCATAAACGGTGCCATTAATAATTTCCCAGGATCCTCTTCTCTGGCATAACCTTTGTAGGACATGTCACAGCCAAGAGAATGAAGATGTGTGTGGAAGCAGAACCAATGAGGGTGATTAAAGACGTCCTCAAGGATGCCGACCATTTGCTGCACTTTGTCAGTTCCTTTTTTTTACGCCGGCCACCGTCTTATAGGGATTTATTTACTAATCTATTGATTTTTACGCCATTGTTCAGGTTGCAGTTGGGCAAGTAATTGGAACACATTGCTGCCCGTAGAATTACTATAGAAAAAAAATGGACTTTAAAGGTATAGGAGCTTTTTCGCCCTCAGACTCCCCCCCCCCCTTGTCTTTTGCTGGCTGTCAGGTCACCTTGAGGCGAGGTGACAGATGCACACCGTAGGGCTCTGGTGTGCACCGCAAGGTTGTGAACCCTACGGCTGACTGCTGCAGACAGGAGACAGGTCCCCCTGGGGTTAGAGCGTAAGATTCCCTGGGGCGCGGAGTCTAAGAGCCAGCAGGTGTTCACCAGAGCCTCAAGTGGTGAGGATGGACTTGGCTGCAACTGGCTCCATGTCGCGACCCCCAGGGTCCCCCAGCTCACACCCACAGTAGGCAACAGGAGGATAGGGATGGTGAGGGACAAAGCCAAGGTCGGGGCCACAAGCAGACAGGAATAGTCAGGGACACGCCAAAAGGTCAGGTTCACAGGCAAACAGGGATAGTCAAAGACACGCCAAAGTCGGTAACGGAACAACAGAAGAGAACACGGCAAGTAACAGAAAGCCAAACACACAAAGGAATACACAATGGTTGATCAGCACTGATGGCCTGCAGTGCACAGGTTAATATAGGGCTCCCTGATAGGGCCTGGGGTGGAGCCATGCTTAGAGGAGAGGTTATAAAAACCACCAGGTGGAAGTGGCTGGCCTCTTAGTCTGAACACATGAGGGGAGGTAAGCAAACACAGGAAGATCACTGCATAACCATGACACTGGCGTATATCTAGGTCTATGGAAGCCAGCTAGACACAAACAAACCCATGGACATTCTTGCTCATAGACTTTTTTTTATTTTTGCAGCATTTAAGACAGGGGTGGCAAACTCAATTTTATTGTGGGTCGCATTGGCATTATGGTTGCCCTCAAAGGGCTGCTTGTATCTTTAAGTCTAGATGTCCAGAACACCTCACTCCCCCTTACACCAGATGTCAAGAGCCCCCTAACCATCAGAAATCAATAGTCCCCCACCCTCCCTTACATCAAAGTGCATTCACCTTGTGAGGGAATGCCTGGCACCCGCCAAACAGTGACTCAAAAACCATTCCAGCAGACCGAGAGCTAATGCCAGCCCTTTTACCCCAAGCATCGTACACAGACCAGATGTTGGGGGAAAAAAACCAAAGGAATGACTGTTTATTGAACAGAAATACAGGTTTTTATACACTTCAAAAGTAGGTCAGTCACCACATGAACAATAAAATCTAATATTACCCAAAACATCACACAATGGTTAGATAATGAGGTAAAGTTGACACAAGGCATTGTGTAGAAACCTCCAAGAGTTAGCCAGATTAGCCAACAGACAGAAACAATAGGTGACTCAATTGACTCAACGAACAATAGAAATTCAAACCCAGAAAATGCTTTAATTAATCAGGGATCCCAGACTGCCCAGTAACAGTCTACAGCAGTCTATGAGACAAAACATATACAATGTTCCAGCAGTCCGAAAAAGTGGAATCAATTTATCTTCATAGATTTATTGAGGGATATTGTTGAAAAATATTTCTGTCCCAAGTGAAGGAGTCTCTCCAATCCCCGTCTGCAGGAGTGACACCAAATTTCCTCTGACCATGTACAAGAATGATATTACATCCACTCCGCAAGGGAAGTTTTATTGTCCTTATTCAGAGAATTAATCCAAGCCTTGCTCTCAGTGTTCACCATGTAGTTGTCCATCATTAGAGAATGATCTGCTCTCTCCATGGGCGATAATCAGTGGGTTGGGGGCTTGCTCCTAGTCCTCGCCAAAAGCCTCTGTCCTTGTTGGGTCTGTCACACCTCTTACCTTGTGGGAACAAGCTGGGGGGGGCGAAACTGGAAAACAGAAAGTGCAAGGGTCTGGAGGAAGACCAAAGAATGGCTGTAGTCAGCTGCCAGAGTCTGCTGAATGTGGAGACCAGGGGAGGGGAAGATAAGGGGGTTCTGCAGCCAGGGGTGTAACTATAGGGGGGCAGCAGTCGCGACGGCAACCGGCCCTGTGCTGCAGGGGGCCCATTCAGCCCCCTCTACATATGGCCGGCAGCAGCATAGGCAGCTAGGGGTACCAGTGCACCATGCACACGGGTGGCTGGAGGTGGAGGGTGACTAGCAGAGCTCCATGCTCGACTATCGCACTGGCTGCTCTTTAGTTGTGCATTCTTCGCATGACCTGTGTCCTCAGCCGGCTCCTCAGAGTACCCCTCTCCTGCTCCATGCATTGCCGCTCAGTCCGATGTCTGTTCTCCCCAGCCCCCGAGTCCGGCCCACACTGCACTGCATACTTCTCCCGGGTAAACAAACTTTAAGCACACAGATGCAGTGCAGCCCTATGAGAGCCCCCCGGAGGACACTGCAGGCATGTCTGCCAGCCCCCCTCCTCCCCCGTCATACACAGATGATGAAAGGTCTTTCTGGGAGATATGCTGATCACCCGTCCAGCACACTGGATGGAGCCCAGGCCAACATGGATGAGTGTGCGGCCTGCAGCTTGGCCATGGTGAGTGAGAGGACCCCACACACCATTACATACCCCCTCCATCTCCCCCTGGGGACAGGGACCCCTTCTCATGTGGGGACAGGGACCCCTTCTCACGTGAGGACAGGGACCCCTTCTCACGTGGTGACAGGGACCCCCACCTCCCCTGGGGACAGGGACCCCTTCTCACCTGGGGGCAGTAACTTCATCTGCCCTGGAGAAAAGGACCTCATCTCTTCTGGGGACGGGGACCCCATCCTGCCTAGGGACAGTCCCCCAATGGGGCACCTAAAAATAAAAAAACAAATTATAAAAGAAAACTACTGATACCAGTGGTGGAACTACAGGGCTCACAAAGGTCATACCTGTGACCACGCCCTGGAGTTCCACCGCTGGACTCAGAGGGAAGGGCCCTGGCCGGGGTTCAGGGGGGCCCTTCATGGTTTCTTGCATCGGGGCCCTGAAGGTTCTAGTTACGCCACTGTCTGCAGCTGCACAGAGAAGTGTGAGAACTGGCGGATGAGTTCTGTCCTCCTCTCTGCTGCCGACTACTGGGATGAGAGACAAGCGGGGGGGTGCCAAAGCTCCAGGAGAGGTGCGAGGTCCACATGAAATGGCCTGGTGGGACAGATTTGGCACGATGGGCCTTGTTTTGACACATGTGCTTTAAGGAAAGGGTTGAAGGGTATTCCTTAATTCTATATAGAGAACCCACATCCCTATGGGGCAAATTCAATAATACAGTTGGGGATTGGCTGTTGTGTGTCTGTGTGTGTGGGACAATTTCACATGGGCAATTTCTAATAACTGTGGAGTCAGTAGGGCTCTCCCGCCAAATGCATAGGCCGTGACCTCACTCCATCTTCGAGGATGCTCTTTGTATTTTAATGTTACCCTGTGATATGGCTATTGGCAGTCTTTATGTAAGGAGTTGGCATTGTTGTAGTTTTTAAACCTATTTTGTTAATATATATTCACCACTGGGGGCGGGGGGGGGCATAATTTGAATTCCATTCACATATCTCTTTATATTTAGTTAATTATTAGGGAAGGAGGCCTCCACTGGTGTAAATAGGTGATGTTATTCATGTAACCTTCCACCTATTCTTTTTTTTGGATTTTAGCCAGTAGACTGACCTTTCTACATAAAGATGGCAAGATGGGTTTTGTAAAATGTGGGGCCTTTCTGCACACTGTGGGTATCCTATACTATCCCAAGTAGACACTTCAGCCAGAATAATAGCGGTTGAACCCACCTTCACAGCCAAGGTCATGGCAGGTAGTTGGTAGTACAATTATCTGTGGTTATAGCAATGATCAGGGCAGGTGGCAGGTAGTAGAAGTATCCATAGTCGTACTAAAGGTCAGGGCAGGCATTAGAAGGATCCATAAATGTAGCGGAGGTCAAGGCTGGCGACAGGCAGTAGAATTTTCTATTTAATGTAGCAAAGGTCAGGGCTGGCAACAGGCAGTAGAATTGTTATATGAAGCAAAGGTCAAGACAGGCAGTAGACAGGAGAAACCTCTAGAAAATGTAGCAACGGTCATGGCAGGTGGCAAGCAGTAGATGCATCTGTTAAATGTAGCAAAGGTCAAGACAGGAAATTCACAGAAAAATCCATAGAACTTAGCAAAGGTCAGGGCAGGCATTAGAAGTATCCATATATGTAGCAAAGATCAGGGCTGGTGGCTGCTGGTAGTAAAAGTATCCGTGGTCGTAGCAAAGGTCAGGGCAGGCATTAGAAGTATCCATATATGTAGCAAAGATCAGAGCTGGTGGCTGCTGGTAGTAAAAGTATCCGTGGTCGTAGCAAAGGTCAGGGCAGGCATTAGAAGTATCCATAAATGTAGCAGAGGTCGAGGCTGGCAACAGGCAGTAGAATTATTTGTTAAATGAAGCAAAGGTCAGGACAGGCAGTAGACAGGACAGGCATCTATAAAATGTAGCAAAGGCCAGGGCATGTGGCAAGCAGTAGATCTATCTGTTAAATAGCAATAGCAAGCTTCAGGACAGGTAATAAACAGAAGAAGTATCCATAGAACTTAGCAAAGATCAGTGCAGGCAGCAGGCAGTAGAAGTATCTGCTACACATAGCAAAGGTCAGGACAGGCAGTTGACAGAAGAAATATCCATTAAATATAGCAAACGTCAGGCCAGGGAGGAGGCAGTAGATTTATCTGTTAAATGTAGAAAAGGCTGGTACAGGCAGTAGAAGAGAGAAGTACCAAGAAATTGTAGCAAAATCCAGGGCAGGTGGCAGGCAGTAGATGTATTCATAGCAAAGGTTGGCAACATACAGTGCCTTGAAAAAGTATTCATACCCCTTGAAATTTTCCACATTGTGTCATGTTACAACCAAAAAACGTAAATTTATTTTTTGGGGATTTTATGTGATAGACCAACACAAAGTGCCACATAATTGTGAAAATGGAAGGAAAATGATAAATAGTTTTCAAATGTTTTTAGAAATAAATATCTGAAAAGTGTGGCCTGCATTTGTATTCAGCCCCCCTTTACTCTGATACCCCTGACTAAAATCTAATGGAACCAATTGCCTTCAGAAGTCACCTGATTAGTAAATAGAGTCCACCTGTGTGTCATGTAATCTCAGTATAAATACAGCTGTTCTGTGAAGCCCTCAGAGGTTTGTTAGACAACCTTACTGGAAAAAAACAGCATCATGAAGGCCAAGGAACACACCAGACAGGTCAGGGATGAAGTTGTGGAGAAGTATAAAGCAGGGTTAGGTTATAAAAAAAATCTCCCAAGCTTTGAACATCTCACGGAGCTCTGTTCAATCCATCATCGGAAAATGGAAAGAGTATGGGCACAACTGCAAACCTACCAAGACATGGCCGTCCACCTAAACTGACCGGGCCGGGCAAGGAGAACATTCATCAGAGAAGAGCCAAGAGGTCCATGGTAACTCTGGAGGAGCTGCAGAGATCCACAGCTCAGGGGGGAGAATCTGTCCACAGGACAACTATTAGTCGTCTCTCCACAAATCTGCCCTTTATGGAAGAGTGACAAGAAGAAAGACATTGGAGAAAGAAAGTCATAAGAAGTCCTGTTTGTAATTTGTGAAAAGCCATGTGGGGGAGGGGGCAGCAAACATGGAAGAAGGTGCTCTGGTTAGATGAGACTAAATCTGACATTTTTGGCCTCAAAGTAAAACGCTATGTGTGGGGAAAACTAACACTGCCCATCCCCCTGAACACACCATCCCCACCGTGAAACATGGTGGTGGCAGCTTCATGTGGTGGGGATGGTTTTCTTCAGCAGGGACAGGGAAGCTGGTCAGAGTTGATGGGAAGATGGATGGAGCCAAATACAGGACAATCTTAGAAGAAAACCTGTTAGAGTCTACAAAAGACTTGAGACCGGGGCGGAGGTTCACCTTCCAGCAGGACAACGACCCGAAACATCCAGCCAGAGCTACAATGGAATGGTTTACATCAAAGCATATTCATGTGTTAGAATGGCCCAGTCACAGTCCAGACCTAAATCCCATTGAGAATCTGTGGCAAGACTAGAAAATTGCTGTTCACAGACGCTCTCCATCCAATCTGACAGAGCTTGAGATATTTTACAAAGAAGAAGAATGGGCAGAAATGTCCTCTCTAGATGTGCAAAGCTGGTAGAGACACCCCCAAAAAGACTTGCAGCTGTAATTGCAGTGAAAGGCGGTTCTACAAATTATTGACTCCGGGGGGGGCGCCATACAAATGCCCCTCCCCCCACACTTTTCACATATTTTTTTTGCGAAAAATGTGGAAAACCATTTATCATTTTCCTTCCACTTCACAATTGTGTGCCACTTCATGTTGGTCTATCACATAAAACACCAATAAAATACATTTCTGTTTTTGGTTGTAACATGAGAAAATGTGGGAAATTTCACCCTAGAAAGGGTTTGCCATCTTCGTCCTGGGCACTGGGCGTACCCATTGACCCTGTGACGGGTTCCATTGGCTAGTACATGGGTCTCCAAGCTTTCTAAACAAAAGACCAGTTTACTGTCCTCCAGAATTTAGGGGGGCCGGACTGTGGCCATTAGGAGTAGAAATTGTTGTGGCATCAGTGGGAGTTAGCAATGCAGCCTTGGTATTAGGGGAGAAATAGTTCCCATCATTGGTGTTAGTTGGAGGAATAGTACCAAATCAGTGATATCAGTGGGAGGAATAGTGTTCCATCATTGGTGTCAATGGGGGGGGAATAGTGCCCCATCATTAGTGTCAATGGTAGGAATAGTACCCCATCATTGACATCAGTGGGAGGAATCGTGCCCCATCATTGGTGTCAGTGGGAGGAATCGTGCCCCATCATTGGTGTCAATGGGAGCAATAGTGCCCCATCATTGGTATCAGTGGGAGGAATAGTGCCCCATCATTTGTGTCAATGGGAGGTATAGTGCCCTATCATTGGTGTCAGTGGGAAGAATAGTGCCCCATCATTGGTGTCAATGGGAGGAATAGTGCCCCATCATTGATGTCAATGGGAAAAATAGTGCCTCATCATTGGTATCAGTTGGAGGAATAGAGCCCCATTATTGGTGTCAGTGGGAGGAATAGCGCCCCATCGTTGATGTCAATGGGAGGAATAGTGCCTCATCTTTGGTATCAGTGGAGGAAATAGTGCCGCATCATTAGTGTAAGTGGGAGGAATAGTGCTTCATCATTGGTATCAGTGGGAAGAGTAGTGCCCCATCATTGGTATCAGTGGGAGGAATAGTGCCCCATCATTGGTATCAGTGGTGGAAATAGTGCCGCATCATTAGTGTAAGTGGGAGGAATAGTGCTTCATCATTGGTATCAGTGGGAAGAGTAGTGCCCCATCATTGGTATCAGTGGGAGGAATAGTGCCCCATCATTGATATCAGTGGGAGTAATAGTGCCCCATCATTGGTGCCAGTGGGAGGAATAATGCCCCATCATTGGTGTCAGTGGGAGGAATAGTGCCCCATCATTGATATCAGTGGGAGGAATAGTGCCCCATCATTGGTGTCAGTGGGAAGAATAGTGTCCCATCATTGGTGTCAGTGGGAGGAATAGTGCCCCATCATTGATATCAGTGGGAGGAATAGTGCCCCATCATTGGTGCCAGTGGGAGGAATAATGCCCCATCATTGGTGTCAGTGGGAGGAATAGTGCCCCATCATTGATATCAGTGGGAGGAATAGTGCCCCATCATTGGTGTCAGTGGGAAGAATAGTGCCCCATCATTGGTGTCAGTGGGAAGAATAGTGCCCCATCCTTGGTATCAGTGGGAGGAATAGTGCCGAAACACTGGTGTCAATGGGAGGAATAGTGCCCCATCATTGGTGTCAGTGGGAGGAATAGTGCCCCATCATTGGTATCAGTGGGAGGAATAGTGCCCCATCATTGGTGTCAGTGGGAAGAATAGTGTCCCATCATTGGTGTCAATGTGAGGAATAGTGCCCCATCATTGGTATCAGTAGGAGGAATAGTGCCGAAACACTGGTGTCAATGGGAGGAATAGTGCCCCATCATTGGTGTCAGTGGGAGGAATAGTGCCCCATCATTGGTGTCAATGGGAGGAATAGTGCCCCATCATTGGTGTCAGTGGGAGGAATAGGGCCCCATCCATGGTGTCAATGGGAGGAATAGTGCCCCATCATTGGTGTCAGTGGGAGGAATAGGGCCCCATCATTAGTGTCAGTGGGAGGAATAGTGTCTTGTATCACTGGAAGGAAAAGTGCCCCAATAGCCAGATAAAGGCCGGCAAAGGGTCACATCTGGCCCCCCAGGCCACAGTTTGGAGACCACTGGGCTAGTAGATAGTCCAACAGCTTCCTGATGGGTCTGGATGCCTCTGATTACCCGGAGTCCCAGTGCGGTGCGATGCGGTGCTGTGCGGTGCTGTGTGGTGCTGTGCGGTGCGGTGTGGTGCTGTGCTGTGCTGTGCGGTGCGGTGCAGTGCTGTGCGGTGCGGTGCGGTGCTGTGCTGTGCTGTGCGGTGCGGCGCGTTGCGGTGCTGTGCGGTGCGGTGCTGTGCGGTGCGGTGCTGTGCGGCGCTGTGCTGTGCGGTGCGGCGCGTTGCGGTGCTGTGCGGTGCGGTGCTGTGCGGTGCTGTGCGGTGCAATGCGGTGCGGTGCGGTGTTGGTACAACACATGGTATCGATATGACACCGTCCTCTCACATCCCACGCTGGCAGCGCACAGCCTGGCGGAGAAGTGTGATGGTTCTATTTTTATGGAAAAGACTTTATAAAGGGCTTTTTGTCTGCCTGGCAAGATTTCCAACATCTGTTTCTTATAGACGGAGCCGGTTGAAGATGAAATGATTCAAGCTGCCAAAACAGACCCCTTCTTTTTTTCTTTTTTTTTACTTTGTTTTCCGCTAAACAGGCGCACGGTGGGTGACTTGAGTAGATGTGTCCGGCGCTTTTCATCATCCCTGGAAGCAGCCGAAGAAGATTAAGTCTGAAGAGCGACTCGCTATGCACTTGTCTCTTAATTTCCACCAGATCAGAAAAATGTTTCTGCAGGTAGAGAGGTGCGAGGCACATGGTGGGGGGGGGGGGGGGGGGGGAGGGGAGGTTGGAGGCCCGAGTCACGTCAGGCAGAGAAGAGATCTGGTTTCAGAACGAGAGGCAAAAAAAAAACAGATAAAGAGACCGATCAAGAATAGCAATGCAGCAATACTGCTTTTAGTGATAATTAATAATTAAAATATCTAATGATGCCGGGCGACAGGAAGAGTTTGGAAAAGAGCTGGAGGGCATGAGGTGACAACAACATCCAAGATCCTGGCACAGAAAAGGCAACCCAGCTGCTTCCCACTTCCAGTGTCATCTGGACGGCGGAATGCAGAGACATAAGTGAGCCGTTTAATGACCCTCCGCATAACGGAGCTCCTCCGCACCCCCCCGGAACCGCAAAATCCAACGCAATCAAGTGCAGAATCTCTATTTATACTGAAACATGCAAAACCGGGAAGAACCTTTACCGGGATAAATTGGTTTCTTAACCACTTGACCTCAAGAAGGGTTGACCAGGCCATGTTATGCTATTGGGCACCACTTCAATACCGGGCACATCCCTCCCCCCCATTGCTGCTCAGGCCAATTTTCAGCTTTCAACGCTGTCGAAATTTGAATGCCATCTGCCCGGTCTTGCATCACTGCACCCATGTGATATTTTTAATCATTTTTTGAGAATCTGGGTCAGGGTTCAGTGTCTCAGGGGAGGGATGACTCACCTGGCAGCTCTCTCTGGCCCTTCCGTCTGGTCTGGACTCTGGAAGTTGGTAAACACTTCCAGAACTAGAGGGTGGAAGTAAGGACGGGCTGCTATGCATATTTCTGAGGTCCTCGACTAATCCCCAGAAAGAAGGGGGCAAGCCACCTCATAAATGGACACGAGTCCTGCCGGCAGGGGCAGTCAGGTGGAAGATGGAGATGGAGTGCTGAGGAGGCTGTCAGTAGCCCTTGAGGGCCCTTGAGGGCGCCCCCTAGTCTGGGAAGGAAGGTGACTTTGGGCCCGTGGCTCGGATGCTGGAAGGATTCGCCAACATTCGTGGAGGCATGGGAGCAAAGAGAGGGGGCGTCAGGAGCAAGTCAGCATGTCTGGGAGATCTCCTGAGATTCAGCCGGGGTGGGCTGGGGAGTGTCAGTCTGGAGGACTGTGGGGAGAAGTTAGCCTAGAGCAGTGATGGTGAACCTTGGCACCCCAGATGTTTTGGAACTACATTTCCCAAGATGCTCATGCACTCTGCAGTGTAGCTGAGCATCATGGGAAATGTAGTTCCAAAACATCTGGGGTGCCAAGGTTCGCCATCACTGGCCTAGAGAGCTAGTGAAAAGAGCAGCTGCAGCCCGGTCGGGTTGGCAGCCTGAAGTGGTGGTGCTGGGAGCAGTGACCACAGAGAGGAAGTGCTGGGAAGTGTGAGCGGTGTCACCCCATCTGTTCTTCGAGTGTAGGGGCTGCGAGTTCCTGCCTGTAATGGGCCTTTGCTACAAAAATACTACAGAGGGACATAGCTGAGTTCTACAAGCAAGAGTGTGCTGGAGGAAGAAGAGGAGCTGTATATGTAGTAGACACTGTATATAGACTGTGTTTAGGAAGAGTTGTCCCTGAAGTTGTTGTGTGAAGTCAAATGGACCTCCATGGACCTCCCATAAACTCCAATCCCTATCCAAGTTATATCCCCCAATAAAACAAAAAAACAAAGTCACAGACTCTGTTCTCTGACTCTGGAGTGCCTGTGGGAATTCGGTGTGCCTGGCTGTGCAGGGTGGGGGATCCCATTCTACTTGCAGCTCCTTAGGGGGTGCGGCTACAAAACATATTTAATATTTTTTATTTTTTTATTTTTTTTATTTAATTTTGTGAGAAATTTAGGCCAAAATTTGACTTAAAATTGTCTCGTATGAAAGTCATAGCGCCTGCAAACTGTGGGATAGACATGTGCACTGCCGAAAAAATTTGTTCGTTTTTATTTTATTCATTTTTAATTTTTTTTTTTTCATTTTTTTCGAGTCATTCGTTATGATCGCAATTCCTAAATTCATAAATTCGTGCTTTCGTAAATTCGTAAATTTGAAAATGAGAAAATCCAAAAATAAGAAAGAAAATCTGAAAATTCTAAATAATAACTAACTATTAAATTATAGGTAGTGGAATTTCCTTTCAAATTTGGCTGTTAGCGAACGTAACGAATTACGAAATTATCCGAAGTTACGAATCAGCCGAAATAACGAAGGCCGCATCTAAACAAATGGAATGGAACGTATTAATAATAAATAATAATAATAAAACATTTTTATTATTATTATTATTGTTATTTAATAATATTAATGCATTACGTTCCATTCGTTTCTTTTGGATAATTTCGTAACGTCGGATAAATTTGTATTCGTTATGTTCACTAACGGCTAAATTTGAAAGGAAATTCCATTACTTATAATTTAATAGCTAGTTATTATTTCAGATTTTCTCCTTTTTGAGTTTTCGGATTTTTGAATTTTGAATTTATGAATTTACCACCTTTTGGAATTTACGAAAATTCTAATTTCTGAACAGGTTTTCGTTAATTCAAATGTTTCTGAAATGACTCATTCGTCGAAATTTGTTTAAAAAACGAATTGGGATCGCAATGAATTGAACATGTCTACTGTGGGATCTATACTGGATTTTTTTTTTCTAACATCCCTAATCCCTAAGCCAGACTTGTGGCTGCCCCAGCGTACCTGCATAGGCAAGAGTCCATATCAGTGGCAGCTGGTGCTCAATATTTTGGGGGGCAAATCAACGACATTTCCCCTCCCCCCGGAGACGAATGGGAAAGCGACGATCAGAGGCACCCTTACCTTAGAGGCAGATGACGAGGATAGGGCTGCTGCTCCTCGCTCCAGCTAGGGGGGAAGCACTCGTGCTCCCTTAACCAGTTGCTGCCCACCCACCATCAAATGACAGCGGGGCGGTGCGGCTCTCGTTCTGGGACGCCGTCATATGACCGATTGTGGCAGGGCCATGTTGCTAGAACACATCGTGACCCCGATCCCTCATCCACGGCTCTTTAACCATGTGATCGGCTGTGTGCAATCACAGCCGGTCACATGTAAACACGGAGATGGTGCTAAATTGCGCTCCTCCCCTAACACTGACAGAGTGTGAGGAGAGGAGAGACGATCAGTGGCATCTCCATGCAGGGGGGACAGCTACACGTGTAATCAGGGCACTGATCATCAGTGCCCTGATTACAATATAGCGCCAACAGTGCCACAAATCAATGCACACTATTGCCCACCAGTGCCAGCAATCAGTGCCCACCAGTGCCAGCAATCAGTGCCCAACACTGCCCACAAGCGCCACCAATCAGTGCCCATTAGCGATGCCAGTCAGTGCTGGCTATCAGTGCCGCCTATTAGTGCTGCCCATCAATTCCCATTACTGCTGTCCATAAATCTCCATCTGTGTTGCCCATCAGTACCACCTATCCGTGCCCACCAGTGCCACCTATTAGTGCCCATCAGTGCCTCCTATTAGTGCCCATCAGTTCCACCTATTAGTGCCCATCAGTGCCATCTAACTGTGCTCATCAGTGCCCATAAGTGTGGCATAATAGTGCCTCCTCATCAGTGCCGCCTCATCAGCGCCCATCAGTGAAGGAGAAAAATGACTTAGTTACAAAATGTACTGACTGAAACTAAGTAAAAAAGTTTTTCTCAAAATTGTTGGTCTTTTTTTTTTTATTATTATTAGTGCTCATGCACACGGACGTTTTAAAAAACTGGCTGCAAAGCTAGCTCTGACACCTTGAAAAATCGGCGTTAAAAACGCGATTTGTACCGCGTTTTGCATTGGCGGTTTTGAGCGTTTTTGCGCGTTTTTTTAAAGAAACGCATCTCTTGGCTATAGCACTCCCAAATTTCCCACAATGGCACAGAAAACAAAGAAAATATGTTACGCGTTTTTGCACGTTTATGCTCGTTTTTGTGCGTTTTTCCGCGATTCGCGTTTTTACAGCTCTAGCTCCGCGCCACGGAACGCACTGGTCCTGGTTTTTTTTTCACAGCTTAAAAAACGCCTATGCCATTTGCAGCTCAAAAATGCCTAGGTGGGCATGAAGCCTTAAGCCGCGTACACACGGGCGGACTGTTTGGCCAACTTGGTCCGCCGAAACACATTTCAGCGGACAGTCCGCTCGTGTGTGGGCTTCAGCGGACTTTTTCAGCGTGCAGTCTGGCGGACTAAGTCTTTCGGAATTTCCGTAATATTGTCCGTCAGACTTTGGTTTCAGCGGACAGTCTGCTCGTGAGTAGGCTAGTTGGACGGACTAAGTATGGCGCATGCTCAGAAAGGATTTACACGGCCGAAGGTTGCATTGCTGAGTATTGGACGTCCTATTTCTAGTCCTGTCGTACGTGCTGTACACGTCATCGCGCAAACTTTCGACGGACTGTTTGGCATCCGTGTGTGGTCAAGTCCGTTCATTCAAAAGTAGGATGGACTGTCCGTCGGATTGTCTGACGGACTAAGTTGGCCAGACAGTCCGCCCGTGTGTACGCGGCTATAGACTAACATGGACAGCCGTTTTTAAGCTGCAAAAAAAGCTCAAAAAAGCAGCTGTGAAAACATCCGTGTGCATGAGGTCTAAAAAAATAAAAAATCCAGCAGTGATTAAATACCACCAAAAGAAAACTCTAGTTGTGTGATTTAAAAAAAAAAAAATTTCATCTGGATACAGTGTAGCACGACCGCGCAATTGTCATTCAACGTGGGACATTGCCGAAAGCTGAATAATGGCCTGGGCAGGAAGGGGGTGTAAGTGCCCTGTAGGCAAGTGGTTAACGGACGGCCCACCCCTGCAGAGTACTGGTATGTGGAAATGATGTTAGCATCGTAGTACTTCACGTTCATGCTCTCTATGTCTGATACTTAACTAAGCCCCTGTACACACGGTTGGACATTCCGACGGAAAATGTCCGATCGGACCGTGTTGTCGGATAATCCGACCGTGTGTGGGCTCCATCAGACTTTTTCCGTCGGAATGTCCGACCGACAAAGTTTGAGAGCTGGATATAAAATTTTCCCACAACATGATCCGATCGGACTTTGTCTGATCGTTTGTAGAGAATAACGATCAGACAAAGTGCCACGCATGCTCAGATCAAATTACGAGACCAAAGCTATTGGCTACTATCCTGAACGTAGTCCCGTCGTAACGAACGAACGTCATCACGTTCCAAACGATCGGATTTTCCCAACAACTTTGTCTGACCGTGTGTATGCAACACCTGTTTCGGACAAAATCCGTTGGAAAAAATCCGACGGATTTTGTGGTCGGAATGTCCGACTGTGTGTACAGGGGCTAAAATCTATGATCTCGCACCCTGTTTGGTGTGTATAATCCTTGTGATCTCCTCTGCTCGGGGTGGGCCGAGCGTAACCTTTTTGTTTTGGTTATAGTTATAGTTTTTTTGTTGTGTTTTTGTATCGCGCACGAGCCTGGGGAGGCCCAATAGACTCTGTATTGTACTATACATTTAAATTTGCAATATACAAAAAATAAAAAAAATAAAAAGGCCCACCAAAACCCTCAGCACCAGGCCCATTATGCTCCTAATCCGGCCCTGAAAATAGGGTGTTCTTTATATTTTATATTTGAAACAATCCTACCGATTGTGTTTTACCATTGTGACAATGAGCGTACTTAACGTGCATCTCTTGTTTCAGCAAATGCATTAGCAAAGGTTGCATTATTGGAGCTGAACGTTGATTTACAGCATGCATCAGGGTCATCAAGGTACGACATCACTGGGCTTCATGATGGAGCAATCAGCAAAGGCACAGTTCTGTGATAATGGAAAGCAGTGGACCGGAAGCAAAAGTGCAACTGGGAGGGGGGGCCAGTATAACTGGGGTGGGCAGTGAGGCGGAGTAAGCCCTTGTACACACGGTCTGACATTCCGACGGAAAATGTCCGTGTTGTCGGATAATCCGACCATGTGTGGGCTCCATCGGACTGTTTCCGTCTGAATATCCGACCGACAACATTTTAGAGCTGGGCTATAAAATTTTACGACAACATCATCCGATCGTACTTTGTCCAATCGTTTGTGGAGAATTCCGATCTGACAAAGTGCCACGCATGCTCAGATCAAATTCCTAGACCAAAGCTATTGGCTACTAGCCTGAACGTAGTCCCGAAATTATAATATGAAGGAGAAGGGATCTCACCGCTCCAGTAGCACACAGGTGCTGGCTATTACCACTAGCAACAGACGAGAAACAAGCTCTGGACTGCCGCACTCTTCAGAAGACCACTTTCTTTTATTGGAAAATCACATCACAGCTCAACAAACACAGCGAACAAGGAAAAATTGCTGACGTTTCGCACTAGCTGTAGTGCTTAATCATAGCCATATGATTAAGCACTACAGCTAGTTCGAAACGTCAGCAATTTTTCCTTGTTCGCTGTGTTTGTTGAGCTGTGATGTGATTTTCCAATAAAAGAAAGTGGTCTTATGAAGAGTGCGGCAGTCCACAGCTTGTTTTTCGTCTGTTCCTGAACGTAGTCCCGCCGTAACGAAATAACGTCATCACGTTCTGAACGATCGGATTTTCCGACAACTTCCTCCGACCGTGTGTATGCAACACCAGTTTCGGACAAAATCCATCTGACAAAATCCGTCGGACAAAATCCGATGGATTTGGTTGTCTGAATGTCCGACCGTGTGTGCAAGGGCTAAGCGTTGGGAGTAGGGGGGAAGTATAATGCACTTACCTGGATTGGTGGGTCCCGAGGTGGGGGGGGCGTTGTTAAGGAAGTAGAGGGGGCGTGCATCTGGTCAGTGGTCAGTCGGAGCTTGGTGGCCACAGAAGAAGCAGGTTTTTCCCACCCAACCTCCCCTTTTTTGGGGGTCACCTTTGTACTTTCTTAGTTCCGCGTGATGAAAGATGGTTCACACCTGGTGGGGGGCGGCCATTTACGGGGGGGGTTTAGGTTTCTTTTGCTTACCGGTGTTAGAGAATTTGTTGTTTTTCTTTTTCTAGACAGTCGTAGCAGCGGGAGGTCTATGGGGTCTTTGAAGGCGATGCTGGAAAAATAATGGAGGTTTAGGGGGGTTGGGCCCATCTGGAGGTATGGCGGTCCCTTCCCTTACTAACAATACAATAGTAACAATGTTACCGTTGGTCGCTTTGGGGGCTTCCATCTCAGGTAAGTTATTCATAATGAGCTAGTATGCTATGGTTGTATCTGGAAGGAAGTAACTGATTGTCCCTGAGCTTGCGTAACACACGGCGTGGGGCCTTTATGGGGCGTACCGATACAACTATTTGGTCGAGAAATAATTGCCCTTCAAAGACCTCTAGACCGGGCAGGTTTAAAACTGATTTGTATTTGGTTTAATGGTTATGTCAAAATGTATTACCTTATTTATTGGCGTATAACACGCACCCAAGTTTAGGAGGGAATTTTAAGGAAAAAAACGTTTAGGAGGGAAATTTAAGGAAAAAAAAACTTACATTTAAATGCCCATCAATGCAACCTTATCAGTGTCCATCTGAAGCCTCGTCAGTGTCATTTGCAGCCTTGTCATGCAGCCTGTCCATCATTGCAGCCTTGTTATTGCAGCCTGTCCATCATTGCAGCCTTGTCATTGCAGCCTGTCCATCATTGCAGCCTTGTCATTGCAGCCTGTCCGTCATTGCAGCCTTGTCATTGCAGCCTGTCCATCATTGCAGCCTTGTCATTGCAGCCTGTCCATCATTGCAGCCTTGTTATTGCAGCCTGTCCATCATTGCAGCCTTGTCATTGCAGCCTGTCCATCATTGCAGCCTTGTCATTGCAGCCTGTCCATCATTGCAGCCTTGTCATTGCAGCCTGTCCGTCATTGCAGCCTTGTGCATTGTTGTCCCTTCAGTGATAATGTCAGCTTTTATTTTTAAAAATGGCGCCGCCGAGATGTCCTGTGTATCTCGGCGGCTTCGGTAGTTCTCGGCGGCTTTTGGCCGCCTTCGGCGGTACTCGGCTTTCGGCCACCTTCGGCCGTACTCGGCTTTCGGCCACCTTCGGCCGTACTCGACTTTCGCCCGCCTTCGGCCGTATTCCTCTTTCGGCCGCCTCCGGCCGTACTCGGCGGCTTTTGGCCGCCTTTGGCCATACTTGGCTTTTGGCCGTACTCGGCGGCTTTTGTCCCCCTTCGGCCATACTCGGTTTTTGGCCGCCTTCAGCCGTACTCGGTTTTCGCCCGCCTTCGGCCGTACTCGGCGGCTTCGGTAGTTCTCGGCAGCTTTTGGCCGCCTTCGGCCGCACTCGGCTTTCGGCCGTACTCGACTTTCGGCCGCCTTCGGCCGTATTCGGCTTTCGGCCGCCTTCGGCCGTACTCGGCGGCTTTTGGCCGCCTTTGGCCATACTTGGCTTTCGGCCGTACTCGGCGGCTTTTGTCCCCCTTCGGCCGTACTCGGCGGCTTTTGTCCCCCTTCGGCCGTACTCGGTTTTTGCCCGCCTTCGGCCGTACTCAGCGGCTTTTGGACGCCTTTGGCCGTACTCGGCTTTCGGCCGCCTTCGGCCGTACTCTGCGTCTTTCGGGCGCTCTCGGCCCTTCTCGGCGGTTTTCCGAAAGCCGATGAGAAGGGCCGAAGGTGGCAGAAAGCCGCCGAGAAGGGCCGGAGGCGGCCAAATGCCGCGTGAAGGACCGAAGGAGGCTGAAAGCCTCCCAGAGCCCAAAAATCGC
Source organism: Lithobates pipiens (assembly GCF_037356315.1). NCBI lineage: Eukaryota > Metazoa > Chordata > Amphibia > Anura > Ranidae > Lithobates > Lithobates pipiens. The sequence goes on from NW_027507787.1 coordinate 241,511,325, forward strand.
ACAGAAATCGCGGAGGATCGGCGTATAACACGCACCCGCGATTTTCCCCTGATTTTAAGGGGAAAAAAGTGCGTGTTATACGCCGATAAATACGGTATATGCATTACGTTGTATGTTTTTGAGTTTTTTGTATTTTATTTTGTTGTAATAAAGAGGCTGCTATGGCCGTTCGACTCCAAAAGGGAATGTGTCGCCTGGTCAATCATTGGTTAAGGGATATAGAGGGGTTGATAGTTGGTAAGAAACGGTAAGCCTCAGTAATCTGCACATCCCTTAGTCAAGGAACTCTTCATTTTATAAAATGGGGAAGCTTGCTCAAATTTCCTTTAGGAGTTAATGGTGCTTGAATGATCCCGTCCAGCTCCTCGCAGGGAAGTCTACTTTCTCCATTTTCCTCGGTATGTGATAAACACACGTTTATTTTATAACTCTATTGATTGATATGTACTGTATCCTCCCAGGGATTCTCCTGTCTTCAGAATTCCGACATCTCAGCAAACTTTTCAGACATCTTAATGCTGTGAAATGATAAAACCAGGTTCCAGGAAGAGCTGAGCTCAAACTCAACCCCCCACCACCACCACCACCACCCACCACCCTCGTCCTGGGCATCCCCCCCCTCCCGGAGCCATCATGGCATTCACAAAACCGCGGGCATGTTTCATTAGGAAGGGCATTGTCGCGTAGAGCGCACTGAATGTGAAATTGCCCTGTGATCTCTAAGGTTCCAGAGCTGGGGACCGACACTTGGCTGTTCAGGAAGCCGCAGTGCCATCGCTTGCTACCGATTGCCTTCCAACGCATTGACTTGAGACGATAGCAGACGTTTCCCCCCAGCCCGCCAGAAGACAATGCAGTCCTCGCAAAGGATGAATTTTAAACGTTAGTCTTTGATGCACATGAAGGGCTCATTAGGGTTTTCTTGAGTATTCAGCACGACGTTTCCGGCGTAATTGTTTGACACGCGGTACCGGCTGTAAGCTAGGCATTAAATAACGCTAATACATGCCTGGTGCGCTGCCCTTGGAGAAGCGCCAGGATCTCAGGCGGGTTCCCTGGGGCCCGAGGCTCGAGACTCACAGGAGCACCAAGTCTAACATAACCATATGGTTCCGTCTTCCAGGGTCATTTCTGGGCAGGCTCGCCTTTCAACTCTCAATTTCTCAGATTGATGAATTGTAGAACAATGATAATATCGCTCTTCGGGCCTTTTTTTTTCGTTACGCCCGCGCTCGCTGCGGATACACAACAAATTACGCGCATACATATTAATATCTCTTTGCAACTTGGACAGACTCGCACTGCTGGCAGATATACATATTTAAGAAACAGCTTCAAAAGCTTTTCACATCCGTGGAGCAACATTTGAAAAGTAATATAAAAGACCGGCACTGGCAGATATTAGGATGAGGCTTGCTTAATCTTCCCGCCAACGTATTGTCTCCCGTTTTTGTAAGATCCTGACATGTGCCGGACTTGATTACAGCTCGTCGTGCGTTTCTTGATGTGCGCGGCCCCGGAAATATTTATGACAATCTCGCTGCAAACTTTTTTTTTTTTCTTCAAAGCCTTTGATGAAATGCAAAGATTGTTTGCTTAGAGGAGAATTCGGCATAGTAATCGGTAAACTTACATAATGTTAGGTTGTGTGAACTATTGACTTTCTTGTTGTCGCAGGCAGCAGATCTATCGGTAGCAACCCTTGAGTTTAGGCAGGGCTGCTCCTAAATTTACCTGCCGGGACTAACTACCTTGGCTTGTTGTTAGCGATCAATTGATTTCTCCCTGGCATTGCTGCACTTTTCTCTTCTGCCACTAGGTGGCCGGGGTACCTGGTGGCATTGGATACGAGAAGGGCAGTGCCACGATCAGATAATGGGTATATGGGGTGTCTCAGCCAGTGGGCAGGGATTTTCTTGGGTCCCTTGTATTTGGGTGGAGTCAGTGTTCGGGGGTTCTGTGCCACCTGGACAGCTGTCTGGGTGGAAGTGTGTTGTATTGCCCGGGCTGCTAGGCCAGGATTTGGACCTTTCCTGGACACATCTGGCTGCCAGGCCGTCTGAGGGCCTATCCAGAAGCAGGAGAACAGTGCAGGGTTGGTATTGCGGCTTGCAGTCCAACCAGAATTGACGGTTCTGCCGGCCGGAGAAACTGTCGTGGTCGGATGTAGAGGGGAAGCTGTCGCCACTAAGGGACCAAACATCTTATTACCAGGCACGGCTGGTGCAAGGATTTTTGACACCCTAGGCGAAACCTCATTTTGCCACCTCCCCCTTGGCGACACCCCCTTTGTCCTGCCCATATATACCCCACCTTTTTCATCATGTGCCCATCAAATGCAGCCACCAGCGCCCATCAATGCAGCCTCACTAGTGTCCATCAATGCAGCCTCACCAGCGCCCATCAATGCAGCCTCACAAGCACCCATGAATGCAGCTTCACAAGCACCCATGAATGCAGCCTCACAAGCACCCATGAATGCAGCATCACAAGCGCCCATCAATGCAGCCTCACAAGCACCCATCAATACAGCCTCACCATCGCCCATCAATGCAGCCTACCAGCACCCATCAATGCAGCCTCACCAGCGCCCATCAAGCAGCCTACCAGCGCCTATCAATGCAACCTAACAGCGCCCATCAATGCAGCCTCGCCAGCGCCCATCAATGCAGCCTCACCAGCGCCCATCAATGAATGTTTTCTTGCTTCCATTTATTCAGGAGTCGGGACACAGACACAGTTCGCCGCCGCTGCGCCCCTGACACTATGTGTGAATGGAGCTGTGGCTGCCTGCTGATGCTTAGACTTAGTTGCTTGCTGCAGAGAGATGAGAGTAGGAACACCAGTGGCTGGGCAGCCTAGGCAGCAGCGTTCCCTAGGCGGTTGCCTAGTTTGCCTAGTGGTAGCACCGGCCCTGTTACCAGGGACCACAATGAGTAGCTGAAGCAAGTACCGGAGCAGTATTCTCACCAGCCGAGGACGGTGAAGAATCGGGAAACCTCAGCGGGTATCAAGCCAGGGACCCAGCCAGCGGAGGTGACTCTTGCAGAGCAGCCTTGTGTGTCAAGCCAGGGACCGAGCAAGCCAGTGGGGAGAGCTTGAAAAGTATCTTGATGCCAAGCAAGGGACCCAGCAGAGAAGTAGGGCTGATGCTTGAGAAAGATTGGAGGAGCTTAAGGGATTCAGTGGCGATGAATCAACTAGTCTAGTGAGAGACCGGAGCTCAGTGAGTTGAAGAACTACACTTTGTGTTAGAAACTGTTAAAGACTGTTGCCATACGAGACAGCATTTCTATGGCAACAGGAATGATTTCCTGTGGCAACAGGAATCCCCATGATTGAGGGCATTTGCCCTTTCCCAAAATGGAGGATTTGGTGAAGTGCGGGCATTTGCCCTTTCCCAAAATGGAGGATTTGGCGAAGTTGCCACTCAAGGCTCAGAGCGGGGTGTGGTTTCCTTGTTATGGAGATGAATATAAAACGGTGAGTCAGCACATCGCCCGCGCCCCTGGATGACGTCAGTTCTGACGAAACGCGCAGGGAGGAGTGACGTGCTGACGTCACCGCGTTCACGCAGGTCCCGGAGTGAAGTGCTGCGTTGGAGAGCCAGCCAGTTTGTTTTTTATGCTTTGTATATTTCACCTAATTGTAAGTGCAATACTTTTTTACTTATTAAATTACCGAAAAGATTTTACACTATGGAAGTCTTTATTTCTTTATGGGGATTGTATGGCAATATGTACATCTGGGTGATATTACCCAGGAAGATGACGAGACCATTGCTGTGTTTACCGAAGGCCCGGGCTGGGTATTAAGCCGAAAGCCGTGATAGGAGACCATTGGAAGTCGGTACGCGGCAGTGTGTGTGGTGGTGGAAGTCATCTGTCTCCTATCACATTCCTTGGGTGCATCTTTTGTCAGCTCCCCCCCCCCCCCCCCCGATTTGTGATCTTTAATTTGATGGACTTTTTTTGTGATATTTATTTTATATTTTTCATTACACTTATTTGTTATTATTAAGGAGTCTAGCGCAACTTAATTATTGAAAGGTGTATGTTTTGTGTGTATCTCACAAGAAGTTGCAGCTTGGTTTTATAATTTTCACTTGTTTTTTTTGATAGCGCAGTAATTTTAATTTGTTTGTTATTCCTACACATGCCGATGTGGCGTCTTGCTGGATGCCTTTCCCTGCATGGCTGTTCTCCTGTTGAAGTCTCAGAGTCTGACAGATAACCTTGCAACTACTTAAGGGTGTTCTGGCCCCAACCCTCTCTCCCAAAGTTCTGTTAAGAGAAATAAAATCTCTTTTGCATTCAAGAAGTGTCTGGCGCCCAATCAATATACCTCGTACTGCACCCACAATGCTTTGCCCTGGCCCCCGAGGTTCCCATTAGACCGAAGGAGGCCTGGGACCTTGCTACATTTGGCGCCCAACGTGGGGCTAAGGCGTTGTCCCCACAGCAATCACCCTTAGCAAATTGGCTTTAGCTTCATCGGAATTTCGTCTGGCTCAGTGAGAAGGTGGCAAGCAGGGGCGGACTGACCATTCGGCCACTCGGTCACTGCCCGAGGGCCCCGGGCCACTAGGGGGCCCCATCAGGGTTGCCAGCCTCAGTAAAACCAGGGAGAGTATGTAAAAATCTGTGTTTTTTTTTTACATCTGTCACTGAAATGTCCCTTACCGACATCCTTTTGGTCTAAAAATCCAGAGATTATAGCTGCCCCACCTCTCTAGTACCTTCTCAGCCAATACAAACATGTCTGTGTATACTGTGTGTACATGTCTGTGTATACTGTGTGTACATGTATGTGTACACTGTGTGATTGTATACTGTGTGTGTGTATACTGTGTGGCCCCATAATCTCCTATTGCCCGGGGGCCCCATGAATTGTCAGTCCGCCCCTGGTGGCAAGTAACATCTATACTTCTTATAGACTGTGTTGTTGTGTATGCTAACAATGTGGGGAAGAACCAACAAGTCTCATTGCTCATGGGAGAGGATCAGCCTGGTCTTTTGACACTTCCCGCCAGCGCTGTGAGGGTTAACATAGACTCCAAAATGGACTTAATTACAGTTTTGGTGCGCCACAGAATGAAGATGGCGGGCGCCACTGTTCACAGAGTACATCTGCACCAATCCGTTGGCAGGGGGAGGAGTTCCCGTTCTGCAGAGGAGGACGCACTACTATTTGGGTTGCCATCTTGTGTCCATAGGCTGAAACCTCATGGCCTCAGGGGAAACGTGAAATATCTGGGAGCTCCTGGATTTAATGCCCCCCACCCAATATCAGCTGAATATGACCCATGGGAAATTACCAGTTTCTTTGCCTCTGGGACCACGATTACTGACACGGGTATTCGGATGGTGCAGAGAGGAGAGATCGCTTTGTATATCTCTCAAAGTTCTGCAGCTTTGGGGATCGTTTGCCAGCGGTGCTCCGGGTTTGCTCTGTTCCATGCGCCCTTGGAGAAGGTGCTATCGATATGGAGAATTGCTACTGGTGGCTGTCAGACCACCACTACCATCGCAGGTGATGAGGGCAGATTGGGCTCGGGCATATGCTATGGTGGAGGAACCTACCTCCGGCACCACTGCCCCTGACTCTGGCCGGTCTGTCCCTACCTGGGCAGATTCCTCTCCAAAGGAGCATATTTTGTCCAGTGACCACATCGAGACCGAAGTGGAAGTGTCAGTTCCTGCTGTCTCCATTCAATCTGAGATATCTACAGCAACTGCCAGTCCGGAACAAGTAGTACTGGCACCCAACCTCTCCCAAAGTTCTGTTAAGAGAAATAAAATCTCTTTTGTATTCAAGAAGTGTCTGTCGCCCAATCAATATACCTCATACTGCAACCACTATGCTTTGCAACCCACCATATACTGAAGGATGTCAGCTATCCCTGGCCCTGGAGGTTCTCATTAGACCGAAGGAAGCCTGGGACCTTGCTACATATCATTGATGGTTGTCACTTACAAATCTGACCAATACAGCTCTAGGTACGTTCTTCACATTGTTGATGGGTAGCGGGACTGAATGTATTTACTACTGCAGTGCTTTACACAGGGCTTTTTTTTTTCAGAGAATGGGTGCAGGTACTTCCCTTGTTTCCCTTGTTTCCACCCCCTACCCACGTCCGAGCACCATCCCTTGGTTCCACTCTCTACCCACCTCTGAGCACCGTCCCTTGGTTCCACTACCTACCCACCTCCAAGCACCGTCTGTTTGTTCCACTACCTACCCACCTTCGAGCACCGTCCCTTGGTTCCACCCTCTACCCACCTCTGAGCACTGTCCCTTGGTTTCACGCCCTATCCTCATCCAAGCACCTTCCCTTGGCTTCACCCTCTACCCACCTCTGAGCAACCTCCATTGGTTCCACTCCCAACCCACCTCTGAGCACCTTCCCTTGGTTTCACCCCCTACCCACCTCCGAGAACCGTCCATTGATTCCACTCCCAACCCACCTCTGAGCACCATCCCTTGGTTCCACCCTCTACCCACCTCTGAGCACTGTCCCTTGGTTTTACGCCCTACCCTCATCCAAGCACCTTCCCTTGGCTTCACCCTCTACCCACCTCTGAGTGCCTTCCATTGGTTCCACTCCCAACCCACCTCTGAGCATCGTCCCTTGGTTTCACCCTCTACCCACCTCCGTGAACCATCCATTGGTTCCACTCCCAACCCACCTCTGAGCACCGCCCCTTTTTTCCAACCTCTACCCACCTCTGAGCACCGTCCCTTGGTTGGACTCCCTACCCACCTCTGAGCACCATCCCTTGGGTCCACCCCTCTACCCACCTCTGAGCAACATCCCTTGGTTCCACTTCCTACCCACCTGTGAGCACTGTCCTTTGGTTCCAACCTCTACCCACCTATAATAAAAATAATATCATCCCCAGCATAAATAGGCCCCCCCCCCCGCAACAAAATACACCCCAAGCAATATAAGACGTTCCCAGCAACAACACACCCCCTCCCCAGCAATAATAGACCTCTCCAGCATCAATAAAACCCCTTGCAAAAAATTTGATCGCAGAAACAGTTGATCCCACAGCATCAATAGGCCGCCCTCAACAGAATAGTTCCTTAGCAACAATAGATCCCTCAGCATTAGATTCCTAGCAATAAAATGCCTCCCCAGCAACATAAGACCCCTCCCTGCAACAAAAGACCCCCCCTCACAGCAACAATATATCCCCCTCCCCAGTATCAATAGCCCCTGTCCTGCAAAAAACAAACCTCAGGAAACCTAAGATGCTCCCAGCAACATTACTCCCCCCAGCATAAACAAACCTTCTCTAGCAACAATAGACCCCCCCTGCAATAAAAATACCAACATCCCAAGCAACAATAGCTCCCCCCAAGCATCAATGGGCCTCCCTCAACAGTATACCCCCCAGGAACAATACACCCTTCCAGCAACAATGGACCTCCTAGCAGGAATAGACTCCCCAGCAACATAAGACCTCTCCCAGCAAAAATAAACCCCCTACAACATCAATAGACTCCCCCCCCCCCCCAGCAACAATACCACCTCACAACAAAAAACCTCTCAGCGACATAAGACCCTCCCAGCAACAATACACCCCCCTACATTATCAATAGACCCTCCTAGCAACAATGTATCCTCTAGTCCCAGGACCAATAGGTCTCCTGCAACAGAATACCCCCCCAGCAACAATACACCCCTCTCAGCATCAACAGATCCCCTGCAACAAACTACCCCCAGCAACATAAACCCTCTCCCCCAGCAACAATAGATTCCCCACCAGCAACAACAGACCTCCCACTATAATAGACCCCCTCAGTCAGTGGAAACAAATCCCTTGGCAGGCAGCATCATTAAACTCTCCAGTAGCCAGCAACAATACCCCCCCCCCCCAACAGTAGATCCCCAAGCAACAATAGACCCCCCCCCCCCCCATTAACAATACACCTCCCCAGCGACAACAAATCCCTCGCCAGCATCTATAGACCCTCCAGACTACATTCGACACAATGTGGTCCTTGTCAAAATTGTCCCTGAATGGCAGTTTGGAAATGTGGTCACCCTACCTCCAGCCCTCCCCAGCACCCCTTGCTATTACATATATATATATATATATATATATTCAGTACTGAGTTCCTGCTGGAAAAAAAAAATTGCCCTGGCTTTACACAGTTAGGCAGTTAGTCAGGCTGAAAAAAATATACACATTTATCTAGTGCAACCAACAGAATAGACAAAAAAAATAAAAAACGAATAGAAAACCTCCATGTACACAAATTTACACCCACAGTAGATCCAGAGGAAATCAAATAAAATGTAAAGCAAATACATTGTACATTCACATCAGTCCCTGCCTCAAGAAACTTATAATATAAAGTCCTTAGAGGGTAACTCCACTTTTTATATTATAAATATATTATTTATATATTTCCTTTTCATTCTGCAGCCGCTGTAATTTTCTGTAAAATCCAATGCAATATGGCTACCTGGAGCTGTCCTGTACACAGATGGTAAACAGGACACCCCCCCCCCCCCCCCCCCAGAAATGTAATTTCCTGCTTGTGTGATTGGCTGACTGATTTACCCAGAAGTCTGCACGAAGATACAAGTCCGATTTTAGGCATCTTCTGCAATAGAAATTTAATTTTTGGCGAGATTCTCCTAAATGGTTAATGACATCTAATGGAATGCAGACAACTTTCCTTATTAGAGCCCTGCAAGTCCATCACCTGATCAAATCACTCCAATTCAGAATTAGAATCAGTGGCGGCCCGCCCGTCCCCCCATCCATCTATCCATGCATCCGGGCCCCTGATGTGCATGCAGGGATGCCAGACCATGGATTCCAATGGGGGGAGGTGTTTTATTTTGTTGTTTTTTTAAGCACGTGGTTAGAGCTGAAGGCTCTTCAAAAAAAGGATGGGCTTGGGGGCGTACCCTTTATTTTATTGATCCAACATGAGTTGCATTTTATTCATTTTATTGATCCAACATTAGTCACACACAACAGCCACCAAGACAAAGACACAGGACCCAGGTCTGACGCGTTTCACACTGTCACTAGTGCTTCTTCAAGCCATGGTCACCCGGAGGGGAGTGTTTTAATTTTTCTCAACAAAAAGCCGAATTACTCTTTAACTCACATTCATATACTAGGGCCAATTTACCTATCAGCGTGCCTTTGGAGCGTGGGAGATAGCTGGAGGAAACCCACACAAACACAGGGAGAACATACAAACTCTTTGCAGGTTGTGTCGCGGTATTTGAACTGACAACCCCAATGCTGCCAGGTGGAAGTGTCAGCCACTAAGCCACTGGGCTGCCCTTGTTCGGTTGTACTTCTGTTGTGGGTCAGAGGAGCGCACTTATGCCCTGTACACACGGTCGGACTTTGCGACGGAAAATGTACGATCGGAACGCGTTGTCGGAAAATCCGATCGTGTGTGGGCTCCATCTGACTTTTTTCCGTCTGAATTTCCGACACACACAAAGTTTGAGAGCTGGATCTAAAATTTTCCGACAACAAAATCGCATTGTTTAAATTCCGATCGTGTGTAGACAAATCCAACGCACAAAGTGCCATGCAAGCTATTGGCTACTGGCCCGTTTATAGTTCCGTCGTACGTGTTCTACGTCAACCTCGTTCTGAATGATCGGATTTTCCGACAACTTTGTGCGACCGTGTGTATGCAAGACAAGTTTGGGCCAAAATCCGTGGGGGAAAGGCCGACCGTGTGTACAGGGCATAACTGTTGCACGTCTGTGACCCAGAGTCAGCCGACAATGGGCTAAAGCCACAGGCTGACTCCAGTATCTGAAAGGATGCAAAAAATAATGTCGGGATCCACCAAGATGCCCGAGGGCCAGCTGGATTAATTCCCTCAATGCACGGCTAAGAGCTTGAGCCAAGTGCTCCCTCACCTTTCTTAGTGAGCCTTGCTGGGGCACAGCAGACAGTGGGACTGACAGTCACTGCTCTCTGCTCAGAGCGGATCCAAGAACTGAGTGATCAGCAGCCACGAGATCGCTGAGTTCTCAGGCTTAGAGCCGGCAGGGGACAGCTGTAGCATGAGACTCGCAATCATTGTTGTTGCCACTATGTTACATAACATTTTGAAATGAAAAACTTGATTTTGTCTCAGTGTTCACTGAGAACGTTGGCTAAACCTCTCTCATCTCGTCTAAAGTCCCAGGGCTATTTCTCTTGTGTTTTTTTGATGCGAATAGGTAAGTCTTTACATTTATTTTTTGCAATCACAGCACGTCTCTTTTAACACCCAGCATGGTACAATAATTAGCCCCAAGCATTGCACAATAATTACCTTCCAACATAGCACAATAATTACCTTCCAACATTGCACAATAAATAACCCCTAACATTATAGTAGTCAGGTTGCCCCTATTATTGTGCAACATACATAATGTGAAGAGGTGTAGCAGTGTTGGTGGTCAGGAGGACTATATGCAACATTAGTTGATCAGTGTGCACCCTTACCTTGGTGCTCTGTATGCCTCCTCACATTGGTGGTCAGTGTGTCCCCCTTTACAATCAGCAGCATACCTACTCTATGATCTTAGTGGCAGCAACAGCGGTGACAGCAACCTGCGAGATTGATGAAGCGTAAGCTTCTTGTTTACAGCATTCCTGTGTCTGTGACTATCACATATAGACACACAGTATCTCACGAAAGTAAGTACACCCCTCACATTTTTGTAAATATTTTCTTCTATCTTTTCATGTGACAACACCGGAGAAATGACACTTGTCTACAATGTAACAATGTAAAATGTACAATGAGTGTACAGCTTGTATAGCAGTGTAAATTTGCTGTCCCCTCAAAATAACTCAACACAGCCATTAATGTCTATGTCTCGGTTATGACTAAGGCCTTATAGGCTGAAACGCGTCAACTGACTTAATATGCGTTTGTTCACTGTGGCTATTCCATAAAATTAAGAAATTTTAAGAGCAACAACCGGAGTGGGGATCATTTTTTCTACATTAATGTCTAAACCGCTGGCAACAAAAGTGAGTACACCCCTAAGTGAAAATGTCCAAATACGGCCAAATTAGCAATTTTCACTCCCCGGTGTCACGTGACTCGTTAGTGTTACAAGGTCTCCGGTGTGAATGGGGAGCAGGTGTGTTAAATTTGGTGTTGTCGCTCTCACTCTCTCATACTGGTCACTGGAAGTTCAACATGGCAGCTCATGGCAAAGAGCTCTCTGAAGATCTTAAAAAAAGAATCAGGCAGGTATATGTGTCCGCTGCTGCAGTGTGCCAGCGAGGGAGTGGAGCTTGTCCCAGCTCCTATGACCACTGAAGAGAAGAAAGGAGGAATCCCCCAATGCCGCACATCCATGCGCGTGATGTAATGGAAAAGACAACCTCAGCCTGGGCTCCCGCCAGGCCACTCCCCCAACGTGTTTCGTTCCGCCCCCGGAGCTTAACCCCTTGGCACCGGCCTATGCAAATATGCGGCCTCTTGGCGCCTGGTACTTAGTGCTGGCAATACAACTGTGCCGAGAGCACGCATGCTGAGCGCTCCTAACTGGAAGCTCCCGATCGCTCCTTGTGATTGGGAGTTTTCAAACCATGTGACTGCCGTGACAGCCAATCACGGCGATCATGTGATCTTACACCATGCCCCACCCCTGAGCATAAAAGACCTCTTACAGCGGTTGTATAGTCAATTGTATAACTTTTACCTACAAGTAAGCCTATAATAAGGCCTATAATAAGGCTTACCTGTAGGTAAAAAAAGAATATCTCCTAAACCTGTACGGTTTAGGAGAAATTCCCCTTGCAATGAGCTGCTGACTTCAGCGGCGCATGTGCAACCGGAGATTCTCGACTGAAAGCCTGGTAGATGCCGGACTTTGCCGGAAAGAAGTCTCGCCACGCGGGAGTGGCGACATCGCCGCTCCAGCCACTCACAGCGCCGGAGCCGCGATACCCGGAAGACGCGCCGAGGCAACATCTCAGCTCCCTCAGCCGTGGACCAGGTGAGTTACCTTGTTCTAAGGTAAGTATTTCATAATGAGCTAGTATGCGGTGTATATTAGCTCATTATGCCTTTTGCCTTACAGGTGTAGAATTTTTCTTTTTTTGGGGGTATACAACTGCTTTAAAAGAGGTTAATCAAGAGGGGGATGGAGAACCTATAAGCGGGGGGGGGGGGAGTCATTATGCTGGGACTTATTATGATGGATGGGGAATGGGTTGTAGGGGTGCAACAGAAAGTGCCGGGGGCTGCTGACGTGGGTACTATGGGGGTGCTTGAAGAATTTTTGGAGGTGCTTCAGCATTTCAATGCACTTCCCTGGCATTGACCTTGAACATGCTGCCCATTTAACCCTTGAAGTACTGAGACTTGTAGCCTGGGGTGCAGCTTTATAGTGGAATAGTGTGTGTAGGGGGGGGGCGTATTGTTTTTTTTTTTTACTGTAAGGGTAATTTATGGGGGCGCTATTGTAATGTCAGGACATGTTGCAGGAGGGTAGGTTTTCAGAGGGAGCACGATAAGGAGCCACAGTGACAGACACACCCCACCACATCCATCATTGGGCTCATGGTGGGCTTGGATGACATCTCCAGAGCATACACTACGCCTTTGCTAAAGCAATTTCATTTTAATAGCTCTCTCATGTTTTAAACTTCACAGCTTTCCTTTAAAGTGAGAAATAACGCGTCACTTTACAGGTTTAAGAAAACAAATATATTCTTTATTCTGATTTACATAATAAGTGTTGGCATCATACACATACATCATTGTTTAGACTGTTCAAAGGATTTGGTTCTTTCGGTTGATATCCCAGATTTCTACCCCATTGAGCTTGTTTACTAAGGCGGAGAGCGATGTGTAAAACTCAGCACCTTGTACACATCTTATTCTGTTGTTCTTATCCTTCTAAACCAAGGGTGCCCAAACTTTTCAAGCAAAGGGCCAGTTTGCTGCCCTTCGGAATTTAGGAGGGGGCTCGACTGTGTCCAGTGAGCGACGTTGATGAGCATAAACAATGCCCCATCACTGGTTTGAATGGAAGGAATAGTGCCCCATCAATTCTGTCCGTGGGAGGAATAGTGGCCCATCGATGGTGTCGGTGGGAGAAATAGTGCCCCATCGATGGTGCCGGTGGAAGAAATAGTGCCCCATCGATGGTGCCGACAGGAGGAATAGTGCCTCATTGATGGTGTCAGTGGGAGGATTAGTGCCCCATCAATGGTGCCAGCAGTGGTTTGCAGTGGAAGTGGTTAAAGATAAAGAATAGATTTGAGGTCTTATAGACCCCCCAGATCTCTCCATAAAGAGGACCTGTCATGCCCTATTCCTATTACAAACCAGGAATAGTGCCCCATCACTGGTTTGAATGGAAGGAATAGTGCCCCATCAATTCTGTCGGTGGGAGGAATAGTGCCCCATCGATGGTGTCGGTGGGAGGAATAGTGCCCCATCGATGGTGTCGGTGGGAGGAATAGTGCCCCATCGATGGTGTCGGTGGGAGGAATAGTGCCCCATCGATGGTGTCGGTGGGAGGAATAGTGCCCAATCGATGTTGTCGGTGGGAGGAATAGTGCCCCATCGATGGTGTCGGTGGGAGGAATAGTGCCCCATCAATTATGTCAGTGGGAGGAATACTGCCCCATCACTGGTTTGAATGGAAGGAATAGTGCCCCATCAATTCTGTCAGTGCGAGGAATAGTGCCCCATCGATGGTGTCGTCGGAGGAATAGTGCCCCATCCATGGTGTCGGTTGAAGAAATAGTGCCCCATCGATGGTGCCAGCAGTGGTTAGCAGTGGAAGTGGTTAAAGGTAAAGAATAGATTTGGGGTCTTATAGACCGCCAGATCTCTCCATAAAGAGGACCTGTCGTGCCCTATTCCTATTACAAACCAGGAATAGTGCCCCATCCACTGGTTTGAATGGAAGGAATAGTGCCTCATCAATTCTGTCAGTGGGAGAAATAGTGCCCCATCAATTCCGTCAGTAAGAGGAATAGTGCCCCATCACTGGTTTGAATGGAAGGAATAGTGCCCCATCAATTCTGTCGGTGGGAGGAATAGTGGCCCATTGATGGCGTTGGTGGGAGGAATAGTGCCCAATCAATTCTGTTGGTAGGAGGAATAGTGCCCCATCAAGGGTGTCATGGGAGGAATAGTGCCCCATCAATGGTATCGGTGGAAGAAATAGTGCCCTATCGATGGTGTCGGTGGAAGAAATAGTGCCCCATCGATGGTGCCGGCAGGAGGAATAGTGCCCCATCAATGGTGCCAGCAGTGGTTTGCAGTGGAAGTGGTTAAAGATAAAGAATAGATTTGGGGTCTTATAGACCCCCAGATCTCTCCATAAAGAGGGCCTGCCATGCCCTATTCCTATTACAAACAAGGAATAGTGCCCCATCACTGGTTTGAATGGAAGGAATAGTGCCCCATCAATTCTGTCAGTGGGAGGAATAGTGCCCCATCACTGGTTTGAATGGAAGGAATAGTGCCCCATCAATTCTGTCAGTGGGAGGAATAGTGCCCCATCAATTATGTCAGTGGGAGAAATAGTGCCCCATCGATGGTGTCGGTGGGAGGAATAGTGCCCCATCAATTCTGTCAGTGGGAAGAATAGTGTCCCATCAATTCTGTCAGTGGGAAGAATAGTGTCCCATCAATTCTGTCAGTGGGAGGAATAGTGCCCCATCACTGGTTTGAATGGAAGAAATAGTGCCCCATCAATTATGTCAGTGGGAGGAATAGTGCCCCATCGATGGTGTCGGTGGGAGGAATAGTGCCCCATCAATTCTGTCAGTGGGAAGAATAGTGCTCCATCACTGATTTGAATGGAAGGAATAGTGCCCCATCGATGGTGTCGGTGGGAGGAATAGTGCCCCATCGATGGTGTCGGTGGAAGAAATAGAGCCCCATCGATGGTGCCGGTGGAAGAATTAGAGCCCCGTCGATGGTACCGGTGGAAGAAATAGTGCCCCAGTAGTTAGCAGTGGAAGTGGTTAAAGGTAAAGAATAGATTTAGGGTCTTATAGACCTCCAGATCTCTCCATAAACAGGACCTGTCATGCCCTATTCCTATTACAAGAGACGTTTACATTCCTTGTGATAGGAATAAAAGTGATCAAAAAATAAAAATAAAGGGACAGCGTTAAAAAAAAAAAAAAAGAAGTAAAATAAACAGCCACATTTGAAATGAATTTCCAATACCTATAAGTTAGTTATTGTTAGTTAGTTATTCTTTAGAATTTTTGGATTTTTTAACTAACTAACAATAACTATAAAATTATAGGAAATTCCAATACCTATAATTTAATAGTCATTGTTAGTTAGTTAGTTAGTTAATTACTCTTTCAAATTTTTGGATTTTCTTTCTTATTTATGTATTTACAAGTTGCAATCATAACGAATGACCTGAAAAACAAAAACAAAAAAGACACGAAAACAAATGAAACAAAAACGAACACATTTTTTTCGGCAGTGCACATGTCTAGTAGGGATCACTAACCATGCTTGCTTCTTGAATAAGATAAAGCCGGACATACTACTGAACACATGCAATTGCAGTAAGCATTAAAAAAAATAATCCCCCGTCACAAAAAAAAAAAAAAGGACGTTGTTATCTCTTTAGCTGTTGCACTTTTTTTTTTTTTTTTTTTTTTATGCATTTTGCACTATCATGATATAATAAAAAAAACTCATGTTATGACTATGTTTATTATAATACAGATCTAAATACAGAATACAGGATTAAAGCTAAAGATAGAATACAATCTCTGCTCCGGGAGCTCCGCTACAAACGAAATAAATGCGATAAGTCTGCCTTCCCAGGTGCAGGAAATATGGTTTGAAGAGCTGACGAGAATACAGAGAGAGGGGAGCGCCATCATTCAGATTCCAGCTTCTGATATTCTCCGAATCTGTAGAGAGCTGCTGGGCATTGCGCTCGCTTTTAGAATCAAGGAAGTAAAAAAAAAAAAAATGGTTGTTTGCAAATAATTAACTCCTTCGCGCCTAAGGGGTTAAAACAAATGTTAATGCCTAAGCACAATTTTGCAACTTTGACACGTGTCAGTAAAACCCGTACTTATCATCGCAACTACTGTGTGCATCCAGGGTGGATTATATCCACTTTCAGCCCCCAGACCATTTTGCTGGTCAAAGACCAGACCACGATTCGGCATTGCGTCGCTTTAACTGACAATTGCGCGGTGGTGCGACGTGGCTCCCAAACAAAATTGACAATGGGTACCCTCTTGTTCCCATGTAATATGTCCTGCTGTGCCCCATAATGTATCCTCTTGCCCCCATAAAAAAATGTCCTGCTGTGCCTCGTAATGTGTCCTGCTGTGCTCCATAATATGACATGTTGTCCCCCCTAATGTGCTATGCTGTGCCTCATAATGGGCCCTCATGCCCCCATGTAATATGCCCCGCTGTGTCCTATTATGTGCCCTCTTGCCCCCATGTAATATGTCCCATTATGCCCTCTGCCCCATAATGTGCTCTCATGCCCCCATGTAATATACTCTGCTGTACCCCGTAATGTGCCATCCTACCCCATGTAATGTTCTCAACTGTGCCCCATAATGTGCCCTGCAAGCCCCCGTAATGTGCCCTGCTGTGCCCCTCTGCCTCTCCCCATGTGATGTGCCCTATAATTTTCCGAGACTCGGGAACAGACGGATCCCTACCCCAGACCAGACCGGTCTATTGGGGGCCTCTAACAGCAACATGTTGCGGGATGTCAAACATCCCGTGACCGGGACCCCTCACTGGGCTACCCCGGTCCTGGAACAAGACCAGACCACACGGGCCTCACAAACTCTCCCCTCACCATGTGACCCACACATCTTAACCACTTTCAGCCCCGGACCAATTTGCTGGTCAAAGACCAGACCACTTTTTGCGATTCGGCACTGCGTCGTTTTAACTGACAATTGCGCGGTCGTGCGACGTGGCTCCCAAACAAAATTGACGTCTTTTTTTTCCCACAAATAGAGCTTTCTTTTGGTGATATTTGATCACCCCTGCGGTTTTTATTTTTTGCGTTATAAACAAAAATAGAGCGACAATTTAAAAAAAAAAAACGCAATATTTTTTACTTTTTGTTATAATAAATATCCCCCAAAAATATATTAAAAAAACATTTTTTTCCCTCAGTTTAGGCCGATACGTATTCTTCTACATATTTTTGGTAAAAAAAAAAAAATCGCAATAACCGATTATTGATTGGTTTGCGCAAAAGTTATAGCGTTTACAAAATAGGGGATAGTTTTATGGCATTTTTATTAATATTTTTTTTTTTTTACTAGTAATGGCGGCGATCAGCGATTTTTATTGTGACTGCGACATTATGGCGGACACATCGGACATTTTTGACACATTTTTTGGACCATTGTCATTTATACAGCAATCACTGCTATACAAATGCATTGATTCCTGTGTAAATGACACTGGCAGTGACGGGGTTAACCAAGGGGTGGCAGTGTAGGGGTTAAGTGTTCCTAGGGGTGTGTTACTAACTGTTGGGGGCTGGGCTTTAATTTAGTGAACACTGATCTCTGCTCCAATCAAATGGAACAGAGATCAGCATCACTAGTTGCTAGGCAGAACGGGGAAATGCTGTTTACAATGGCATTTCCTCGTTCAGCCACCCCGTGAGACGATCGCGGGTATGCCCGTGGCAATCGAGTCTGGCAATCACTGGGGTCCCGACCAGGACGCAAACGCGCCGCCGGCAGGGCGGCATTAAAGATTGGATGTACCTGTACACCAATATGCCTGCCCGTGCCATTCTGCCGACATACATCGGCATGCGCTGGTCGGGAACCGTTTTTTTTTTTCAGGACAAATTGGGCTTTCATTTGGTGGTAAATTGTAACGGATAGCTTCTGATTTTCGATTTTTTTTATTTTATTATCAAGGGAAAACCCAAAATAGTAAAAAAAAAAATCCTTTCTTTTTTTTAAATTTAGCTGTGTATTTATTGGAACTATCACAACCTTCCACCAAAGAATACCGTATATACTCGAGTATAGGCCGACCCGAATATAAGCCGAGGCCCCCAATTTACCACAAAAAAACTGGGAAACTTATTGACTCGTGTATAAGCCGAGGGTGAGACATCCCTGTGTCTCGTCCATCCCTGTGTCCATTCCTGTGTCCCGTCCGTCCCTGTGTCCCGTCCGTCGCTGTGTCCCATCCGTCCCTGTGTCCCGTCCGTCCCTGTGTCCCGTCCGTCCCTGTGTCCTGTCCATCCCTGCCTACCGGTGCCAATCTGCAGCCTCTGTGTGCCATGCTCTCCTCGTCTGACAGACGGCGGCCATTCCTCTGTTCAAAAGCCGCGCCTCCCTGTCTGTGATAGGCGGAACACTAAATTTCCCAGCAGTCAGTGTTCCGCCTATCACGGACATCCTCTCATCCTCGTCCGTAGTATGAGGATGAGCGGATGTCCGTGATAGGCGGAACACTGACTGCTGGGAAATTGAGTGTTCCGCCTATCACAGACAGGGAGGCGCGGCTTTTGAATAGTAGAATGGCCGCCGTCTGTCTGCTCGACACGCTGATCGAGCGGGCAGACGGCGATGACCCGAGTATAAGCCGAGGGGGGCACTTTCAGCCTCAAAAAAGAGGCTGAAAATCTCGGCTTATACTCGAGTATATACGGTAACCCAAAATAATATAAACCTGATTCTGAGTCTGACAATCGCGGCGATACCACATATGTGTATGTATGTGCGTGTCTGAAGCATGTAATTAGAGCCGGAGGCTCTCTCTCCTCCATTCACAGAAAAGGGGAAAACACGTGACTGTTCACTTTGATAGCCAATTAGAGGCTATTACAGAGATCAGGTGACCTGGAATCTCGAGTTCCCGGGTCCCGATCGTGAGTACAGGACCCGCGGGGCTTACAGTGAGACCACGATCTCTGTGCTGGGAGCGCACCATGCTTTTTTTTTATTGTATATCTTATATAGCAGAAAGTAAAAAATATTGTTCTTTTTTTTCAAAATAAAACACAGAAGTGATCAAATACCACCAAAAGAAAGGTCTATTGGGGGGTGACACAAATGTAATTTGGGTACAACGTCGCATGGCCGCACAATTGTCAGTTAAAGTAAGGCAGTGCCGTATCAGAAAAAAATGGCCTGGTCATGAATGGGGGGGAAAATCTTCCTGACGTCAAGTGTAGCACCCCCAAGCTGTGTAGAGAGCTAGAGTTTTTTGTGTCAGTATAGGTAAATTGTTCAGGCTTGGCTGGCAGCCAAGCCTGTGTGTTTTTCTGGGTCAGGGTTTGAGTGACTCGGGTAGGCTGGGTGACTCAGCAGCAGCTTCTCTGATGACTCCTCCCTGCTGGCTGGAAACGTGGAGAAGGTTCCAGAAGCAGTTAGGAGGCGTCTAGGAGCAGCCAGCTGGAGTGTTCTGAGGGCCCTGACCAATCCCCAACAGAAGGGTTGGCAGGGGGCAAGCCCCCTTAGATACTTAGAGTGAGCCCAGCAGTGGAGTTTGCTTGGAAGATGGAGATTGATGGAGGGGTAGGCTGTTGGAGGCCTTTTAAGAGTAACTCCCCAGTCTGGTTAAATTCAGGCCTGGGCTCGGGTGCGGAAGGGACTCCTCTTCATGACACACAGGGGGATACTGACCAGGAGGCAGGGGAGCAAGAAGAGGACAGCAGGAGGCAGGGCCGGACTGACCATTTGGCCAATCGGGCGCTGCCCGAGGGCCCCTGGGCCACTAGGGGGCCCCACCAGGGTTGCCAGCCTCAGTAAAACCAGGGAGAGTATGTAAAAATCTGTGTTCTATTTACATCTGTCTCTGAAATGTCCCTTACCGACATCCTTTTGGTCTAAAAATCCAGAGATTATAGCTGCCCCACCTCTCCAGTACCTTCTCAGCCAATAGAAACATGTCTGTGTATACTGTGTGTACATGTATGTGTATACTGTGTGACCCCATAATCTCTGATTGCCTGGGGGCCCCATAATCTCCTATTGCCCGGGGGCCCCATGAGTTGTCAGTCCGCCCCTGGCAGGAGGACGCTGTCGGGCAAATCTCCAGGGAGGAAGACAGCCAAGAGGACTGGTGAGTGTTGCCGTCGGAAGACTGAGAGGCGTGTCTGAAGGGACTGGGTGGCAGCAGTCTGGGATGGACGCAGAGCCAGTCTGGGAGGACTGTGGAGAAGTAGGCAGAAGGGCTGGTGAAAGGGGCAGCTGCAGCCAGGAGGGCTGACAGTGCCTGAAGAGGTGGTACTGGGGGCAGTAGTCACAGAAAAAGGACAGATAGCACCAAAGACCCTCTCAATTTTTGCTACCCCAAAAGGGGCCCACAGTCCCTGCCTGCAAAGGGCATTTACAAGGATCTGACTGAGTCAGTGTGGGATCAAAGCCAAAGTGCTAGCTGGTCCTGGGAGTTGTAGTTCTTTAAGCAAGTGTGTTCTGGAGGTAGAAAGGAGTGTGTATATACCAGATGTATATAGTTGAGTCCAGTGGTGGCTGGTGCTCCGCCAGCCAGCCCGCCAGCCAGCCAGCCAGGCGGCCCACAAGCCAGCCAGCCAGCCCGCCAGCCCATCAGTCTGCCTGCCAGCCCTCCCCGGCTTTCCGGCTTACCCAGCTTCTCCTCCCGGCCAATCCAGTTTTAAGACCCACTTCCTGATTGGCCGGGAGGAGAAGCAGGACGACAATGTTGAATCGCTAATGTTACAAGTGGGTGGGCTCTTACTGATTTCAACAAGGTTTAGGGTTAGGATTTAGGGTTAGGGTTAGGCTTAGGGTTAGGGTTAGGGGTTAGGGTGAGGGTTAGGGTTAGGGGTTAGGGTGAAGGTTAGGGGTTAGGGGTTAGGGTGAGGGTTAGGGTGAGGGTGAGGGTTAGGTTTAGGGTTGGGTTTAGGGTTAGGATTTAGGGTTAGGGTTAGGGGTTAGGGTAGGGTGAGGGTTAGGGTGAGGGTTAGGGTTAGGGTTGAGTTTAGGGGTTAGGGTTAGGGTTAGGATGAGGGTGAGGGTTAGGTTTAGGGTTGGGTTTAGGGTTAGGATTTAGGGTTAGGGGTTAGGGTAGGGTGAGGGGTAGGGTGAGGGTGAGGGTGAGGGTGAGGGTTAGGGTTGAGTTTAGGGTTTAGGGTTAGGGGTTAGGGTGAGGATTAGGGGTTAGGGTGAGGGTTAGGTTTAGGGTTGGGTTTAGGGTTAGGGGTTAGGGTAGGGTGAGGGTTAGGGTGAGGGTTAGGGTTAGGGTTGGGTTTAGGGTTAGGGGTTAGGGCTTAGGGGTTAGGGTTAGGGTTAGGGGGTTAGGGTTTTAGGGTTAGGGGTTAAGGGTTAGGGTTAGGGGTTAAGGTTAGGGTTAGGGTTTCCCCTAGAAGAAAAAAGGTTAGGATTCTGGGATTGGAATAAGGACCTCCCCCAAAGGTCAAAGGTTAGGGTTTCCCCTAGAAGAGCAAGGTTAGGACTCAGGGATTGGAATAGGGACCTTCCCAAAGGTCAGCAGACGTGTCCCCAGGGGTCAAAGGTCAAGTGTCGGGCTGACCCACCCCCACCAAAGTGTTCCGCCTACCCCAACTAAGTCGGGGCATGAAAAAGTCGGGGCTTGAACAATTAGCCAATTAGAGACTTAGGCTCTAATCGTGCTTCTAAAAAAAAAAAAAACCTCATAGAAATTCATGCGTCGGGCGCCCCGCATGGAGATTAGGGGCCAGACACATTGAGATTAGGGGGGGGGTGGAGGTAGCGCCCCTGTATCCTTTATGGAGGGCGATGGGCGATGACCAACATTCACCAGCGGCTCCTACAGGGGTAGCGCTACAAGCACTTGACCCTAAATTAGAGGGTCATAGAACTGACCTTTCTGGATAAAAAAATCCACCTTGTGGTTTCTTCTCTTATATTTAATATTTAAAGGATTAAAGTAATGAACGGGTTCACTTTGGGCGAGAATTGTTCTTTTTACTGATACTATGAATCCTTCTTAGATGAGTTTAATGATGGATGTGGCCTGCGGCACTCCTTTCATCCCTTCAAATCCACCTGCTGCATACACATTGTGGCCCCCGGCTGTCCTATGGGCACTCGGTTGTGTGTACTCCCACAATTCCATTGTAAAGCTGAACTCCAGGCAAACGGCTAAATACCCGCAATACATATATACCCTGTATGGGGGTTGATTTTCTCTACCATCACATGAACCGGATCTAATTTCCCCCTCTGTTTTACAGAACTGGAACACATTGTTGGTAGTATAATAAGTAAGTATAGCACAGTTCCTACTTCCTGCTTTTTCACCTAGGCGGGGATTATGTTTGTACCCCCCCCTTCTGCCTCCTGGGATTACTATGTCACACATTAACCAGGACGTAGTTTTACTGAGGACAGGACAAGATTGTGTGCATGCCCGGACGTGGTACTGTGCTCTGCCGGGTACCCAGGGCTTGGCAGAGCCTGCTAAAGGTACAGGTTTTGCCACATTGAGGGGCCAATGGATGGGGCTGTGCAGGGGCGGACTGACCATTCGGGCACTTCGGGCACTGCCCGAGGACCCGTGGCCAGCAGGGGGCCCATGACAGCTTCCACTTCGATCTACCCATCAATCACAGCTAGCCAACGGGTAGAGTGGGTCCCTGCTAAGAGACTGCAGTGTAATTAGACTTCTCGTGATGCGCTCCCCCCCTCCCCCGCCAGCCCCTCCTTCCCTCCCATCCACGGCAGGTTCTTGTATTTGTCACCGCCTCGGACAGATGAGAAAAGAGCGGGGGCTCGGCGGGGAGGAGCTCATCACAAGAGGTCTAATTACAGCCACTTCTTGCGCTACTCGGCATCTAGGAAGGAAAGTGCAGCTGCTTGTATGCTGCTGTGTGCCCAACGTCCTGCTATGTGCCCAGCTGTGTACCCCATGCCCTGTGGCATGCCCCCATTGCCCCATTGTGTGCCCCTGTTGCCCTGCTGTGTGCCCTTATTGCCCTGCTGTCTGCCCCATGCTCTGTGTGCCCCTATGCCCTGCTGTGTGCCCCTCATTGCCCTGCTGTATGCCTCATGTCCTGATGTGTGCCCCCATGCCCTAATGTGTGCCCCCATGCCTTGCTGTGTGCCCCCATGCTGTGATGTGTGCCTCCATGCCCTTATGTGTGCCCTATTGCCCTGTTGTGTGCCCTGTCATGTGCTCTGCTGTGTGCCCTATGATGTGTCCCATGGCTTACTGTGTGCCCCATGATGTGCCCTACTGTGTGCCCTGTGGTGTGCCTCATGTGTCCTACTGTGTGCCCCATGCCCTATTATGTGCCCAATTCCCTCATGTGTGGCTTGTGATGTGCACTGTGCCCTGCTGAGTGCCATGTGATGCCCCTTAATGTGTGCCCTATGCCCCGTGATGTGCCCTTATGTGTGCCCCTTGATGTACCATTCTGTGCCCCATAATGTGTCCTGCTGTGAGCACCATAATGTGCCCTATAATGTGCCCTCTTGCCCCATCTAAGATCCCCTGCTATGCCCCATAATGTACCCTCTTGTTCCCATGTAATATGTCCTGCTGTGGCCCATAATGTATCCTCTTGCCCCCATAAAAAAATGCCCTGCTGTGCCTCGTAATGTGTCCTGCTGTGCATCATAATATGACATGTTGTACCCCCTAATGTGCTATTCTATGCCTCATAATGGGCCCTCATGCCCCCATGTAATATGCCCCGTTGTGTCCTATTATGTGCCCTCTTGGCCCCATGTAATATGTCCCATTATGCCCTCTGCCCCATAATGTGCTCTCATGCCCCCATGTAATATACTCTGCTGTACCCCGTAATGTGCCATCCTACCCCATGTAATGTTCTCAACTGTGCCCCATAATGTGCCCTGCAAGCCCCCGTAATGTGCCCTGCCGTGCCCATCTGCCTCTCCCCATGTGATGTGCCCTATAATTTTCCGAGACTCTGGAACAGACGGATCCCTACCCCAGACCAGACCGGTCTATTGGGGGCCTCTAACAGCAACATGTTGCGGGATGTCGAACATCCCGTGACCGGGACCCCTCACTGGGCTACCCCGGTCCTGAAACAAGACCAGACCACACGGGCCTCACAAACTCCTCTCCCCTCACCATGTGACCCACACATCTTAAGTACCCCTTCCCAGACTCCCCAGCGGGGCCCGGCACACCCACTGAGAAGGTTGATACTCAAAACGTCCAACCAGGCCTGGTTCTGGCCTGTCATGTGGACCTCACTGTCCACATGACCAGGCAGAACTTCTAACACAGCCCGGCCAGACTGATGTCAAGGCGAACCTACGTAATTAACCCTCAGAACCCCATTACTGTTCTGAGGCAAAAACTAAATTTACTCACTTTATCCAAAATGTCATCTGCTACATTAATTTTTTATTTTTATTGGATATGTTTTAAAGCAGAAAGTAAAAAAAAATATATAGGTATTATTTTAAAACTTTTCAGTCTTTTTTTCATTCATAGCGCAAAAAAAAAAAAATCCCCCAAAAATAAAAAAAAAATAAAATCCAGTGGGGATCGAATACCACTAAAATGGCCTGGGTAAAACCTTTCGGAGGTCAAGTGGTTTACCACTTCCCACCCGGCCAATGTACATATACGGCCGGGTGGGAGCTCTCTACTTCTGATAGGATGTTCAGGAACGTCCCCTCAAAAGGAGGGGGATCGCGCGCGCGCGTGCCCGCGCAGCGGCGCGATCCTGATGTGCTTGTGTCACCCGGACACGGCACATCTCGGATTGGCAGGAGGGCTCTGTGATTGGCCCTCCTGATCACATGACGGCTGTGTCCAATCACGGCCGTCATGTGATATAAACAAACAGCCGGTTGCTAGGCAATCGGCTCCTCCTCTCCTCACACAGAAGTCATCGCTGAGGAGAGGAGAGCGAATCGCTGCAGCCGGCTGATGATCAGTGAGTATGAGCTGTTTTTACAGCTTTTTACTCACTGATCATCAGTGTAGTGTCAACACACAACACACCACACAGTACAAACACAATGTCCCCACACATGTCCCCAAAACACACATGTCCCCAAATAATAAAAACACATGTCCCCAATAATAAAAACATGTCCCCCACATATGTCCCACTAAAATCACATGTCCCAATGATTATCTGCACACACATGTACGTGATCACCTGCACACATATGTACATGATCATTTGCGTACATATGTCCGTGATCACAAAAACCAATTATTATACACTTAACGGAATTTTTTTTTACCAAAAACATGTAGCAGAATACATTTTGGCTGAAATTTATGACAAAATTATATTTTATTGGATTTCTTTTAAAATAGAAAAAAGAAAATATTGTTTTTTTTCCAAATTTCTGCTTTTTTTGCGCTTATATCGCAAAAAATAAAAAACGGAGTCGTGAATAAATACCACCAAAGTAAAGCTATTTTTGTGCGAACAAAATGATACAAATTTCATTTGGGTACAGTGTAGCATGACCGCGCAATTGTCACTGAAAGCGCTAGAGCGATGAAAGCTGAAAATTGGGCTGGGAAGGAAGGGGGGCGAAAGTGCCCGGTATTGAAGTGGTTAAAATACTTGATGCAAAGAAAGATAAAAAAAAAAATCGAATATCTAAGTGGCCATCCTATCAAATATAAAACCTAAACATGCTACTAAACGTAGAAGGGTTGGAGTATCAGGATCCGGCAATAAGTCCGCTCAGGTTTGGAGGACGTTGCTGTTCAGGCATCTCACGCGGGTTGGTAAATCCGGGCTGTTGGGCGGCTTAGCTGAATCTCCCATATTGATACCTTCGGGAAGATTTTGTAGAAGCCAATCACGGATGGTCAGCTGGAAAATGGCTGTGACAATTCCTCCCTCCCGGTGTTCTTATGTAACGAAGGCAGACGGAAGTGTGAACCTTCCTGCTTGTTTGATTATTAGATGAATCCTGACAGCTGAGGAGGAACGGTTTTCCAACTGCATGCTATTCTAAATATAAAAATTCTCAATGGCGACGCTCACAGGTATATCTCCAGAAATACTTACAACCCGGTGATGGCACCATATGGCACTTCCACGTGTATCTAAATTATTACTGTACAATAGATTTTGACGTGTCGTTTGTTTTGCTGTTGGAGAACATGTTGAAGATCTTCTACCAATCCATCTGATGCAGTTGTATCTTCTAAGCCCTTGTACACACGGGTCGCACATTCCGACAACCAAATCCGTCGGAACTGTTGCATACACACGGTCGGACGAAGTTGACGGAAAATCCGACGTGATGACGTTATTTCGTTACGACGGGACGACGTTCAGGCTAGTAGCCAATAGCTTTGGTGTAGGAATTTGATCTGAGCATGCGTGGCACTTTGTCCGATCGGAATTCTCTACACATGATCGGACAAGGTCCGATCGGATCATGTTGTCGGAAAATTTTACCGACAAGTTGGAAAACTTGGTCCGTCGGATACTCCGACGGAAACAGTCCGATGGAGACGACACACTGTCGGATTATCCGACAAAATGGTCCGATCGGACACATTCCGTCGGAATCTCCGACCGTGTGTACAAGCCTTCAGACCTAAGATACCCATGGACATGGAATGACTGTTTCTGTATCGGGGGTTTCTCTTTCCAGACCATGTGATGTCCAGGGGCGGACTGACCATTCGGGCACTCGGGCACTGACCGAGGGCCCCATGCGGGGTTGCCAGGGACAGTATGTAAAAAAAAATGTTTTTTCTTTTTAAATCCCAAGATTATAGCTGCCCGCCTCTCCAGTACCTTTTCAGTGCGTGGCCCTATGACAGTGATGGCGAACCTTGGCACCCCAGATGTTTTGGAACTACATTTCCCATGATGCTCATGCACTCTGCAGTGTAATGGAGCATCATGGGAAATGTAGTTCCAAAACATCTGGAGTGCCAAGGTT
The DNA here is from genome assembly GCF_037356315.1 of Lithobates pipiens. Lineage (NCBI taxonomy): Eukaryota > Metazoa > Chordata > Amphibia > Anura > Ranidae > Lithobates > Lithobates pipiens. The sequence continues at coordinate 241,538,189 of NW_027507787.1, forward strand.
CGCCATCACTGCCCTATGATCTATTGCCTGGGGGCCCCATAATCTCCTATTGCCCGGGGGCCCCATGAGTTGTCAGTCCACCTCTGGTGATGTCCATTATATCTGTAAGTTGCAGTGGAGACCACGGAAACTGTGTTGCGTTTGCGTGGCCTACCTTTGTCAGATTCCTGGTTGAGAGAGATCCCTGCACACCCTCTGGAGATTATATAGTTATTTGAATTAAACATAGTTAGTAAGGTTGAATAAACACACCAGTCCTTCCAGTTCAACCTGAGTGAGGTGTCTACAATCGTCCTGAACCCTGTACATTGCACGCTCACATCGGTCTCTACCCTCAAGGAGCCCACAATCCAAGGTCCTCATTCATATACTAGGGCCAATTTTGGAGAGAAGCCAATTAACCTCCCTGCATGTCTTTGGAGTGTGGGAGGAAACCGGAGTATCTGGAGGAAACCCACACAGACACAGGGAGAACATGCAAACTCCAGGCAGGTAGTGTAGTGGCTGGGATTCAAACCAGCAACTCTTTTTACTGCTAGGGGAGAGTGCTAACCACTACACCACCAACCACTACACCACTGTGCCACCCCATAAACAGCTTGGTTTGTGCCAGAACTCCCGAACTTCGCAAAAAGTTTGGACCCGAACCGTAAACCCTATTAAAGTCTATAGGACCCAAACTTAAAAAACATATAAAGTGCCCATTTTGAAGGCACATTTGCAAGCTATTGCCAATAAAAAGTATATGGGGGGGGGGGGGCAGGGTACTGACCTGGGGGGACATGTACCACTGCAAAAAAAAATTTTTTTAAATATCGTTTTTACAGAAGCAGTGATTTTAACCACATGCCGACAAGCGCACGACGATATACGTCAGCACAATGGCACGACTGGGCAAATGGGTGTACAGGCACATCCCCTTTAAGATGTGGCATCGTGGGTGCGCGTGCACCCACCACGTGCTCTGTGACCGTGTCCGCGGTTCCCGCGGGCTCAATGTCCGCCGGGTACCCGCAACCGTGTCACGGAGTGGAAGAATGGGGAGATGCCTTTGTAAACAAGGCATTCCCCCATTCTGCCTAGTGACATGATAGGGATCTACTGCTCCCTGTCATCGGGAGCAGTGATCGCTGTCATGTGAGTGGTAGCCCATCCCCCCACAGTTAGAAACACTCCCTAGGACACACTTACCACCTTGATCGCCCCCTAGTGTTTAATCCCTTGCCTACCAGTGTCATTTACACAGTAATCAGTGCATTTTTATAGCACTGATCGCTATATAAATGACAATGGTCCCAAAATAGTGTCAAAAGTGTCCGATGTGTCGGCCATAATGTCGCAGTCATAATAAAAATCACAGATCACCGCCATTGCTAATAAAAGAAATATGAGTAATAAAAATGCCATAAAACTATCCCATATTTTGTAGACGCTATAACTTTTGCGCAAACCAATCAATAAACTCTTATTGCGATTTTTTTTTAACCAAAAATATGTAGAAGAATACATATCGGCCTAAACTGAGGAAAAAATTTATTTTTTTATATATATTTTTGGGGGAAATTTATTATTGCAAAAAGTAAAAAATATAGCTTTTTTTTTCAAAATTGTCGCTCTTTTTTGGTTTATATCGCAAAAAATAATGATCAAAATACCCCCAAAAGAAAGCTCTATTTGTGCGGAAAAAAACACATCCCTTTTGTTTGGGTACAGCGTCGCACGACCGCGCAATTGTCAGTTAAATCGACGTAGTGCCAAATCGCAAAAAGTGCTCTGGTCAGGAAGGGGGTAAATCCTGAAGTGGTTAATGATGCTTAAAGTGAAACAATAAAAATGAAAAATTAATTTAAATATAGTGCCTGTAAAGTGGTGCATCTGTACCGTGTTTAGAACCTGCTGCAGCAAAACTGACATTTATAAAGAAAAAGAATTACATTTAAATTGCCAGCAATACAAAAATGTAAAAAAAAAAAAACTGACACTTACAGTGAAGCAAAGAAAAATGAACATGAATAAACGAGGCAGGCACAGTGTCACGAGTCCAGCTGGCCACCCAGTCTCCACCGACTGATTTTACTGATTTACACTATGAGGCCTCTTCCTATTACATACATGTTGTTCTATGGAGTGGATTGCATATGATTCATGCTGTGGAGACATCATCTTGGATATCGAGTGGAGGCTGTTTACGATCTCTGTAACTGAGTATCAAGGCTGGGCTCAGCCCTTCCTTCTCTGAGCTGGCCGCTCAGCTGTCGGCAAATTGACAGCTACCATCTCTCCACAGTTACTCACCTGTTGATGATATCCTGCTCGTCAGTCCTGCCTACTTAAGCCGTCCAGTCCAGAGGAGCTCTGCCTTCGCCTTGGTCAACATCACAGAGACTGTCTCCTGCTATCCTGTTAAAGATTGGCTTTGCTGACATCCCTTTTGGCTCCAGATCCTGCTTGCTGTTCCACTACACTGATCCCTGACTTCTGGCTTGGCTGACTATCCATTTCCGGTTACTGATCTTTGGCTATGTTTTTGACTACATTTGTTCTTTTTACTTTTATTATTAAACAAGTGTGATTTAACTGTACTTCTGTCTCTGGATGATTTAAAGCGGGAGTCCACTGGGACTCCGCGTTTTTTTTTTTTTTTAAAAGCCAGCAGCTACAAATACTGCAGCTGCTGACTTTTAAAATAGTGACACTTACCTGTCCAGCGCGCCCGCGATGTCGGCACCCGAAGCCGATCTCTAGGTCGTCTGTCGGGTCCTGCCGCCGCCATCTTGGGTATGGGAATCAGGAAATGGAGCCTTTCGGCTTCATTTCCCGGTTCCCTACTGCGCATGCGCGAATCGCGCTGCGCAATAAGGACGCTCCCCGCTGCCTCTGGGATCTGTGTGTTTCCCAGCAGGCAGCGGGGCACTTGCGGGAAGGGGCGGGCGGGTAAGTTACGCCCCTTTCCGCAGAGAGCTATCCCGGAAGTGGGTGCAGTTACCTGGATTATCCAGGTAACTGCACCCCCCTCCCCCCTGAAAGGTGCCGATTGTGGCACCGGAGGGGGGGAGGGTTCCGATGAGCGGAAGGTCCACTTTAGGGTGGACCTCCGCTTTAATGGTTTCTGACACTGAGATCATCTCGTTGGGGTAAGACGCCATCTGCTTATAATCTCGGAGCACCGCTTGCCACATTGGAGCACTTTTGAAGCGGTGGTATGTTGTGAAGCACCCAACACTTTATGTCATGCAATTTTATTTATTTTTTTTAAAGATCGTTTTTACAGGAGCAGTAATTTTAATGATGCTTAAAGTAAAACAATAAAGATGAAAAATGCCTTTAATATAGTGCCTGTAAAGTGGCACATCTGTACCATGTATAGAACCTGCTGCAGCAAAACTGACATTTATAAAGAAAAAGAACATTTAAATTTCCGGAAATACAATACCGTTGCCGGTATGGTTAAACAAAAATGTTTAAAAAAAAAAACCTTAAGCCCCATACACACTATCAGATTTTCTGCTGATTTTTTCCTTCAGGTTTACCAAAACCATATAGTGCAAGGGCCTGCCTGATTGCATACAAATTAAAACTCCTAAGGTTTGACCTCCTATTATATGGTTTTGGTAAATCTGAAGGAATCAGCAAAAAATCTGATAGTGTGTATGGGGCTTAACACATAGTTATATTGTACTTTGCACTATATTTAAACACTTGCACTTTATTTAATTTCGATATGCAACCTGATTTGTTTGGTTGGATTGACGTGCATTTAAAGGTACTGTGCACGTTTCACTTTATCGCTTTTCATATGCAATTTGTTTGGATCAATTGTCACTTTAAGGAACAGTGTGCACTATTTTGTAAAATGTGTAGTTTGTGTTCCCTATCCAGGAGTTTAGTAGCAAGCTGTTCCATTGAGGTCTAGCGCAAATTAATTTATTGTTTGAGTTTGTATTCTGCTACATGTTTTTGGTAAAATAAAATCCCAATAAGTGTATATTGATTGATTTATGCAAACATTATAGCATCTACAAACTATGGGATATTTTTATATATTGATTTTCTTTCATGCCAGTAATGGCAGAGATTAGCGACTTATAGCGAGGCTGCGATATTGCGACGGACAATCGCACACTGACATTTTCGACACTTTGTGTGAACCAGCGACATTAATATAGTGATCAATGCAAAAAATATGTACTGTCACTGTACTAATGAGACTGGAGGGGTAGGGGGTTAAACATCAGGGGCAATCAAAGGGTTTACTGTGTGTGCTGCTTTTACTAGGGGAACGGATGGATTTTAGTCCCTGTTTTGGGACTAAAATCCATCCCTCCCCCCCCCCCTGTCAGAACAAAGATCGGCCTTCTTTGCATAGACAGAGCTCCGTTCTGAGTCCCAACGATTGGTGGGTGCCGGCGGACATCGAGTGTCCGGCACCTGCAGATCGGTTTGTGCTGTGAATAATCACAGCAGGAGCAGCCCACCGGCGGCACGAGCGCGCCCCCTGTAGGTGGAAGTGCAGGATCATGCATATACAGTATACAGTAAAACTGCTATGGGGCTACCAAAAAAAAAAAAAAAAAATTGATTAAAATTCATAAAAAAAAAAAAAATAATTGGAAAAAAATATTTTTTACTCACCTCTAAATGCCTGTTGCTAGGGGGTCCCTCGTAGTCTGCCTCCTTCATTGCCCGGCCTGGTGACATCACTTCCCCTCGCCGCGGCACAGTCATCTGCGACCTGTCATTGTCCCAGATGACTGCGCAGCGTATCACGGCGCGCGGCACCGCTCGCGCATGCGCAGTGGGTGCCTGGCTGTGAAGCCACAGCCGCGTGCCCACAGTAAGAATGCCGGCGCCGCGAGTGGAGCGGGGAACCAGGGGGGAGGGGCTTCGTTCCCCCGCATCGCTGGACTCTGGGACAGGTAAGTGTCCGATTATTAAAAGTCAGCATCTGCAGTATTTGTAGCTGCTGACTTTTACATTTTTTTTTTTTAGGGGGCACCCCACTTTAAAAAAATAAATCACGGGGAAATGGATGGATGGAGACGTGGATGGGTGAGTTTCGTTTGAATATTACAAATGTATTAAATAGTGTTTTGGGTTTGTGGTGCTCAGATGCAGTGAAGATCTCCTTTAGGCTGCTTTCACACTGGGGCGGGAGCGGCGTCGGCGGTAAAGCGCCGCTATTTTTAGCGGCGCTTTACCGTCGTTTTAGCGGCGGTCTGCGGGCGCTAGCAGGGTGGTATTAACCCCCGCTAGCTGCCGAAAAAGGGTTAAACCCGCCCGCAAAACGCCGCTCCAGCGGCGCTTTGCCGGCGGTATTGCCGCGGTGTCCCATTGATTTCAATGGGTAGGAGCGGTATAGGAGCGGTGAATACACCGCTCCTTCACCGCTCCAAAGATGCGGCTAGCAGGACTTTTTTCACCGTCCTGCCAGCGCATCGCTCCAGTGTGAAAGCCCTCCGGCTTTCACACTGGAGTGAAAGGGGCCGTTTTTTTTCAGGCGCTACACAGGCGCTATTTTTAGCGCTGTAACGCCTGAATACCGCCCCACTGTGAAAGCAGCCTTAGCACCACAAAATTGTCCTTGGTATTGCATTCTCTAAAACCAGTGGAACTGGTAGTTGGGTAGGGGGAGGAACCAAGGGATGGTGCTGGGGGGTGGAGAGAAGGGGTGAATCGAAAGGGGGGGGTACCTGCACCTATTCTCTGAGAAAGCAATCTCTATTGATCATATAATTTTAGCACCCTGGAGTTTAGGCAGGGTTGCTCCTCACAAATTTACTTGCCAGGAGTAATTACCCTGGTTGATTTTTTGGGATCCATTGATTTCTCTTTGGCCTTGTTGTACTTTTCACTTCTACCACTAGGTGGACGGGCACTTGGTGGTACTAGATATCAGGACAACCCCAAGGTCAGGTTATGGGTATGTGGGTTATCTGAGCGAATGCGCAGTGGTATTCTTGGATCCCTTGGCCTGCTGGGAGAGCCTATATATTCGGGTGGAGTCAGGTGATCTATGTTTTGTGCCACCTGGACGGCTGTCTGGGTGGATGTGCGTCATGTGCCCCGGGCTGCTAGGGCAGAGATTGGGCCTATCCCGGGGGGCGTCTGGTTGCTAGGCTGTGTGAGGGCCTATCCAGAAGCTCGGTGTTGGGATTGTGGCTTGCAGTCCAACCAGAAGTGACGGTTCTACCAGCCAGAGAACCTGTCAGTGGTCGGAGGTAGAAGGAAAGCTGTCGCCACTAAAAGACCAACCACTTTATTACCAGGGACCACAGTGAGTAACTGAAGCAAGTACTGGAGCGGCATTCTCACCAAAAGGGCACAGTGGATATTTGGGAAACTTCAGGCGGTGATCAAGTCAGGAACCGAGTCGGCCAGGGTGACGCTTGCAGAGCAGCCTGGTGCGTCAGGCCAGGGGCCGAGCAGGCCAGCAAGGGTGAAGCTTGAGAAGTATCTGGAGTGCCAAGCTAGGGACCCAGCAGGGAAGCGGGGGTGACTCTTGAGGAAGATACCTCCGTGAAGATTGGAGGAGCTCAAGGGATTCAGAGTTAGTGAATCAGAGGGTCTAGTGAGAGACCGGGAGCTCATTGGGCTGAAGAACTACAAAGAGAAGTTGTAGTGAAGCTGAAAGAACTGTTACACTTTGTGTTAGGAACTGTTAAAGAATGGTGCCATAGGAGACAGCATTCCTGCATGTGGCGCCTTGCTGGAGCCTTTCCCTGCGCAGCGGTCCTCCTATTGAAGTCTCGGAGTCTGCCAATTGAACTCGCAACTACTTACAGTGCCTTGCAAAAGTATTGGCTTATTACCTATTTTGTTACATTACAGCCTTTAGCTCAATGGTTTTTTTTTTTAATCTGAATTATATGTGATGGTTTAAAACACAATAGTCCAAATTGGGGAAGTAAAATTAGAAAAATATATACATAAAACTATTTTTCAGAAATTAAAAACTGATAATTGTCATGTGCGTATGTATTCACCCCCCCCCCCCCCCCCCTTTGTTATGAAGCCCATAAAAAGCTCTGGTGCAACCAATTACCTTCAGAAGTCACATAATTTGTGAAATGATGTCCACCTGTGTGCAATCTAAGTGTCACATGATCTGTCATTACATAGACACACCTTTGTGAAAGACCCCAGAGGCGGCAACACCTAAGCAAGAGGCACCACTAACCAAACACTGCCATGAAGACCAAGGAACTCTCCAAACAAGTATGGGACAATGTTGTTGAGAAGTACAAGTCAGGGTTGGGTTATAAAAAGATATACAAATCTTTGATGATCCCTAGGAGCGCCATCAAATCTATCATAACCAAATGGAAAGAACATGGCACAACAGCAAACCTGCCAAGAGACGGGCGCACACCAAAACTCACGGACTGGGCAAGGAGGGCATTAATCAGAAAGGAGCACAGAGACCTAAGGTAACCCTGGAGGAGCTGCAGAGTTCCACAGCAGAGACTGGAGTATCTGTACATAGGACAACAATAAGCCGTACGCTCCATAGAGTTGGGCTTTATGGCAGAGCGGCCAGAAGAAAGACATTACTTTCAGCGAAAAACCAAATGGAATGTTTTGAGTTTGCGAAAAGGCATGTGGGAGACTCCCAAAATGTATGGAGGAAGGTGATCTGGTCTGATGTATGGAGGAAGGTGATCTGGTCTGATGTATGGAGGAAGGTGATCTGGTCTGATGTATGGAGGAAGGTGATCTGGTCTGATGTATGGAGGAAGGTGATCTGGTCTGATGTATGGAGGAAGGTGATCTGGTCTGATTTATGGAGGAAGGTGATCTGGTCTGATGTATGGAGGAAGGTGATCTGGTCTGATGTATGGAGGAAGGTGATCTGGTCTGATGTATGGAGGAAGGTGATCTGGTCTGATGTATGGAGGAAGGTGATCTGGTCTGATGTATGGAGGAAGGTGATCTGGTCTGATGTATGGAGGAAGGTGATCCGGTCTGATGTATGGAGGAAGGTGATCTGCTCTGATGTATGGAGGAAGATGATCCGGTCTGATGTATGGAGGAAGGTGATCTGGTCTGATGTATGGAGGAAGGTGATCTGGTCTGATGTATGGAGGAAGGTGATCTGGTCTGATGTATGGAAGAAGGTGATCTGGTCTGATGTATGGAGGAAGGTGATCTGGTCTGATGTATGGAGGAAGGTGATCTGGTCTGATGTATGGAGGAAGGTGATCTGCCCTGATGTATGGAGGAAGGTGATCCGGTCTGATGTATGGAGGAAGGTGATCTGCTCTGATGTATGGAGGAAGGTGATCTGGTCTGATGTATGGAGGAAGGTGATCTGCCCTGATGTATGGAGGAAGGTGATCCGGTCTGATGTATGGAGGAAGGTGATCTGCTCTGATGTATGGAGGAAGGTGATCCGGTCTGATGTATGGAGGAAGGTGATCTGCTCTGATGTATGGAGGAAGGTGATCCGGTCTGATGTATGGAGGAAGGTGATCTGCTCTGATGTATGGAGGAAGGTGATCTGGTCTGATGTATGGAGGAAGGTGATCTGGTCTGATGTATGGAGGAAGGTGATCTGGTCTGATGTATGGAGGAAGGTGATCTGGTCTGATGTATGGAGGAAGGTGATCTGGTCTGATGTATGGAGGAAGGTGATCTGGTCTGATGTATGGAGGAAGGTGATCTGGTCTGATGTATGGAGGAAGGTGCTCTGGTCTGATGTATGGAGGAAGGTGATCTGGTCTGATGTATGGAGGAAGGTGATCTGCTCTGATGTATGGAGGAAGGTGCTCTGCTCTGATGTATGGAGAAAGGTGATCTGGTCTAATGTATGAAGGAAGGTGATCTGGTCTGATGTATGGAGGAAGGTGATCTGGTTTGATGTATGGAGGAAGGTGATCTGCTCTGATGTATGGAGGAAGGTGCTCTGCTCTGATGTATGGAGAAAGGTGATCTGGTCTAATGTATGGAGGAAGGTGATCTGGTCTGATGTATGGAGGAAGGTGATCTGGTCTGATGTATGGAGGAAGGTGATCTGGTCTAATGTATGAAGGAAGGTGATCTGGTCTGATGTATGGAGGAAGGTGATCTGGGCTGATGTATGGAAGAAGGTGATCTGGTCTGATGTATGGAGGAAGGTGATCTGGTCTGATGTATGGAGGAAGGTGATCTGGTCTGATGTATGGAGGAAGGTGATCTGCCCTGATGTATGGAGGAAGGTGATCCGGTCTCATGTATGGAGGAAGGTGATCTGCTCTGATGTATGGAGGAAGGTGATCCGGTCTGATGTATGGAGGAAGGTGATCTGGTCTGATGTATGGAGGAAGGTGATCTGGTCTGATGTATGGAGGAAGGTGATCTGGTCTGATGTATGGAAGAAGGTGATCTGGTCTGATGTATGGAGGAAGGTGATCTGGTCTGATGTATGGAGGAAGGTGATCTGCTCTGATGTATGGAGGAAGGTGCTCTGGTCTGATGTATGGAGGAAGATGATCTGGTCTGATGTATGGAGGAAGGTGATCTGGTCTGATGTATGGAGGAAGGTGATCTGCTCTGATGTATGGAGGAAGGTGATCTGCTCTGATGTATGGAGGAAGGTGATCTGCTCTGATGTATGGAGGAAGGTGATCTGCCCTGATGTATGGAGGAAGGTGATCTGCCCTGATGTATGGAGGAAGGTGATCCGGTCTGATGTATGGAGGAAGGTGATCTGCTCTGATGTATGGAGGAAGGTGATCCGGTCTGATGTATGGAGGAAGGTGATCTGGTCTGATGTATGGAGGAAGGTGATCTGGTCTGATGTATGGAGGAAGCTGATCTGCTCTGATGTATGGAGGAAGGTGATCTGGTCTGATGTATGAAGGAAGGTGCTCTGCTCTGATGTATGGAGGAAGGTGCTCTGCTCTGATGTATGGAGGAAGGTGATCTGCTCTGATGTATGGAGGAAGGTGATCTGGTCTGATGTATGGAGGAAGGTGCTCTGATCTGATGTATGGAGGAAGGTGATCTGCTCTGATGTATGGAGGAAGGTGATCTGCTCTGATGTATGGAGGAAGGTGATCTGGTCTGATGTATGGAGGAAGGTGATCTGGTCTGATGTATGGAGGAAGGTGATCTGGTCTGATGTATGGAGGAAGGTGATCTGGTCTGATGTATGGAGGAAGGTGATCTGGTCTGATGTATGGAGGAAGGTGATCTGGTCTGATGTATGGAGGAAGGTGATCTGCTCTGATGTATGGAGGAAGGTGATCTGCTCTGATGTATGGAGGAAGGTGCTCTGGTCTGATGTATGGAGGAAGGTGATCTGCTCTGATGTATGGAGGAAGGTGATCCGGTCTCATGTATGGAGGAAGGTGATCTGCTCTGATGTATGGAGGAAGGTGATCCGGTCTGATGTATGGAGGAAGGTGATCTGGTCTGATGTATGGAGGAAGGTGATCTGGTCTGATGTATGGAGGAAGGTGATCTGGTCTGATGTATGGAGGAAGGTGATCTGGTCTGATGTATGGAAGAAGGTGATCTGGTCTGATGTATGGAGGAAGGTGATCTGGTCTGATGTATGGAGGAAGGTGATCTGCTCTGATGTATGGAGGAAGGTGCTCTGGTCTGATGTATGGAGGAAGATGATCTGGTCTGATGTATGGAGGAAGGTGATCTGGTCTGATGTATGGAGGAAGGTGATCTGCTCTGATGTATGGAGGAAGGTGATCTGCTCTGATGTATGGAGGAAGGTGATCTGCTCTGATGTATGGAGGAAGGTGATCTGCCCTGATGTATGGAGGAAGGTGATCCGGTCTGATGTATGGAGGAAGGTGATCTGCTCTGATGTATGGAGGAAGGTGATCCGGTCTGATGTATGGAGGAAGGTGATCTGGTCTGATGTATGGAGGAAGCTGATCTGCTCTGATGTATGGAGGAAGGTGATCTGGTCTGATGTATGAAGGAAGGTGCTCTGCTCTGATGTATGGAGGAAGGTGCTCTGCTCTGATGTATGGAGGAAGGTGATCTGCTCTGATGTATGGAGGAAGGTGATCTGGTCTGATGTATGGAGGAAGGTGCTCTGATCTGATGTATGGAGGAAGGTGATCTGCTCTGATGTATGGAGGAAGGTGATCTGCTTTGATGTATGGAGGAAGGTGATCTGGTCTGATGTATGGAGGAAGGTGATCTGGTCTGATGTATGGAGGAAGGTGATCTGCTCTGATGTATGGAGGAAGGTGATCTGCTCTGATGTATGGAGGAAGGTGATCTGCTCTGATGTATGGAGGAAGGTGATCTGCTCTGATGTATGGAGGAAGGTGATCTGGTCTGATGTATGGAGGAAGGTGCTCTGCTCTGATGTATGGAGGAAGGTGATCTGCTCTGATGTATGGAGGAAGGTGATCTGCTCTGATGTATGGAGGAGGGTGATCTGGTCTGATGTATGGAGGAAGGTGATCTGGTCTGATGTATGGAGGAAGGTGCTCTGGTCTGATGTATGGAGGAAGATGATCTGGTCTGATGTATGGAGGAAGGTGATCTGCTCTGATGTATGGAGGAAGGTGATCTGGTCTGATGTATGGAGGAAGGTGCTCTGGTCTGATGTATGGAGGAAGGTGATCTGGTCTGATGTATGGAGGAAGGTGATCTGGTCTGATGTATGGAGGAAGGTGATCTGTTCTGATGTATGGAGGAAGGTGATCTGGTCTGATGTATGGAGGAAGGTGCTCTGGTCTGATGTATGGAGGAAGGTGCTCTGGTCTGATGTATGGAGGAAGGTGATCTGGTCTGATGTATGGAGGAAGGTGATCTGGTCTGATGTATGGAGGAAGGTGATCTGGTCTGATGTATGGAGGAAGGTGATCTGGTCTGATGAAAATTTAACTTTTCGACCATCAAAGAAAACGCTATGTCTGGCGCAAACCCAACACAACACATCACCCAAAGAACGCCATCCGCACTGTGAAACATGGTGGTGGCAGCATCATGCTGTGGGGATGTTTTTCAGCAGACAGGACTGGGAAACTGGTCAGAGTTGAGGGAAAGATGGATGGTGATAAATACAGGGATATTCTTGAACAAAACCTGTAGCACTCTGTGTGTGATTTGAGGCTAGGACGGAGGGTCACCTTCCAGCAGGACAACGACCCCAAACACACTGCTAAAGCAACACTTGAGTGGTTTAAGGGGAAACATGAAAATGTGTTGGAATGGCCTAGTCAAAGCCCAGACCTCAATCCAATAGAAAATCTGTGGTCAGGCTTAAAGATTGCTGTTCACAAGCGCAAACCATCCAACTTGAAGGAGCTGGAGCAGTTTTTCAAGGAGGAATGGGCAAAAATCCCAGTGGTAAGATGTGGCAACACAGAATGAATGGACAGGAATAGCTCTGTACAGAGGTTTCCCATTCATTCACAAACTGAAGCATAGTAAACAGTTAACCATGCCTCAGGTATGAATGAACAGAGTCAGTGATCAGTATGGATCAGAGACTCTATTCATTAAGACAAGGAAGGGGCCAGTAAATTACTTATTCACTGGCCCCTTCCCCACTCTCCATCCAGACAGCATCCTACACAACAGCATGAAAGGGGAGGGGGGAACCTGGCAGAGGATAGAGCAGCGGGCCCAGGGGCAGCAGGGGGAAGATAGGATAGGAGAGCCTGGTGGCAGCAGCATATAGATGAACCAATCTTTTCCATGTTCCTTCTGCAGCCGCTGAATGCCTACAGGAGGGAAAGGAGGAGAAGCGGGCATTCAGCAGCTGCAGGAGGAAGGTGGGTCACAAGGGTTCACAATTGCAACCAGGCCCCATCCTTCAGGGGGCCTGTGCAGCCCTTCTCTACACCTGGATGGGATGGACAGTGGAGACAATAACATACAGAGGAACCAATCCTTTCCATGTTCCTCCTGCAGCTGCTGAATGCCTGCGGGAGAGAGAGGAGGAGAAGCGGGCGTTCAGCAGCTGCAGGAGGAACATGGAGAGGATTGGTTCCCCTATATGTTGCTGGCTCCTCTGCCCATCCCATCCAGGTGTACAGAAGGGCTGCACAGGCCCCATGAAGGATGGGGCCGGGTTGCAATTTTGACCCCTGCAACCCCTGTACTTACACCCCTGCATAGATATCTTGATAACCCTAGATACTGAAAATTACACACTTCCTGTACCTGAGTGGCTGAATGTCACTTTTCCACTGTATCTATGGAGGGAGCCACGGTTGTCACCCTAGACTGCTCTCCTGGTATGGACTACAAATATGTCCGTATCTATATATGATACATGGAATTCATCTTTAGGCTTTTAAACTCATATATACTGTATATATATATATATATATATATATATATATATATATATATATATATATATATTTTTTTTTTTTTATTATTATTATTTTACCAGTAAACCTTCAATGCATGGCACGGGATTCCCATAGCACTCGATTAGCTGCAGAGTAATTATGTCCTTGAGTTTAGTTATTCTTTAATAGAAGCGCCTTATAAAAGAAGAGAGTGGAAAAATTGTATTGGAGAATAGTAAGCAAAGCTCCATATTTAATGTTATTTACTGAATAACTGCAATATTTTAATATGTCAAGACTCCAAAGGCCTCCTTCAAATCCACCAATGATATCCATCATAGATTACCTACCTAAATTACCATACCGCCTACACTTCCAGAAAGACAACTGCAACAACAATCTTTTTCTATCAACAGCTGTGTCTGATTATTTCAGTCATTTGTACAGCAAATTTCTTTTCCTGATTCAATACAAAGATTATTATTTGAAATATATTTTCATCATGATCTGTGTCTTCTGATGAGAAAATAGACATATGTTTCATTAGTGTCTAACCATGTACCATCAACAAACCTGCTTAATTTCCTTCTGAAGGCATCACAGCCCGAGCAATCCATTCCTGGTACGCTCAAACCGATGGGGCCGCTCAGTGTTAGACTGGCTTATACACAATGTATACGTCACTGTTCACAAGCACTTGGCTGTCTATGGATAATGGTCTAGCAACAACAAGCATAGATCTGGAAAATGTAATCTTACAAACCAGTCATTCTCAACCAGGGCCCCCTGGAAGCCTAGGGTTTCTTCAGAGTCGTCTCTGGAGGGGTTCCTTGAGATTTGGGTGTTTGGCTTCCCATTTGATGGTATCTGCACAGTTCTGAGACCAAGGAGATCTATGAGCTGTGACTGATTGACCTCTCATTTGATGGTGGCTGCACAGTTCTGAGGCCAAGGGGTTACTTGGGCTGTGGTTGATTGACTTCCCATTTGATGGTGGCTGCACAGTTCTAAGGCCAAGGTGTTCCTTGAGCTGTGGATGGTTGACCTCCCATTTGATGGTGCCTGCACAGTTCTGAGGCCAAGGGGTTCCTTGAGCTGTAGATGGTTGACCTCCCATTTGATGGTGCCTGCACAGTTCTGAGGCCAAGGGGTTCCTTGAGCTTTGGTTAACTGATCTCCCATTTGATGGTGGCTGCACAGTTCTGAGGCCAAAGGGTTGTTTGTGCTGTGGCTGATTGACCTCCCATTTGATAGTGCCTGCATAGTTCTGAGGCCAAGGGGTCCCTTGGGCAGTGGCGGATTGCACTTCCATTTAATGATGCCTGCACAGTTCTGGGGCCAAGGGGTTGCTTAAGCTTTGGTTGATTGACCTCCCGTTTGATGGTGCCTGCACAGTTCTGAGGTCAAGGGGTTACTTGGGCTGTGGATGACTGACTTCCCATTTAATGGTAGCTGCACAGGTCTGGGGCCAAGGGGTTGCTTGAGCTTTGGTTGCTCGACCTCCCGTTTGATGGTGTCCGCACAGTTCTGAGGCCTAGGGGTTACTTGGGCCGTGGATGACTGACTTCACATTTAATGGTAGCTGCACAGGTCTGGGGCCAAGGGTTGGCTTGAGCTTTGGTTGATTGACTGCCAATTTGATGGTGACTGCATAGTTCTGAGGCCAAGGGGTTCTTTGAGCTGTGGATGGTTGACCTCCCATTTGATGGTGCCTGCACAGTTCTGAGGCCAAGGGGTTCCTCGAGCCTTGGTTAACTGACCTCCCATTTGATGGTGGCTGCAAAGTTCTTGGGCCAAGGGGTTCCTTGAGCTGTGACTGATTAACCTCCCGTTTGATAGTGCCCGCATAGTTCTGGGGCCAAGGGGTCCCTTGGGCAGGCGCAGATTGCACTTCCATTTAATGATGCCTGCACAGTTCTGGGGCCAAGGGGTTGCTTGAGCTTTGGTTGATTGACCTCCCGTTTGATGGTGCCTGCACAGTTCTGAGGTCAAGGGGTTACTTGGGCTGTGGATGACTGACTTCCCATTTAATGGTAGCTGCAACGGTCTGGGGCCAAGGGGTGGCTTGAGCTTTGGTTGCTCAACCTCCCATTTGATGGTGCCTGCACAGTTCTGAGGCCTAGGGGTTACTTGGGCCGTGGATGACTGACTTCCCATTTAATGGTAGCTGCACAGGTCTGGGGCCAAGGGTTGGCTTGAGCTTTGGTTGATTGACTGCTAATTTGATGGTGACTGCATAGTTCTGAGGCCAAGGGGTTCTTTGAGCTGTGGATGGTTGACCGCCCATTTGATTGTGCCTGCACAGTTCTGAGGCCAAGGGGTTCCTCGAGCCTTGGTTAACTGACCTCCCATTTGATGGTGGCTGCACAGTTCTGAGGCCAAGAGGTTCCTTGAGCTGTGACTGATTAACCTCCCATTTGATAGTGCCTGCATAGTTCTGGGGCCAAGGGGTCCCTTGGGCAGTGGCGGATTGCACTTCCATTTAATGATGCCTGCACAGTTCTGGGGCCAAGGGGTTGCTTGAGCTTTGGTTGCTCAACCTCCCGTTTGATGATGCCTGCACAGTTCTGAGGCCTAGGTGTTACTTGGGCCGTGGGTGACTGACTTCCCATTTAATGGTAGCTGCACAGGTCTGGGGCCAAGGGTTGGCTTGAGCTTTGGTTGATTGACCGCCAATTTGATGGTGACTGCATAGTTCTGAGACCAAGGGGTTATTTGGGTTTTGGATGATTGACTTCCCATTTTATGGTGGCTGCACAGTTCTGAGGCCAAGGGGTTGTTTGTACTGTGGCTGATTGACCTCCTATTTGATGGTGCCTGCTCAGTTTTGAGGCCAACACCACTTGGCAGAGCCAGAGGTATATCCACCAATGATTTTTTTTTAGCTATATAAGGTGGCATACTGACCATTACTGTAAGGGTGGGGTGGGGGGCATCCTTGCCCCTGGCCACCAAGGTAAGGGTCAATTTTCCCAATTAATAAATTTTAGAAGGCATTTCTCTAGACCTGAACATTATTTCAAGGGTTCCTCTAGTTTAACAAAAAGTGGAAAAAGGGGCGTTCCAGAATAATGAAAAATGTCAACATGAAAACTGTTGCAAAAATGTTCAGTTTCTGCCTAGAAAAGTAAAAAAAAAAAAAAAAAAAAACTCCTCTACACAGAGGCTGGCTTTTATTTCAAAAAGCTCAGTTGGATGTAAAGATTGGGGCCACAATAGGTGCTGAGAAAAGGTCTTGTGTAAAATTAGGAAACGATCTGCTCATGTGGTGGTCAGTCTGATGTTTCTCAGCAAAGCAATTATCATTTAAAATAATTTTCTGTTCATATGAAAGAGCGAAAAATTATAATTTAGCCATTTCTAATAGACTTTTCTCCTGCCTATCATCTCAGCTACTTATTTTTCAGGATTATTTCATCTCCATATACTCAAGCACTGGATTCAGAAGCCCACCACGACCCTGTGGCTGCATCCTCAAATCGGTCAGAGATAGACAGATGTCTTAATTCCCACTGCCCATCCGTGAGAAAGGCAAACATTCATTTACAGCATTATTCGTTTTAATATTTCTTGTATCTTGGGGCGCCAATGTCTTTTCCAATAATTGTTTCCCCCGATTTTTTTATTCTTATTACTATGCTCTGGCTGCACACTGTTGAACGACTCAGCTGAATGACTCAGAAGAGAGACAACACCTTCCCCTCCTCATCTCCTACCAGAGATGGCGCTGTCTAGCTCAGGTAGTGCTGGGCTTTCCTATTAGTATTGCACTGTACACACAAAATCATGGAAGCAATCTTTGTTAACGTGAAACTCAACTCTCTCTCAATCAATATGAACTATTTTTAACCATTATGCTACTAGCATTAGTAAATTTATAGGAAGGTATTTTATATTTACTGGTTTTATTTATTTTATTTTTTTAAACATTTCTTCAGTTACTTCCTGGTTTCTGGCCTAGGCCAAATTTATATCATACATTCAAGGAGTCTTCATGGGACGAGGGACTCAGCTAAGCACACCCTTCTGCCTGCATGCCTGAGCTAAGGGCTGATGGGAGAATTCAATTGGTGCTAAGGTCAGTGGGAAGAATGTTCCTTACATTGGTGATCAGAGGGAAGAATGTTCCTTACATTGGTGATCAGTGGGAAGAATGTTCCTTACATTGGTGATCAGTGAGAAGAATGTTCCTTACATTGGTGATCAGTGAGAAGAATGTTCCTTACATTGGTGATCAGTGGGAAGAATGCTCCTTACATTGGTGATCAGTGAGAAGAATGTTCCTTACATTGGTGATCAGTGAGAAGAATGTTCCTTACATTGGTGATCGGTGAGAAGAATGTTCCTTACATTGGTGATCAGTGAGAAGAATGTTCCTTACATTGGTGGTCAGTGAGAAGAATGTTCCTTACATTGGTGATCAGTGGGAAGAATGTTCCTTACATTGGTGATCAGTGAGAAGAATGTTCCTTACATTGGTGATCAGTGGGAAGAATGTTCCTTACATTGGTGATCAGTGAGAAGAATGTTCCTTACATTGGTGATCAGTGAGAAGAATGTTCCTTACATTGGTGATCAGTGAGAAGAATGTTCCTTACATTGGTGATCAGTGAGAAGAATGTTCCTTACATTGGTGATCAGTGAGAAGAATGTTCCTTACATTGGTGATCAGTGGGAAGAATGTTCCTTACATTGGTGATCAGTGAGAAGAATGTTCCTTACATTGGTGATCAGTGAGAAGAATGTTCCTTACATTGGTGATCAGTGAGAAGAATGTTCCTTACATTGGTGATCAGTGAGAAGAATGTTCCTTACATTGGTGATCAGTGAGAAGAATGTTCATTACATTGGTGATCAGTGAGAAGAATGTTCATTACATTGGTGATCAGTGGGAAGAATGTTCCTTACATTGGTGATCAGTGGGAAGAATGTTCCTTACATTGGTGATCAGTGGAAAGAATGTTCCTTACATTGGTGATCAGTGAGAAGAATGTTCCTTACATTGGTGATCAGTGAGAAGAATGTCCCTTACATTGGTGATCAGTGAGAAGAATGTTCCTTACATTGGTGATCAGTGAGAAGAATGTTCCTTACATTGGTGATCAGTGAGAAGAATGTTCCTTACATTGGTGATCAGTGAGAAGAATGTTCCTTACATTGGTGATCAGTGAGAAGAATGTTCCTTACATTGGTGATCAGTGAGAAGAATGTTCCTTACATTGGTGATTAGTGAGAAGAATGTTCCTTACATTGGTGATCAGTGAGAAGAATGTTCCTTACATTGGTGATCAGTGAGAAGAATGTTCCTTACATTGGTGATCAGTGGGAAGAATGTTCCTTACATTGGTGATCAGTGAGAAGAATGTTCCTTACATTGGTGATCAGTGAGAAGAATGTTCCTTACATTGGTGATCAGTGAGAAGAATGTTCCTTACATTGGTGATCAGTGAGAAGAATGTTCCTTACATTGGTGATCAGTGGGAAGAATGTTCCTTACATTGGTGATCAGTGGGAAGAATGTTCCTTACATTGGTGATCAGTGAGAAGAATGTTCCTTACATTGGTGATCAGTGAGA
This sequence comes from Lithobates pipiens, assembly GCF_037356315.1. NCBI lineage: Eukaryota > Metazoa > Chordata > Amphibia > Anura > Ranidae > Lithobates > Lithobates pipiens. The sequence continues at coordinate 241,557,021 of NW_027507787.1, forward strand.
AGAATGTTCCTTACATTGGTGATCAGTGAGAAGAATGTTCCTTACATTGGTGATCAGTGGGAAGAATGTTCCTTACATTGGTGATCAGTGGGAAGAATGCTCCCTATGTTGGTAGTCAATGGGAACTATGCTCCTTACATTGGTGATCAGTGGGAAGAATCCATGTGCCCGGCATCTACAGTACCTGACCGCGAGAGCGTGTTTCCATTGTCCTATTGCAGCGAGCGTGGGAAAGAAGCGACAATGTCCCCTCTCGGCATGGGTTCCCCCCCAGGGGCATGCTGAGACTGGGACGTCATAAGGGGCGGGGTCACCACCCCTATGCCTATATAACTCGTTGCGCACCTCGCGCGCGGTATTACAGCGGGAGAGAGCATTGTGTCAACATCGGAAGAAGAGAAGAGGAAAGAAGGACTCAGAAGACCAGGCCGCCGCTAGCAAAAGAGCTGGAAGAAGATAGCGGAGGAGCCTGGAAGAAGAACCAGAGAGCGCGAGAAGAGGCCAGAGAGAGTGGAGAAGAACCGGAGAGTGGGAGAAGAGGCCGGAGAGCGTGAAGGAGTTGGAAGAGCCCCTGGGAGCTGCCTAATAAATTACTTTAAAAACCTGTCTAGTGTGTTTTTTTTATTGACACTTTTTCCCCCAGGTGAATGGGTAGGCGGTACGATGTAACCCGTACTCATTCACATAGGGTGGGGGGCCGGGATCGGTGGGCCCCCTTATTAAAGGGGCTCTCGGATTTCGATAAGCCCCCCGCCCGCAGACCCCGACAACCAACGGCCAGGGTTGTCGGGAAGAGGCCCTTGTCCTTATCAACATGGGGACAAGGGCGCCTCCCTTCCCCAAAGCACCCACCCCCCCATGTCGAGGGCATGTGGTCTGGTACGGTTTGGGGGGGGGGGGGCGCTCGCTCGTCCCCACCCTCTTTCCTGACCAGCCGGGCTGCATGCTTGGATAAGGGTCTGCTATGGATTTTGGGGGGGACCCCCATGCCGTTTTATCAGCGTAGGGGGTTCCCCTTAAAATCTATACCAGACCTTAGGGCCTGGTATGCTCTTGGAGGGGGAACCCATGCCGGTTTTTTATTTAAAATTTGGCATGGAGTTCTTCCTCAGGATTCATACCAAACACAGTGCCTGGTATTGGCAGGGATCCAAGCTGGATCCCCGCACCAGTGTGAACCCGGCCTCAATGTCAGCAATGCTTGTCGCTCATTGGGAAAGGAAAAAACAAATTTTTAATTTTCTGATGCGAGCCGGCTCGGCGCTGGCTCCCGTGACGGGGCTCGCAGGGTGGCAACACAATATTGACACAATAACGCGGTCACCTACTGTAATCTAAATGCAGGGTGCTGGACGCTTGGATTTCAAAAATAGGTGAACTCGGGGCACAGAGCACTGTGCCCTGAGCCCACCCAGTTGTGTGACAATAGTGTCAGAAACCATGAATCAGACTGAGACAGAAATACAATTAAATCGCACTTGTTTATTAAATAAAAGATAAATAGAGAAAGTGTAGTCAAAGCATAGCCAGAGTCCAGTAACCGGATCGAGTAGTCAGCCAGGCCAGAAGTCAGGGATCCAAGTAGAGCAACAGCAAGCAGGATAAGAAGCCAGAAGGGATGTTAGCAAGCCAGTCTTGTGATCCGCGCTATAGCCAAATGACGGCTACAGCGCGGACCTGCTTTGCTGGGACGACGTCTATCGACGTCGTCCCGTGCAAGAGCGGCCTGCGCGTACCCCGAGGGGCGCGCGCGGCGCGCTCTGCGAGTCTATGAGACTCGCCTGATCACAGATCAGAGCAAGGGGTCGATCCCGACCCCTTGCCACGTGATCAGCTGTCAGCCAATGACAGCTGATCATGTGATCACAACAGAGCCGGTAATCGTCTATTTTTCCTCCTCGCGCTGATAGCGCGAGGAGAAAAAAAAAAAGCCGATCACCGGCGGCCGTGAGAAGGACTTCAGTCCCGATCACGGTGAGCTGGGGCCAAGTCATCAGTGCCCACCTGCCCCCTGCCAGTGCCACCTAATTATAGTAAAAGTGCCACCCATCAGTACCACCCCTTAGTGCCCATAGTGCCACCCATTAGTGTCCATAGTGCCACCCATCAGTACCCATAGTGCCACCTATCAGTGCCCACAGTGCCACCTATTAGTGCCCACAATCTGCCTCAACAACAGTGCTGCACTACCTGCCTGGAGTTTGCATGTTCTCCCTGTGCCTGCGTGGGTTTCCTCCGGTTTCTTCCCACACTCCAAAGACATGCTGGTAGGTTAATTGGCTTCTGTCCAAAATTAATTAAAACTAGTATATGAAGGGGGACCTTGGATTGTGGGCTCATTGAGGGTAGGGACCAATGTGAGTGTACAATGTACAGAGATAGGGGCAATTGTAGACATTCAGGTTGAACTGGATGGACTGGTGTCTTTATTCAACCTTACTAACTATGAAACATATCAGTGCCACCTATCAGTGCCCATCAGTCCCATCTATCAGTGGTACCTATCCGTGCCCATCCGTGCCATCTTATCTGTGCCCATCTGTGCCCATCTTTGCCCATCAGTGCTGCCTTATCTGTGCCCATCAGTGCTGCCTTATCTGTGCCTATCGGTGCCACCTTAACCATTCCTATCAGTGCCCACCAGTGCCGCCTCATCAGCGCATTTCAATGAAGGAGAAAAATTACCTGTTTGCAAAACTATCTAACTAACTAACAAACTATTAAACATAAGTATAAAATTAAGGAAAAACCGCGCTCAACAACGGTGGGAAGTAGGAAAGGATAGCAATAACAGTGGCTACGGCCAAATACTAATTATATCATTAGGTTGCTGCCACCCACAAAGAAAGAAACTCCAATAGGTGTTTCCTCCAAAAAATAGAACAATATGGTAACCGGGGTAATTGGCGCTACCTACAAATAAAACTCCTTATATGTATGTATATCAATATATGATCCCGAATATATCATGCATTCATCTTAAAGAATATATATATAATAAAAGAAGGTATAACCCCAAAAAACTGCTATTCTGCGATTTTTAATTTACAAGCTACTCAGATGTCCCAAAAAACAACAAAATTCCTACTGTAGATTAATTCCTGAGATTGACAGATAGTTAGCGCCAATTACCCCGGTTACCATATTGTTCTAAACTATTAAACATGATTTTTTTTTTTTTATTATTTTACTTTTTTTTTTATTTGTTTAGCAAAAAATAAAACTCCGAGCTGTAACTAAATACCACCAAAAGAAAGCTCTATTTGTGGGAAAAAAATGATAAAAATTTAATTTGGGTACAGTGTTGTATGGCCGCGCAATTGTCATTCAAAGTGCATCAGCGCTGAAAGCTGAAAATTGGTCTGGGCAGGAGGGGGGGGGGGGGGGTTTAAGTGCCCAGTAAGCAAGTGGTTAAACAGAACAGCAGGAGATGGTTTCTTGTGATGTGACCAAGGCGAAGGCAGAGGTGAAGTGAGCTGGACAGCTTTAAGTAGGCAGGTCAGACGAGCTGGATAAGGAACAGCTGGTAACTGTGGAGAGAGATGGGAGCTGGCAATTAGCTGACAGCTGAGCAGCCAGCCCAGAGGAGGAAGGGCTAAGCCAGCCCTGACAAATAGCGAATTAATATTCACTATTGTCTTCCTGCTTCTCCACCTGGCCAATCAGGAAACGGGTCTTAACACCCGACTGGCCGAGAGGAGAAGCGGCCGTATTAGCTACCGTGGAGGGGACACAGGGGAAAGCCGCCAAAGCTGCCCGCGAGCTAGATGGGGTAAGTACGGGGCTGGTGGGGGGACAGGCGAGTGGCGGGGGGGGGGGTGGTGTTTGGTTTGCAGATCGACCAAAGCGACGGGGGGGGGGAGGGGATTTTGACTGGAACACCAGCCGCCACTGGAAAATGCAGGCGCTGGATGGAGGTGAAGGTTATAAATAATTCACCACATGGACTCAGGACAAGCATGGAGGGGGCAGCAAAAATCAGAGGCCTGAGACAGAACTCACCATCTGGGTCAGTAGCGTCACTCAGGGGTTGGTGTCACCTGGTGTGGTAAAACATGATGTCATACACCCCCCCCAATCCAGCGGGCTCTTGTCTGTCCTGTCTAGCCCCCCATCCCGGTCGTGCTCTTAGCCTGCCATAGGGCCCTGCGGGCTAGTTTGGGGCCAGCACAGAGTGGGGTGACACCATCGCGATCGAACACCCGTCTGCCAGCCGTCGTGTCACCCAAGTGCGGTCTGCACCCCGCACACCCCTATAGTGTCGCCACTGATCTGGGTACAGACAGCTCCCGGGCTTTGTGTAATGATTGTGCTGCAGTCTTGGAAGAGTTAATACCCCCCTAGGCTGTGTGTGTGGCATGCTGGTATAATATGACAGCACAAGAAGGTCATTATAGGCCATGAGTAGTGATGAGGCTCCCGCAGTCCTGGAAGAGTTAATAAACCCCCCCCCCCCCCCCCCCAGGCAGTGTGTGGTACAATGTTAACACACCGGTGTCATAATAGAGCATGTGTCATTAATGGTGATCTGCCGTCCTGGAAGAGTTAATACCCCCCACTAGGCAGAGTGTGGCACAATATGGATACAATATGACAGCACTAATACCCCAGGTTCATAGATGATCTGTAGTCATGGTGCCGCAATACTGGAAGAGTTAATGCCCCCCCCCCCCCAAAGAAAGTTTGTGGTACATGGATACAATATGAAAGCACTAATGTACAAGGCATTATAACAGAATATGGGGTTGATTTACTTAAAGCGGAGTTCCGTTTAACCACTTGCTTACTGGGCACTTAAACCCCCCTCCTGCCCAGACCAATTTTCAGCTTTCAGCGCTGATGCACTTTGAATGACAATTGCGCGGTCATACAACACCGTACCCAAATGAAATTTTTATCATTTTTTTCCCACACATAGAGCTTTCTTTTGGTGGTATTTAATTACAGCTGGGAGTTTTATTTTTTGCTAAACAAACAAAAAAAGATGCAAAATAACAAAACCAAAAAAAATCATGTTTAATAGTTTGTTATAAAATTTTGCAAACAGGTCATTTTTCTCCTTCATTGAAGTGCGCGGATGAGGCGGCACTGGTGGGCACTGATAGGCATAGTTAAGGCGGCACTAATAGGCACAGATAAGGTGGCACCGATAGGCACAGATAAGGCAGTACTGATGGGCACAGATAAGGTAGCACTGATGGGCAAAGATGGGCACAGATAAGATGGCACGGATGGGTGGCATGGATGGGTGGCACTAAGGGGCACTGATAGGTACCACTGATAGATGGGACTGATGGGCACTGATAGGTGGCACTAATAGGTGGCTCTGATAGGTGGCACTGCTGGGCACTGATGGGCACTGGTAGATGACACTGATGGGCACGGATATGTGGCACTGGGGTGCAGCACCGTTGTTGAGGCAGATTGTGGGTGGCACTGTGGGCACTGCTGGGTGGCAATGTGGGCACTGCTGGGTGGCCATTACAGGGGGCACTTATTTATTCCTGAGGGGGGCAGGTGGGCACTAGTAAGCTGGCCGTGATCGAGACTGATGTCCCAATTACGGCCGCCGGTGATCGGCTCTTTTTTTTTCTCCTCGCGCTGACAGCGCAAGGAGAAAAAAAAAAGAGGAATAATAGCCGATTGCCGACTCCGTTGTATCACATGATCAGCTGTCATTGGCTGACAGCTGATCACGTGGTAAGGGTCGGGATCGACCCCTTGCTCGGATCCGTGATCAGGCGAGTCTCATAGACTCGCCGATCACAGGGCGCGCAGGCCGCTCGTGCACGGGACGAGGTCAATAGACGTAGTCCCGGCAAAGGAGGTCCGCGCTGTAGCCGTCATTTGGCTACAGCGCGGGTCTCAAGTGGTTAAACAAAAAAATAAAAAATTTAAGTCAGCGGCTACAAATATTGCAGCTGCTGACTTATAATATTATAATAATCGGGCACTTACCTGTCCCAGGGTGCAGCGATGTGGGGGATGGAAGCCCCGCTCATCTCTCCCTCTGCTCTGCGGCACCAGCATTTTAACTGTGGGCCCCCAGCTGTGGCTTTCACAGCCGGGCACCCACTGCGCATGCGCGCCGTGACCGGTCCCAGATGATCACCTAGAGGGGGGGGGGGGAAGAGGTGATCTCCATTCCTGCGCCGAGGGAAGTGACGCCAGGAGCCCAGGCGCTGAAGGACGCAGATTTCAAGGGACCACATAGCAACAGCCATAAAAATATTTTTTTTTCCAAATGTTTTATTTTTTTCATGCACATTAATAAAAAAAAAAAATATTTTCATTTTATTTATTTTTTAGGGGGGGGGGACTCCACTTTAAGGCAAATAGACTGTGCCCTTCGCCCTTGGCAAATGCAGTTGCTCCAGAGCTTAGTAAATGAGATAAAGCTTCACTTTGCAAAGAATAGACAATCACGTGCAAGGGAAAATAAAATCTTTTTTTTTTTTTTTTTGCTTGCACGTGATTGGATGATGGAAGTCAGCAGAGCTTCTGGTCATGTACTAAGCCCTTTACTTTGCAAAGTATACAGTCTATTTTCCTTAAGTATATCAACCCCTATGTGTAGTGATGGTGCTCCTGCGTTCTTGGAAGAGTTAATACCCCCCCCCCCCCCCCCCCCGTGGCAGTGTGTGGCACATTGATATAATATGACAGCACTAATGGTTATTGGTTGAACTGGATGGACTTGTGTCTTTTTTCCGCCATACTAGGGGGTTCTTTACGAAAGGCAAATACACTTTGCACTACAAGTGCACTTGGAAGTGCAGTCGCTGTAAATCTAAGGGGTAGCGCTGAAATGAAGGGAAGCTCTGCTAATTTTATCATCCAATCATGTGCAAGCTAAAATGCTGTTTTTTATTTTCCTTGCATGTCCCCCCTCGGATCTACAGCGACTTTACTTCCAAGTGCACTATCAGTGCAAAGTGGATTTTCCTTTAGTAAATAGTATTGTACCAGTCTCATAAAACTAGACCATGTGCCAGTGATGATGCTTTAGTAAATCAACCCCTATGTGTACTGGTGCCCCTACAGTCTTGGAAGAGTTAATACCCCCTAGGCAGTGTATGGCCCATTGATATAATCTGACAGCACTAATGTACCAGTCTCATAATAGACCATCTGTAGTCATGGTGCTTCAGTACTTGAAGAGTTAATACCTCCCTAGGCAGCTTGTTGTAGGTGGACATAGTATGACAGCACTACAGGTTCATTATAGGCCATGTGTAGTGATGGTGATCTTCAGTCTTGGAAGAGTTAATGCCCCCCCCCCCCCCCGGCAGTGTGTGGTACATGGATACAATATGAGAGCATGAATACCCCAGGCTCAGTACTGGAAGAGTTAATACCCCCCACCACCCCCCAAGGGGTAGCTTGTTGTACATGGATACAATATGACAGCACTAATACCCCAGGTTCAGTACTGGAAGAGTTAATACCCCCCACCACCCCCCAAGGGGCAGCTTTTTGCACACGGATACAATATGACAGCACTAATACCCCAGGTTCAGTACTGGAAGAGTTAATACCCCCCACCACCCCCCAAGGGGCAGCTTTTTGCACACGGATACAATATGACAGCACTAATACCCCAGGTTCAGTACTGGAAGAGTTAATACACCCCACCACCCACACTAAGGGGCAGCTTGTTGTATATGGATACAATATGACAGCACTTATACCCCAGGTTCAGTACTGGAAGAGTTAATACCCCCCCAAGGTGCAGCTTGTTGTACATGGATACAATATGACAGCACTAATACCCCAGGTTCAGTACTGGAAGAGTTAATACCCCCCCACCACCCCCCAAGGGGCAGCTTGTTGCACATGGATACAATATGACAGCACTAATACCCCAGGTTCAGTACTGGAAGAGTTAATACCCCTCATTACCCACCCCCCCCCCCCCACACACACACACACAAAGTGCAGCTTGTTGTACATGGATACAATATGACAGCACTAATACCCCAGGTTCAGTACTGGAAGAGCTAATACCCCCCCCCACCCCCCAAGGGGCAGCTTGTTGAACATGGATACAATATAACAGAACTAATACCCCAGGTTCATTACTGGAAGAGTTAATACCCCCCATTACCCCCCCAAGGGGCAGCTTGTTGTACATGGATACAATATGACAGCACTAATATCCCAGGTTCATTACTGGAAGAGTTAATACCCCCCACCACCCCCCAAGGGGCAGCTTGTTGCACATGGATACAATATGACAGCACTAATACCCCAGGTTCAGTAATGGAAGAGTTAATGCCCCTCATTACCCCCCCCCCCCCACACACACACACACAAAGTGCAGCTTGTTGTACATGGATACAATATGACAGCACTAATACCCCAGGTTCAGTACTGGAAGAGTTAATACCCCCCACCACCCCCCAAGGGGCAGCTTGTTGAACATGGATACAATATAACAGCACTAATACCCCAGGTTCATTACTGGAAGAGTTAATAGCCCCCATTACCCCCCCCAGGGGCAGCTTGTTGTACATGGATACAATATGCCAGCACTAATACCCCAGGTTCATTACTGGAAGAGTTAATACCCCCACCACCCCCCAAGGGGCAGCTTGTTGCGCATGGATACAATATGACAGCACTAATACCCCAGGTTCAGTACTGGAAGAGTTAATACCCCTCATTACCCACCCCCCCCCCACACACACACACACACAAAGTGCAGCTTGTTGTACATGGATACAATATGACAGCACTAATACCCCAGGTTCAGTACTGGAAGAGCTAATACCCCCCCCACCCCCCAAGGGGCAGCTTGTTGAACATGGATACAATATAACAGCACTAATACCCCAGGTTCATTACTGGAAGAGTTAATACCCCCCATTACCCCCCCAAGGGGCAGCTTGTTGTACATAGATACAATATGACAGCACTAATACCCCAGGTTCATTACTGGAAGAGTTAATACCCCCCACCACCCCCCAAGGGGCAGCTTGTTGCACATGGATACAATATGACAGCACTAATACCCCAGGTTCAGTAATGGAAGAGTTAATGCCCCTCATTACCCCCCCCCCCCCCCCCCCACACACACACACAAAGTGCAGCTTGTTGTACATGGATACAATATGACAGCACTAATACCCCAGGTTCAGTACTGGAAGAGTTAATACCCCCCACCACCCCCCAAGGGGCAGCTTGTTGAACATGGATACAATATAACAGCACTAATACCCCAGGTTCATTACTGGAAGAGTTAATAGCCCCCATTACCCCCCCAGGGGCAGCTTGTTGTACATGGATACAATATGACAGCACTAATACCCCAGGTTCATTACTGGAAGAGTTAATACCCCCCACCACCCCCCAAGGGGCAGCTTGTTGCGCATGGATACAATATGACAGCACTAATACCCCAGGTTCAGTACTGGAAGAGTTAATGCCCCTCATTACCCCCCCCCCCCACACACACACACAAAGTGCAGCTTGTTGTACATGGATACAATATGACAGCACTAATACCCCAGGTTCAGTACTGGAAGAGTTAATACCCCCCATTACCCCCCCAAGGGGCAGCTTGTTGTACATGGATACAATATGACAGCACTAATACCCCAGGTTCATTACTGGAAGAGTTAATACCCCCCATCCTAAGGGTCAGCTTGTTGTACATGGATACAATATGACAGCACTAATACCCCAGGTTCATTACTGGAAGAGTTAATGCCCCCCATTACCCCCCCCCCCCCCCCCAAGAGGCAGCTTGTTCTACATGGGTACAATATGACAGCACTAATACCCCAGGTTCAGTACTGGAAGAGCTAATACCCCCCACCACCCCCCAAGGGGCAGCTTGTTGTACATGGATACAATATGACAGCACTAATACCCCAGGTTCAGTACTGGAAGAGTTAATACCCCCCACCACCCCCCAAGGGGCAGCTTGTTGTACATGGATACAATATGACAGCACTAATCTATCAGGTTCATAATAGGCCATGTGCCAGTGATGGGGCTCCTGCAGTCTTGGAAGAGTTAATACCACCATAGGCAGACGGATACAATATGTCAGCGCTAAAAAAATAATAAAATTGAATAATAATAGATCATCTATAATCATTAGCCATGGTGCTGCAATATTGGAAGAGTTAATACCCACCTTGGCAGCTTGTTGTACATGGACACAAATACAAATAAATAGTAAAAATAAAGACAACTTAAATATAGCAGACTCATAATAAATGATGTGTAGTTATGGAGCTGCAGTCATGGAAGAGTTAATACCCCCTTGGCAGTGTATGGCACATTGATATAGTGTGACAGCCCTGATGTACCAGGTCCATAATAAACTGTGTGATTGTGTAGTGATGATGCTGCAGTCATGATAGAGTTAATACCCCCCCCCCCCCCCCCCCCAGTGTATGGCACACTGATATATTACCCGAATACACCAAACCATATGCCAGCGATGGTGCTCCTGCAGTCTTGGAAGAGTTAATACCCCCCCTCCCCTCCCACCCCCTCCCCAGGCAGTGTGATGTACATTGATATAGTATGACAATGCTGGTATGTTAGGCTCATTATAGACCATGTGCCAGTAATGGTGATCTGCAGTCTTGGAAGAGTTATACCCCCCCTGGGCAATGTGTGGCACATGGATACAATATGACAGCAGCACTAATACCCCAGTGACACTAATCTATCTATTGATATGTTAAGATAATGAATGATAATACACCAGATTCAGAATAGACCATGTGTAGTGATGTAGTAGTGTGGGGCTCCTGCAGCCCTGGAAGGGTTAAATCCCCCTAGGCAATGTATGGAACATTGATGTCAAATGACAGCAATAATGTACCGGGATCATTATAGACCATGGGTAGTAATAGGGCTCAGAAGGGTTAATACCCCCCCCCCCCCCACCCCGACCCATGCAATATGTGACACTATTGATATAATAAGGCAATACACTTTTCAAAGAGCTTAGTAAATGATTGGGAGCTCTGTTGACTTCCATCATCCAATCATATGCCGGCAAAAATGCATATATATATATATATATATATATATATATATATATATATATATATATATATATATATATATATATATATATATATATATATATATATATATATATATATATATATATATATACAGTATATATATTTTTTTTATGTATTTTCCTTGCATGTGATTAGGTATTCTTTGCAAATTAAAGATCCCCCTCATTTACTAAGCTCTGGAGCAATTGCACTAGCAGAGTGCACAGTCTAGTTGCCTTTAGTAAATCAACCCCAATGTGTAATGATGGTGCTCCTACAGGCATGGAAGAGTTAATACCCCCCCAGGCAGTTGTAAATTGATAATATATGACAGCACTAATACACCAGGTTCGTTATAGACCATGCGTAGTGATGGTGCTGGTCCTGGAAGAGTTAATACACCCCCCCCCCCCCCCTGCAATGTGTGGCATACTGGCATTGATCTAATGAGACATATAGACAATGTATCAGGTTTATAATAGACTGGTCCTGGAGGAGTTAATACCCCCCCCCCCCATGCAATGTGGGGCATACTGGCATTGATATAATGAGACATAAAGACAATGTATCAGGTTTATAATAGACTGGTCCTGGAAGAGTTAATACCCCCCCCCCCCCCCCCCATGCAATGTGGGGCATACTGGCATTGATATAATGAGACATAGAGCTAATGTATCAGGTTTATAATAGACTGGTCCTGGAAGAGTTAATACCCCCCCCCCCCCCCCCCCCATGCAATGTGTGGCATACTGGCATTGATCTAATGAGACATAAAGACAATGTATTAGGTTTATAATAGACTGGTCCTGGAAGAGTTAATACCCCCCCCCCCCCCCCCCCCATGCAATGTGTGGCATACTGGCATTGGTAGAATGAGACATAAAGACAATGTATCAGATTTATAATAGACCATGTGCAGTGCTGGTGCTGGCCCTGGAAGAGTTAATACCCCCCCCCCCCCCCCCAGGCAGGGTACAGCCCATTGATGTGACAGCACTAATGTGCCCGGCTCATAATAAGACCATGTGTAGTGATGGGGGTCCTGGAAGAGTTAACCCCCCCAGGCAGTGTGAGCTCCATGGATACAATGTGATGCCTCCTCTATATATTCTTCTTCCTCCTCCTTCCAGCTGCTGCAACTTCCAGCCATGCAGCTCAGTCCATGCGATGGAATACAGAAGAGTCCTGCGGGGGTCCACATTCCAATATTCACCCCCCCCCCCCATGAAGCAGAATCCCCTCCAATATATCATCCATGGAGAGCCATCCGGAGTGATGGGGGGAGCTGCACTGTGCAACCTGAGTGTGCTGAGCCCAGCCACACTCCATGCATCCCTATGATAGGAAAACCTTCCCAAAATCCTGCCTGTGCTTGCCACCCCCTGCCCCCAGAGAGACCCCCTCTTCCAGGCATCCCTGTGCTGGGGGGGGGGGCTGAGCCCAGGAGGAGCCACTGGAGGTGCAGGGGGAGCTGAGCCCAGGAGGGGGCCCTGGAGGTTCAGGGGGAGCTGAGCTCAGGAGGGGGCCCTGGAGGTTCAGGGGGAGCTGAGCTCAGGAGGGGCCCCTGGAGGTTCAGGGGGAGCTGAGCTCAGGAGGGGCCCCTGGAGGTGCAGGGGGAGCTGAGCCCAGGACGGGGCCCTGGAGGTTTAGGGGAAGCTGAGCTCAGGATGGGCCCCTGGAGGTTCAGGGGGAGCTGAGCCCGGGGGGGGGGGGCCCTGGAGGTTCAGGGGGAGCTGAGCTCAGGAGGGGGCCCTGGAGGTTCAGGGGGAGCTGAGCCCAGGAGGGGGCCCTGGAGGTTCAGGGGGAGCTGAGCTCAGGAGAGGCCCCGGAGGTGCAGGGGGAGCTGAGCCCAGGACGGGGCCCTGGAGGTTTAGGGGAAGCTGAGCTCAGGATGGGCCCCTGGAGGTTCAGGGGGAGCTGAGCCCAGGAGGGGCCCCTGGAGGTGCAGGGGGAGCTGAGCCCAGAAGGGGGCCCTGGAGGTGCAGGGGGAGCTGAGCCCAGAAGGGGGCCCTGGAGGTGCAGGGGGAGCTGAGCTCAGGAAGGGCCCCTGGGGGTGCAGGGGGAGCTGAGCTCAGGAGGGGCTCCTGCAGGTGCAAGGGGAGCTGATCTCAGGAGGGGCCCCTAGAAGAGCAGGGGGAACTGAGTCCAGGATGGGCCCCTGGATGTGCTGTGGAGAGCTGAGCCCAGGTGGAGCCCCTGGAGGGAGCCGAGTCCAGGTGAGGCTCCTAGATGTGCTGTGGAGTGCTGAGCCCAGACGGGGCCACTAGAGGTGCCGGGGGAGTTGAGCCCAGGAGGGGCCCCTAGAAGAGCAGAGGGAACTGAGTCCAGGAGGGGCTCCTGTAGGTGCAGGAGGAGCTGAGATCAAGAGAGGCCCCTAGAAGAGCAGGGGGAACTGAGTCCAAGAGGGGCTCCTGGATGTGCTGTGGAGAGCTGAGCCCAGGTGGGGCCCCTAGAGGTGCAAGGGAGCTGAGCCCAGGAGGGGATCCTGCAGGTGCAGGGGAGCTGAGCCCAGGAGGGGATCCTGCAGGTGAAGGGGAGCTGAGCCCAGGAGGGGATCCTGCAGGTGCAAGGGAGCTGAGCCCAGGAGGGGGCCCTAGAAGAGCATGGGGAACTGAGCCCAGGAGGGGATCCTGCAGGTGCAGGGGGAGCTGAGCCCAGGAGGGACCCCTAGAAGAGCAGGGGGAGCTGAGCTCAAGAGGAGCCCCTAGAGGAGCAGGGAGAGCGGAGCTCAGGAGGGGCCCCTAGGGGAGCAGGGGGAAGCTGAACCCAGGAGGGGTCCCTGGAGGTGCTGTGGGGGTCGCTGATCCCAGGAGGGGCCCCTGAAGGTGCTGTGCGGTGGCTGAGCCCAGGAGGGGCCCCTGGAGATGCTGTGGGGGCCGCTGATCCCAGGAGGGGCCCTGGACATGCTGTGGGGTCTCTGATCCCAGGAGGGGCCCCTGGAGGTGCTGTGGGGTCGCTGATCCCAGAAGGGGCCCCTGGAGGTGCTGTGGGGTTGCTGATCCCAGGAGATGCCCTCTGGAGGTGCTGTGGGGTCTCTGATCCCAGGAGGGGTCCCCTGGAGGTGCTGTGGGGTCTCTGATCCCAGGAGGGGTCCCCTGGAGGTGCTGTGGGGTGTATGATCTCAGGAGGGGCCCCCGGAGGTGCTGTGGGGTCGCTGATCCTAGAAGGGGCCCCTGGAGGTGCTGTGGGGTTGCTGATCCCAGGAGATGCCCTCTGGAGGTGCTGTGGGGTCTCTGATCCCAGGAGGGGTCCCCTGGAGGTGCTGTGGGGTCTCTGATCCCAGGAGGGGTCCCCTGGAGGTGCTGTGGGGTGTATGATCTCAGGAGGGGCCCCCGGAGGTGCTGTGGGGTCGCTGATCCTAGAAGGGGCCCCTGGAGGTGCTGTGGGGTCGCTGATCCCAGGAGGGGCCCCTGGAGGTGCTGTGGGGTCTCTGATTCCCAGGAGGGGCCCCTGGAGGTGCTGTGGGGTCTCTGATCCCAGGAGGGGCCCCTGGAGGTGCTGTGGGGTGGCTGAGCCCAGCAGGGGCCCCTGGAGGTGCTGTAGGGTGTATGATCCCAGGAAGGGCCCCTGGAGGTGCTGTGGGGTCGCTGATCCTAGAAGGGGCCCCTGGAGGTGCTGTGGGGTCGCTGATCCCAGGAGGGGCCCCTGGAGGTGCTGTGGGGGTCTCTGATTCCCAGGAGGGGCCCCTGGAGGTGCTGTGGGGTCTCTGATCCCAGGAGGGGCCCCTGGAGGTGCTGTGGGGTCTCTGATCCCAGGAGGGGCCCCTGTACGATCCCATATTGGGGGGAATTGAAGATCCGATGTCTCATTTCTTCTATTGATCTGATTTCTGCTGCTGGAAGATCCTCTGCAATTTGCAGTTGTAAATCACAGCGCAGGGACAGGACACGCCCCTCGGCGTGTAACCATTGGCCGCCCAGCTCCTCAGATTTGCATATGAGGGCTGCGATTGGCCAGCCGGTTACACAAGACTTTACATAAGCTTGGCAGCCGTGGTAGAGTTGTATAACGCGCAGGAGAGGTGCGGGAGAAGTGCGGGAGAAGTGCTGGAGAGGTGCGGACATTGGAGGGGGAAACTACTCCAAAACTGGAACTATAAAGGATGCTGCGGACTCATTTCTCCATCCCTGTGAGTACCGAATCTATGTCTGTTCTTTATTCTCATAACAAGAAATGTGCAAATCAAATCTCAACTAAACTCCACATTGTTACAAGTCAGATGGGAAGTTGTCTGTAGATTGTTAGAAGTCTTTTCTGAACCTGACTGTACATTGTTGTAGGTCACATCTCATATATATATATATATATATATATATCCCCCCTATGTCTATCCCACCTATACTATATCTATCCCCCTATATCTATCCCCCCTATATCTATCCCACCTATACTATATCTATCCCACCTATGTCTATCCCACCTATACTATATCTATTCCCCCCCCCCCCATATCTATCCCCCCCATATCTATCCCACCCATACTATATTTATCCCACCCATATCTATGCCCCCTATATCTTCCCCACCTATATCTTCCCCACCTATATCTTCCCCCACCTATATCTTCCCCCACCTATATCTTCCCCCACCTATATCTATCCCCACCTATATCTATCCCCCTATACCTACCCCACCTGTACCTATCCCCACCTGTACCTACCCCCCCTATATCTATCCCAGCTCGGCTACATTGTTACAAGTTGTGTCTGAAGAAGTCCAGAGATGATACAAGTCATGTATGAACCATTCTGTACATTGTTGCCAATGATCAGTGAACCAGACCGATATACATCGTCATACAGAGGTGATACATTGTTCAGGTAGTCGGTTCCTATACATTGTATAGAAGAAGACGTGTGTGGTCCGGGTGTAACTCGCAGCATTGAGATGATGGAGGGATGGGATGGGATGGGATGGATGTATTGAGAAGAGGATCAGATTGGGATTGTTGATTGGTCTATTCGTTGCATGTATGGCGGTTCTGTCCCTTCTATACATCCCATAATAGACATAGAACATGTGACTGTCTTCTATTTTGTCTCTACAAGTTGGACATGGAATGTCATGTGTGTGGATGTGGAGGAGGAGGGGATGGGGAGGAGGAGGGGGAGGGGGGGGGGTCCCTCTCTGGGTGTCTAGACTGCTGGCCGGGTTATTGCAGGTTGGGGAAGGTGAGAGCTGAGATTTGTCTTCATTGTAAAGAATTGTAATATTTAATTGTCGGATAATTGTCAGCCCCCCCCCCCCCCTCACATGTCACCTCGGTAATAATGTGCCCCCCATAGGTCATCTCAGTAATAATGTGTCCCCCTATATGTCATCTTTGTTATCAGGTGTCCCACCTGAGATCAGTAACGTGTCCCCCCACGTGTCATTAGGAATAATGCCCCCCCCCACATTATCTCAGTAGTAATGCCCCCCCCCCATGTGTTATCTAACTATTAATGTGCCCCTTTATGTGTCATCTCGGTAACAGTATGCCCCCCATGTGTCATCTAAGTACTATTGTACCCCCCCCATGTGTCATCTAAGTACTATTGTACCCCCCGCCCCCCATGTGTCATCTCAATAATAATATGTCCCTCCATCCTCCAATTTGTGCCCCTCCCCAGCATCATATCAGTAAAGATGCCACCCATGTGTCATTTCAGTAATATTGCCCCTCACGTGTCATATCAATAATAATGTGCCCTCAAAGTGCCATACCAGTAATATTGCCCCCAACCCCCGCCCACATATGTCATAGCAATAATAATGTGCCCCCCATGTGCTATAGCAGTAATATTGCCCCCCCCCCATTAGTAATAATTCCCCCCATGTGTCATATCAATAATAATGTGCCCCTCATATGCTGTATCAGCAATAATGCCCCAATTATGCCACATCAATAATAATGTGCCCTCTATGTGTCACATCAGTAATTTTTGCCCAGCGGCCCCAGCCCCGCCCCCCCCCCCGTGTCATATCAGTAATTTTTGCCCAGCCCCCCCCCCCCCCCCCCCCCTGTGTCATATCCATTATAATGTGCCTTCTATGTGTCATATCCATTATAATGTGCCTTCTATGTGTCATATCCATTATAATGTGCCTTCTATGTGTCATATCAGTAATAATGCCCCCTGCCATAAGTCATATCAGTAATAATGCCCCCCTCATAAGTCATATCAGTAATAATGCCCCCCCTCATAAGTCATATCAGTAATAATACCCCCCCATAAGTCATATCAATAATGCGCCCCTCAAATGCGGTATCAGTAATAATGCCTCCTCTGTATGTCATATCTATATCAGTAATAGTGCCCCAATTATGTCATATCAATAATAATGCCCCTCTCTATCACAGTAATTTTGCCCACCCCCATGTACCATCTCAGTAATAATGCCCCCCCCCCCTATGTACCATCTCAGTAATAATGCCCCCCCCTATGTACCATCTCTGTAATAATGCTGCCCCCCCCCATGTATCATCTCAGTAATAATGCCCCCCATGTATCATCTCAGTAATAATGCCCCCCCATGTATTATCTCAGTAATGATGCCCCCCCCCATATATCTCAGTAATAATGCCCCCCCTCATGCATCATCTTAGTAATGATGCCCCCCCATGTATCATCTCAGTAATGATGCCTCCCCATGTATCATCTCAGTAGTAATGCCCCCCCATGTATCATCTCAGTAATAATGCCCCCCCATGTATCATCTCAGTAATAATGCCCCCCCATGTATCATCTCAGTAATGATGCCCCCCTCCCCCCCATGTGTCTCAGTAATAATGCCCCCCCTCATGCATCATCTCAGTAATGATGCCCCCCCATGTATCATCTCAGTAATGATGCCTCCCCATGTATCTCAGTAATAATGCCCCCCCTCATGCATCATCTCAGTAATGATGCCTCCCCATGTATCATCTCAGTAATAATGCCCCCCCCTCATGTGTCATCTCAGTAATAATGCCCCCCCTCATGTATCATCTCAGTAATGATGCCCCCCCATGTATCATCTCAGTAATGATGCCTCCCCATGTATCTCAGTAATAATGCCCCCCCTCATGCATCATCTCAGTAATGATGCCTCCCCATGTATCATCTCAGTAATAATGCCCCCCCCCCCTCATGTGTCATCTCAGTAATAATGCCCCCCCTCATGTATCATCTCAGTAATGATGCCCCCCCATGTATCATCTCAGTAATGATGCCTCCCCATGTATCTCAGTAATAATGCCCCCCCTCATGCATCATCTCAGTAATGATGCCTCCCCATGTATCATCTCAGTAATAATGCCCCCCCCCTCATGTGTCATCTCAGTAATAATGCCCCCCCTCATGTATCATCTCAGTAATGATGCCCCCCCTCATGTATCATCTCAGTAATGATGCCCCCCCTCATGTATCATCTCAGTAATGATGCCCCCCCCCCGTGTCATGTCAGGACGCACACAGCTCTGCTCCCTCTCAGTCCTCCTGAAGTGTCGCTCCGAGTTCTGGAAATATCTCCCAACTTCCATCCCCGCCGTCCTTCTGCTGGATTCCTCTCTAGATGTTTGAATTCAATCTTTATCTATCTTATTTCTGATACATTGTACCCCTCCCCCCCCCATCTATTCCTTCCAATGTGACACCCCATCACCTCTGACATTTCTGCACAATGCAGGCGGGGAAGGGGGTTTTGTGTTGTGTTTTGTTGTGTTTTGGGGTTTGTTTGTTTTTGTGTTCCTGAGATAGGAAATAAAATGAGAAATGTGGAATTCTGTGTTTAATGATATATTTGTGCGGTGATAATATTTCCACTTGCCGGGGGGGGGGGGGGGGGGGGGGTCATGTGGCCCCATATCTCTGCTTGGCCGCACATCACCGCTCTGC
This sequence comes from Lithobates pipiens, assembly GCF_037356315.1. NCBI lineage: Eukaryota > Metazoa > Chordata > Amphibia > Anura > Ranidae > Lithobates > Lithobates pipiens. The sequence goes on from NW_027507787.1 coordinate 241,575,910, forward strand.
CATATCATGCCGATGAGTGGGGAGGCAGACGGATCTTTTGCCAATTGGCTTTTGCCAATATTTACTCTGAGTAATGGATGTCCTCCGACTTCATCAAGGTTGAAGCTTGCTCTGCTTTTCTGTGCTGCTAAAAATACCGGAGATAATACTTCATGTGTGTATTACTGCGGCGCCTGTGATGGCATTGCGTGGTGTGGAAAGTTTTGGGGGGGGGGGTAATATAGTAATACACAGGTGACAACGGTCTTTGCATTCCTCCGAGGGGAGCGTTCATCTTCTGCTCCATCGTTGTGCTCTGACATTGGCTTCATAGCAGCTTCTATTCACTTGTTAGCAGGGTCTCTGAAGAACGGGGGGGCAGGGGCCAAAGGAAGCGACCGTGGCCCTCGGCAACCATGAGGAACGTTCTGCTGCCTCCATAAAGTCAATATCTTTAGGGGCTTGGCGTATAAATTGGCCTAATAAATGGGCACCCATTTCCAGTGACTTGGCAAAGTGTTATGCTATATCGCTTGTCTGAAACTCATTAAGACTTTTATGTTAGATATACACGATATTACCAAAAGTATTGGGACACCTGCCTTTACATGTTCAGTACATGAACTTTAATGGCATCCCAGTCTTAGTCCATAGTCCATATACGCGTTGGAGCTTTGAGGTGCACGCTCTAATGCAAAAGGCTGCGCACACCTATGATGGCATCCCAGTCTTAGTCCGTAGGGTTCAATGTTGAGTTAGCTCCGCCCTTTGCAGCTATAACAGCTTCAACTCTTCTGGGAAGGCCGTCCACAAGGTTTAGGAGTGTGTCTATGGGAATGTTTGACCATTCTTCCAGAAGACCATTTGTGAGGTCAGGCACTGATGTTGGACCAGAAGGCCTGGCTCTCTCGATCTCTGTTTTAATTCATCCTAAAGGTGTTCTATTGGGTTGAGGTCAGGACTCAGGCCAGTCAAGTTCCTCCACCCCAAACTCGCTCATCCATGTCTTGATGGACTTGGCTTTGTGCACTGGTCCACATCATTTGGTGGAGGGGGGATTAGGGTGTGGGGTTGTTTTTCAGGGGTTGGTCTTGGCCCCTTAGTTCCAGTGAAGGGAATTTTTTAGCATACCAAGGGAAGCAAATTTTTATGGACCTTGCTTTGTGCACTGGTGCGCAGTCATGTTGGAATAGGAAGGGACCGTCCCCAAACTGTTCCCACAAAGTTGGGAGCATCAAATTGTACAAAATGCTGACACCTTAAGAGTTCCCTTCACTGGAACTAAGAGGCCAAGCCCCACCCCTGAAAAAAACCCCACACCATAATCCCCCCTCCACCAAATGATTTGGACCAGTGCACAAAGCAAGGCCCATAAAGACATAGATGAGCGAGTTTGGGTTGGAGGAACATGACTGGCCTGCACGGCGTTCCGACCTCAACCCAGTAGACCACCTTTGGGATGAATTGGAGCAGATACTGCAAGCCAGGCCTTCTCATCCAACATCAGTGGCTGACCTCATAAATGCGCTTCTGCTAGAATGGTCAAACATTCCCATAGACACATCTCCTAAACCTTGTGGGCGGCCTTCCCAGAAGAGTTGAAGCTGTTAAAGCTGCAAAGGGTGGACCAACCCAATATTGAACCCTACGGACTAAGACTGGGATTCCATTAAAGTTCATGTGTGTGTAAAGGCAGGTGTCCCAATACTTTTGACAATATAGTGTATGTTTCTATGATTGCCCCGAGCCACATCACCAATCTTATACCAATATATCACCCAAACTCTCCCCTCTTCTCTTCCCAAGACCTCCTGATCTTTAGCCCCCTTGCCTCCTCTTATCAGGATCGCCTCCAGGACTCCTCCAGAAGCTCTCCCATTCTTTGGAACTCCCTACTTCAATCTGTCCTGCTATCTCCTACTCTATCCAGGCTTAGACAATCCCTGAGAACTCATCTCTTCAGGGAAGCCTATCTACCCCACCTCCCTAACAACTGGACTTTTACCTCTTCCATCAGCTCATCACTCTTTTGGTCTTAGGACTTGCTTCCCGATTGGCCGGGAATAGAATCGGGAATAAAATAACGAATATTAATTTGCTATTGTCAGACAAATGAGTGGGCTCAGGGTCCAGCGCTCTGCTCTAGAGCTGCACAATTAATGGTCAAGAATCGTTATCGGGATCTTGATTGAAGTGTTGCACAATTCTTTCTATGCAAAGAATTCTCTCGGCTCTTCTGAAGCCACCAAAAGAAAAAGGAAGAGAAAAAACGGGCAAGTCTGCCATGAATCAAAACATTCTTTATCAGTTGAACTTAAGTGTAAACATTGTAACAATTTGTCAATGGAATAGAC